>NC_137916.1:13753955-14146455 GCF_963457725.1 Sprattus sprattus
CATGCCATGATTGGCTTTCAGTTGAATTCAAGCAGCATTAAAAGCAAACAGAACAACTTCAAGCAAAATAGACTGAATTGGCATCTATAGTCTATGTAAATAATGTTAATGTGCTTTATGTGTATTGTAACCTAACTGAAATATCTGATATTTCAGGAATCACTGTTGACTAAATTATTTGGAAGCCTGTTAACCCGAAGAGTGGAGATAGTGGATCGGCCACATTTGGATCTGGACTATTTCCAGTACGTCATCAATCAGGAGGAATTCATTTTCACTTCTGCATCCACGGTCACTGACATACCCTCTTACGTTGTTGGCATTCTCAAAAGGCAGTGCATGTTGTACATCCAACAGGCAGTGCATCCAAAAATGTCACTATTAATATTCAAATTCCCATTCAGCTTGGCCAGAGCACACTCAAAAGTTGGTTGCTTAGTCGTTGGGAGGTGGGACTGGGAGCACTCTGACCCTCACCCGTGGCGATAATATAAACTCAGCCTTCAGCTTCATGCCTGCGGCCGAACCACACCCACGAGGATGTCCACAAACAACCTTTCACATGTTATTCTGCTTAAATATATACAAGACTTTTTGGGTTACGGAAACACGGGCAAAATGTCAAACATTCGGGTTAATCCTGGGATACACGGGAGGGTTGACAGAAATATCACTATAAAAAGTACAAAAGGGCTACAGTTGTACATCAGCATACTATTACTAGACACTTTAGAACCGAACCGTCTCTGCTAACGTTACTACTACCACGTTACACCAACACTGTAGCCTACATGAACATGATCACAATACGTTAACGCTATCGTTTTATATCTCGCAGGTGGAAAGCTAAACGACGTCCCCTAACATCAACAAACTTTGCTAATCTAACCTCTGGGATCGATGTATCCTCTGCTCAATAATGTCTGTGGTGACGTATGGAAGTGGTGACGTATTTTTGACAGTTTAGTCACGTTTGTGAATTCGTACTCGTACTGAAGGAACCATAAATGTGAAGTTGCATTTCGTGTTTGTAATTCGTGAATTCGTATTCGTGAAGTTGCATTTCGTGTTTGTAATTCGTGAATTCATATTCGTAATGAAGAAATCTTAATCGTGAAGTTGCATTTACAAATATTTATTTCCTGCCAACTTCAAAAAATATGCACGCATATCTATTTTATACACACGGACATTCTGACAGCTTCCTTACTCCATAGTCCTGTGCCGAGGTTACTGTATCAGAATAAACATACTCTTTTGCTAAGCCGTCGTACATCATTTTTTGACTCTGAATGAGCTAACTTGAACCAAGGAACCGACTTTGGCATTTTCTTCAAGGTATTAGCTAAGAACAGCATACTCTTTCAGCTATTAGCTCATTAGCTCACAATCAGTAGACAAAAACTTCAGGATTCCATCTAAAACTATTTTCCGACACACAATTAATTCAGAATCAAATGCTGCTTTGTCACAACATTTAGAATTAATACATTTTCCGCGTGAACAATGTGCCCTAATAAGCCAAGATAAAATATTATTGCATTGAACTGAGAGCTTAAGAGTGTAGACACTGATAAGAAGGAGATACCAGACTAAAGAAAATTATACTTACACTTCAATGGCCTTTTGGAAATTGCCGATACGAGCATAGACACGACCAATGTTGTCCAGGGCTCTTGATCTTGAATCCAAACGATTGCTGCGAAGAAAAATAAAACCAGAAAATAAATTGTGTCCCCAGACAACTTATATAACCAATGTGTCTAGCAAACACTGTAGCAATGAAACCATATCCCTACATGAACTTTACTATAACATAATATTCTGTATTCAGTACTCAGTAGTAAGGAATCTGGAAGGAGTCTTGACAGGTAACACACTCGGCCATCTGTACTGGTAATAGGTGCTCCTGTGTCAGTTGCTGTCTAGCTTTATTGGCTAGCTTGCCAACGACGTTTCACTTTGTGTCAGGAAAATCCAAGTTTTGAAAGGTTTATTTAGTTGACTAGCTGTTCTTAGACCGTTCAAAGAATTCCCCAGCATTCCTATATGTTATAACCAGGTGTTTAGCTAAGCAAACTACTATACTGGGTTGTGTGCAATGCTTGTGCAAACTTTGACGGCTGCAAAGATGTGTGAAATGCTTTTTTCAAACTTTTCGACAAAATTACTTTTCCCTGTATAAGCACTGAGCATTGCATCAGATGTGAACATTGAAACACACATGAGAACTGTTTAGACTCAACATATAACAGTGTTTAAAAAATCCCACTACGCAACTGGTCTTCATGCAGGCATTAGTGAATTGTCCCGTAGATTAGGCCTGAATCATTAAACTATAATGTCATATGTATATGGCAGTGGTGGTCGGTCAGGGCCTTCAAGGCCTTCTCTGCTGGCCTAAACATCATCAGAAAATAAATGTAATAAATATTTAATTTTAATATTTTCTTTTCATAAATATGTATTCAATTATTCCCCATAGTCCATTATCTTCATTTCATAGCTTCCAGCGTTGTTAATTTATGTTAGAGCTTTCATCCAATCATATTTCAGCTATCATGTGTTGCCACGCTCCGAGAAACCTTCCCCGAGAACAGAATTCTTCCCTGAGGCCTTCAGAATTCACATTGAAGGCCCGTGTACATCTGATTGGTTTTCACAACTGGCTGTTTCAGTTCATTTAAGTTGAATTAACTGAAACAGACAGTTGTGACAACCAATCAGATTTCGAGTTGGCGACACTGGGCCTTCTAGAAGGCCCGGAAGATTTCTTTCCTCGCGTTGAACGTGACACGTAAACGTCCTTTGATTGGATACTGAGGCAGACCGGTGCAGCGCTTCAGTGCTCAGTTTACCTGGCTAATGCGAAAACATGTCTATGGCGAAAACGACGTACATCGGTTTCAATGCTTATTATGCTAGTTGTTTCAATTGGTAAGACTAAATATAATTACATTAACCAACTCAAATAAACTAGTTTACACCAACTTGATAATTCCAGTTTTTGATACAATTACAACGCCATTTTCAAGACGGAACTTTCAAGAAAAACTGGATATCGTGAGGATGGGAAGTTTAATGAAACTGCTTTGCAGGTGGGACAATGCGATGTTTAGTGGACAAACTTGTTTAAGCTCTCATAGGCTCCTTTCGGTGGACTTAATAAAACTTTGTAGACTAATCCCTGAAAATCGCCTTTTATTTTTAAGTTGTGACAGTAATATCCAAGCGATCATATAACTGAGAGTTTACTACTTTTAATGTATTGTTAATACGGGTGTATTGATTTTAAATGCTCCGGAAATATTAATAAAGTCTGTTGTACTCGACTATGTTAAGGTGATGCAATGCTCACTTATACTGCCTTTCTGTATATATAATGGTTCGAGAGCCATGGCGTCATAATGATAGTATTAGGAGGTGGATTCACTCAGTTTAACATCGTGTAGGACATCACTGAAGGCCCAGTCGTGAAATGCACGGACCGCCACTGGTATATGGTTGGGCCTGTTATGATATAGTTTTTTTGTGACAAGAGAAAACAGTTAGGAGGTGCCAAGGGTGAAAGGTCAACCCCCAGAGAAAATGTTAACTATGTAGCATTTAAATGTGGACAACATTCATTTTGAGACGAAAAGGTCATATAGCCATGAGGGCTACCCTATCTTTTCTCAACCATCAAGCTTGTAGTGGCTTAAAGTTCCCTTCTTTTGGTCAGTATGTAGTTCTTATCTTAAACCTTAAGTAACCACTCTTAGACGGAAAGAAAACGAGTCTACGCGTGTACTGTATTTCAACAACGGTAGAAAAACTGTGTTCGCTCCGTCTTTTACTGAAATTCTGACAAGTGCAACAAAGTGACAGTTGATACATCAAAAACAAACAATTGATACATTGATGCGTGAGCTCGCAACGTCACAGCTCACCTCTGGTTATTCCAAACAATGCAATGCGTGAGCACTAAACATATTTTAGACTGAAATGTAAACTATAAATACAAATATGCTATCAATGTAAATAACAATCACTAAATATTAATCTAAGTTATATAATGTCTAAGTTTAACCAACAATATGAAAATGGCACTAACATTCCGGCCCCTAATTGCTCATCATGGGGATGACAATTACCTCACTAAAACTAAATACATTTCTACATTCTAAGATTCTTCCATCTCGAGCAGGAGACACAGCTTATTAATGGGTCTCTCTAAAGTGTTGGTCTTCGTTTTTACAAGGACCCGACGGACAAACCCTTTGGCATCTGGGATTGTCTTCTCCACTTTTCCCATTAACCAGGACCCTCTTGGAGCCCTCTCATCCACGATGAGTACGACGTCTCCCTCTTTCACATTCCTCTTCTTCTCCAGCCACTTCTGCCTTTCTTGCAGGAGGGGCAAGTATTCTCTGGACCAACGCTTCCAGAAGATGTCGGAGATATACTGCACTTGCCTCCATCTTCGTCTGGTGTATAGATCCTCTTTCTGAAACACGCCTGGAGGGAGTGCTGGTTTTCCCTTGAAAAGGAGAAGATGATTCGGCGTCAGTGGCTCGAGGTCGTCCACATCATCAGATGACTTGGTAAGGGGTCTGCTGTTGATCACTGCTTCTACTTCACACATCACGGTTTGCAGACATTCGTCGTTGAGTGATTGAAGCTTCAGAAGGTTGGTAAGTATCTTCCGTACTGTTCTTATCTGTCGCTCCCAGACTCCACCGTGGTGAGACCCAGCAGGCGGGTTGAAGATCCAAGTGACTCCTCTTTGCAGTAGAGCCTCAGAGATCTGGGACTGGTTCCATTCTTTCATCGCCCGGCGGATCTCGTGTTCTGTAGCTACCAGATTCGTTCCGTTATCGGATCTCATCACTTCGACTTGTCCTCTTCTGGCTATGAAACGTCTCACTGCGTTTATACATGAGTCGGTGTCGAGAGAGTGTGCGATTTCTATGTGGACTGCTCTGACTGTAAGGCAAGTAAACAAGACTCCATAACGCTTTACTTGCACTCGTCCACGCTTTACTTCAAAGGGGCCGAAAAAGTCTACACCAACGTTAGTGAATGGTGGATGGTCAGGCAGTAGACGATCAAGTGGTAGATTCGCCATCTTCTGTTCACTCACAGCAGCTTGACTCTTCCGGCATTTGACACACTTTGAAAGCACACTTCTCACCGCTGCATTTCCTTTACATATCCAGACCCTTTGTCTCAGCTGAGCAAGGGTATGGTTTCTTCCTCCATGTCCGATTTCCTTATGAATGTTCCTGATGATCAAGGTAGTGATGTGGTGATCCTTGGCCAGGATAAATGGATGCTTTGTGTGTTCTGGCAAGGCTGCATGGTGCAATCTTCCACCAACCCGGAGAACTCCATCTTGAAGGAAGGGATCCAGCTTCACGATAGAGCTGCTTCTCTTGATCTTTTCACCTTTCTGCAGAGCGTGAAGCTCCTCATGGAAGGTTTGACTTTGGCTGAACTGAATGATCACCGTTTCTGCTCTTCTGACATCCTTGACAGTCAAATGGGTTCCTTTCAGGGTAGATTTCCATTTCTGCATGTGGTTTTTAACTGTCTTGATTTTAGCATCTGGACTGTCTGAAGACTGGGCTTGAGACTGTCGGTTCTTCCTTGTTTCACACAGACTTTGAAGCAGCTCCTTCAGCCTCAACATCCAGGCAACCGCCTTCTTTAGGCTGTGCCAGTCGGAGTAGTGGTGAATCAGCTTGAAGAGAGGGTCTGTGCTTGAATCTACAGTCTTGATGATGTTCACATTGATCGTACGTTTCACTTCAGTGTCGTCTTCACTCATCTCTCTTGAGAACTCTGATAGGACAGGCCAGTGAGACTCACTCTTGACTAGGAATTCAGGACCTTCAATCCAGCTCTGGCACTTCATGAAGTGCTCTGCTGTCATTCCTCTTGACGCGTAGTCAGCTGGGTTAGAAGCCGTGTTGACATACTTCCACTGTGCTGGCCTCGTGTTCTCTCTGATTGTTGATACTCTGTTTGCTACGAATGTTTTGAAACGAGCTCCGTCGTTGTCGATGTACCGGAGGACGGTGGTGCTGTCTGTCCATAGCACAGACTCTTTGAGGTCCATCCGAAGCTCTTGCTTCATGAGCTTATCCATTTTCACCGCAATGGTAGCCGCGGTTAGCTCAAGGCGTGGAATAGTGACTGGTTTAAGTGGCGTCACCCGGGATTTTCCTTGAAGAAACGAGCAGTGGACTTGACCGTGGCTGTTCTCGATGCGGAGGTAGGTGACAACGCCATAGCCCTTCTCGCTAGCGTCAGAGAAATGGTGCAGCTGTGCTGACATCACTTGACCAAATCCCTCTGGCTTGATGCACCTTCTGACGGAAAAGCTGGTAAACTGGCTCAGATCAGACAGCCAGGCGAACCATCTGTTTGCCACGTCTTTTGGAATTTCTTCATCCCAGGTAAGTTTCATTTGACAGAGACTCTGGACGATGGTCTTCGCTAGAAGAATGAACGGTGACAGGAATCCAAGGGGGTCGTATATAGAGCTTACGACCGAGAGGATACCCCGTCTGGTGATGGGCATGCTCTTCACATGGATCCGGAACTTGAAGGAATCTGATTCTATGCACCAGTCCACTCCAAGTGCCCTTTCCATGGGTAGTTCATCCTTGTCCAGGTCTAGATTCTTGATCTCCTTTGCTCTCTCTTGTTCGGGAAGTGATGACAGAACTTCGCGGCTGTTGCTTGACCACTTAGTCAAGCGGAATCCTCCACTCTCACACAGTGCAATGAGGTCCTTTGTCAAAGCTGTGGCCTTCTTCTCGTTGGACGTCGAGACCAGGCAGTCATCGACATAGAAGTGCTCTAGGACTGTAGCTACTGCTTCAGGTGATGACCTGTCTTTTCCATCCTCTGCAGTCCGTCTTAGAGCGTAGTTGGCGCAGCTCGGGCTCGACTTGGCCCCGAACAAATGGACCACCATCTTGTACTCACGCGGAGGCTGGCTCAGATCTCCCTGTGGCCACCAGAGGAATCGTAGAAGATCAGAGTCCTCGTCAGGAACTCTTACTTGATGATACATCGCTTCAATATCAGAGATGAGTGCAATGTGTTCATGCCGAAACCTCGTCAAGACTCCAACCAGACTATTAGTGAGGTCTGGGCCTTGTAACAGTTCCTCGTTCAGTGACTTCCCCTGAAACGAAGCGGCACAATCAAAAACAACCCGCAGCTTTCCCTTTTGTGGATGGATCACGCCGTGATGGGGAACGTACCATACTCTGCCATCGTTGCGATTGCGCTCGTCTTCAGGAACTTCCACTGCGTAGCCTTTGTTCAGCAGGTCTGACATGAAGGTCTTGTAGTCATCGTGGAAGCTGGAGTTCTTAGCAAGTTTCCTTTTTAGGTTAGATGCCCGTTGCTCGGCAACACATCTGTTGTTTGGCATCACTACATTTTTGTTTCTGAAAGGCATCCCAATGCTGTAGTGCCCATTGACTTTCTTGATTGTCTTGGTCACAGACTTCATGAACTGAACGTCTTCTCGTGACATTTCTGATTTCTCTTCACAGGCTTGCTCAGGAAAGTCGTGGTTGTACTGCTGCAGCAGCATGCTGTCCACGCCAGTGACTGAGATTGTGTTGACTGATGCCCTTTGACTGCAGTGACTTGACTTGAATTGTCTTGACTTGTGGTGATCGTCATGTTTCTTGAGAGGGCCATTAACGACCCACCCGAGAGTCGTCTTAACTGCGTAAGGCCCGTCATCTTGGCTGTGGATTATCTTCCACGGCTCCATCGCAGAATGAGCGTTCATTCCAATGAGTATGTCGACATCTGCGTCGATCTGTGGTAACCGTACTTCTTTACGCAGATACGGCCATCTTTCTAAGTCTTTCTCAACAGGAACGTTGTCCTTAGTTACAGGTATATCTGTGTGGGTGTAGACATCTGGCAGGCTTATGTACTTTTTCTCTGTCAGACCGCACACTTCCAGATCTGAGAGCACGTAGCAGGACACAGGCTTCTCCTGGCCCATAGTACGGAGCAGCAATTGAGTCTTCTTGCCATGGACGCCAAGCTGTCTCATCAACCTTTCGGAGCAAAACGTAGCAGAACTTCCTGAGTCCATGAAGGCATACGTCTCTATTGTTGTGTTGCTCCTCTTGGATTTGATGCGCACAGGCACGATAGACAGGATGCAGTCATTGCCTCCGGCCCCGGTGACTGCCGTAACTTCACTCCTAGCTGGCTCATCTTTTTGTTCAGCTGAGTGTCTGCTGGCAGAGCCTTGACCTTTCTCGTGCTTGACGTTCTCTTGGTCGGTGTTCTCGTCCCTTTGGCTGTGAAGCAGGCTTGGGTGTTTCTTGCTGCAGATTTCACAGGTGGCTCTTTTGTTACAGTCTTTTGCCATGTGCCCTTGGGTCAGACACCCGAAACAAAGTCCTTTACCTTTAATGAACTCAACTCTCTCTTTGTTTGGCAAACTTCTTATCTTGTAACATGCGCTCAGGGTGTGTCTGTTGTTACAGTACAGGCATGGCTCTTGAAACGCGTTGCTTGCCTGCTTGTACTTCCTTGGTTCTGAGGCATCCCCTTCGTCTTGCTTAACACTCGTAGCACAGCCAGTGGTTCTTTTCAGACCGCCTCCCTGGGCAGAGTTAAAGCTTGACCTGCCTTTTTCGGAGTACTCGTTTACATCACCGAACAGTGGGTCTGAAGCTATCCTAGCTTGTCGGTTGATGTACGTTGTTAGATCAGAGAACTTTGCTCTTCTTCCTTCCCTTTCTTGTATGTCGAAAGCTATGACTCTCCATCTTTCACGAAGTCTGAAAGGCAACTTTGAAAGGACGATCCGAAGGTTGCTCGGGCTGTTCATCTCCTCGAGGTATTCCATGTTTTTCATGACATTGTTACATCCGGTGAGAAAGATGGAGAAGCTGTGAAGTGATTTGGCATCTTCTGCTTTGACTTGAGGCCATTTGAGAGCCTTGTCAACATAGGCTGCAGCTATTTTGTACTCGTTGCCATAGTGATAGGTCAAGAGCCTTCTCGCTTCATTGTAGCCTTGTTGTTCGCTCATGTGTTGGCAACTTCTCACAAGTTCTCTTGGTTCACAGCTGGTGAATTGCTCTAGATAGTACAAGCGGTCTTCATCGTTGTCTGTGCGGCTGTGGATGATGTGCTCAAAGGCCTTCAAGAATGGCAGGAACTCGAAAGGATCGCCACTGAATACAGGGACTTCTCGTTGAGGTAAGTTGGCTAGTCTCTGTTGTGTGACTAACATCTCTGTGATATCCTTCTGTTTCAATATCACTTCGCCAAGTTCAATCTGCGTTCCATTGGAATTTGTACTTACGAATTTGTTGTTGTTGTTTTCTTCCTTTACTTGCGCATAAGACTGGTGTGTAGTTGGAAAATGAGAAGCACTGTTGTATTGGCTAACTCGAAGACTGCTGGTCAAGTTTGGTCTGACATCTGGAGCATGATGTTCGATGGTTGCTGCTGTAGGCATGTTCTTGAAGAGGTAGGAATTAATTCCGTTGTTGTCCATGTTATCATACTCTTCAAAAACTTGTAGCTTTGCTGTTGACTCTGCGATAGCAGTCTCGACATCTAGTTCCTCCATTTGAGCCTTCAACTGCATCTGCTTGGTTTTCATTTGAGCCTCCAACTGCATCTGCTTGGTTTTCATTTGAGCCTCCAACTGCATCTGATTGGTTTTCATTTGAGCCTCCAACTGCATCTGATTGGTTTTCATTTGAGCCTCCAACTGAATCTCATTGGCATTCAGTGCCTGTTTCTTCTTAAGTGCGGCTGCGCGTGCGAGTAGGGCTGCGCGGTTAGCTTCCTCTTTTCTACGCACAGATGAAGCAGTAGATGACACTGTGGATGACTTTGAATGTCTACTGCTTACACTGCGTACAGTGACTGAACTGTATTTTTCATATACAGCTGATGCACTGTCGTCTGGATCCACATACTCAACGGCAGACTCACCTTGCTGTGTCGTCGCGTAAGTCTTTGGAGTCACATATTCAGAAGCAGCCTGTTCGTAAGCGGGGTTGGCGTTCCGTCTTGCTTCTATTATCCAAAGCTCTATGTTAGTCAAAAGGTTATCATACTTCATAAAGTTTGGCTCACTCCAATACTGCTGATCAGCTTTCCTTTCTTCTTCTGATAATAGTTCACTTACTGTATTATTCACTTCAATAAAATCATTCAGAAATTTGGAGTAATCACTGAGATGAATCCTTTCCACTAAAAGTGCATTAGAATCATTTATCATGAGGTTTTCAATTTCCTCTGCTTTGGAGACAAGGCGTGCCAATATATGTTTCCTAAGTTTCATTTGTTCATCACATTTCTGTTGTAGGGCCTTTGTGGTCAACTTGATCTTTCTTCTTTTGTCTAGCTCCACATTGCCTTCCATCCTGGTTTCATCCAAATCAGACATTTTAAATTGGCTACTAATGATAGACAAGTCTCTTATAGCAAGCTCTTACAAACTTCTGAAATCCCGTTTAACAGTCCTTTCAGCTCAAAACATGTAAATGCTTTCCAGAGAAAGATTCCAGGGCTGTCTTAATTTTCAGAAACAAACTCGAGCTTCTTATGGGCTTATATGACAAGCTAGCAATAGCACTTTTCTCAAATGTCCTGTGTGGCCAACGGCAAATAGCACGTCTTGAAAGTTCTAATGTATTCCTTTGTTACTTCGCAACGTTACTTGGCTACATTGAGTACAATGACATAATTATCCTTATTTCGCCAGCAAGATCTTTAAATAGGCGTATCAGTTCATTCAATGGTTCTTTGGGTACTCATCCATCATCATAGAAGTCGTCTGGAAATCCGGTCGGCTGCAGTTGTAATCACCGCTAATGCTTCAGCTGGCTAGCTTCCTTCATCAACTGGTGTCCAGGGCAACGCAGCTTTCCTCGGCTTACGATGATCCTCTCTCGCCTTCAGCGAAAGTTTTTCTACTTATATAGTGGCTTAAAGTTCCCTTCTTTTGGTCAGTATGTAGTTCTTATCTTAAACCTTAAGTAACCACTCTTAGACGGAAAGAAAACGAGTCTACGCGTGTACTGTTTTTCAACAACGGTAGAAAAACTGTGTTCGCTCCGTCTTTTACTGAAATTCTGACAAGTGCAACAAAGTGACAGTTGATACATCAAAAACAAACAATTGATACATTGATGCGTGAGCTCGCAACGTCACAGCTCACCTCTGGTTATTCCAAACAATGCAATGCGTGAGCACTAAACATATTTTAGACTGAAATGAAAAGGAGAAGATGATTCGGCGTCAGTGGCTCGAGGTCGTCCACATCATCAGATGACTTGGTAAGGGGTCTGCTGTTGATCACTGCTTCTACTTCACACATCACGGTTTGCAGACATTCGTCGTTGAGTGATTGAAGCTTCAGAAGGTTGGTAAGTATCTTCCGTACTGTTCTTATCTGTCGCTCCCAGACACCACCGTGGTGAGACCCAGCAGGCGGGTTGAAGATCCAAGTGACTCCTCTTTGCAGTAGAGCCTCAGAGATCTGGGACTGGTTCCATTCTTTCATCGCCCGGCGGATCTCGTGTTCTGTAGCTACCAGATTCGTTCCGTTATCGGATCTCATCACTTCGACTTGTCCTCTTCTGGCTATGAAACGTCTCACTGCGTTTATACATGAGTCGGTGTCGAGAGAGTGAGCGATTTCTATGTGGACTGCTCTGACTGTAAGGCAAGTAAACAAGACTCCATAACGCTTTACTTGCACTCGTCCACGCTTTACTTCAAAGGGGCCGAAAAAGTCTACACCAACGTTAGTGAATGGTGGATGGTCAGGCAGTAGACGATCAAGTGGTAGATTCGCCATCTTCTGTTCACTCACAGCAGCTTGACTCTTCCGGCATTTGACACACTTTGAAAGCACACTTCTCACCGCTGCATTTCCTTTACATATCCAGACCCTTTGTCTCAGCTGAGCAAGGGTATGGTTTCTTCCTCCATGTCCGATTTCCTTATGAATGTTCCTGATGATCAAGGTAGTGATGTGGTGATCCTTGGCCAGGATAAATGGATGCTTTGTGTGTTCTGGCAAGGCTGCATGGTGCAATCTTCCACCAACCCGGAGAACTCCATCTTGAAGGAAGGGATCCAGCTTCACGATAGAGCTGCTTCTCTTGATCTTTTCACCTTTCTGCAGAGCGTGAAGCTCCTCATGGAAGGTTTGACTTTGGCTGAACTGAATGATCACCGTTTCTGCTCTTCTGACATCCTTGACAGTCAAATGGGTTCCTTTCAGGGTAGATTTCCATTTCTGCATGTGGTTTTTAACTGTCTTGATTTTAGCATCTGGACTGTCTGAAGACTGGGCTTGAGACTGTCGGTTCTTCCTTGTTTCACACAGACTTTGAAGCAGCTCCTTCAGCCTCAACATCCAGGCAACCGCCTTCTTTAGGCTGTGCCAGTCGGAGTAGTGGTGAATCAGCTTGAAGAGAGGGTCTGTGCTTGAATCTACAGTCTTGATGATGTTCACATTGATCGTACGTTTCACTTCAGTGTCGTCTTCACTCATCTCTCTTGAGAACTCTAATAGGACAGGCCAGTGAGACTCACTCTTGACTAGGAATTCAGGACCTTCAATCCAGCTCTGGCACTTCATGAAGTGCTCTGCTGTCATTCCTCTTGACGCGTAGTCAGCTGGGTTAGAAGCCGTGTTGACATACTTCCACTGTGCTGGCCTCGTGTTCTCTCTGATTGTTGATACTCTGTTTGCTACGGATGTTTTGAAACGAGCTCCGTCGTTGTCGATGTACCGGAGGACGGTGGTGCTGTCTGTCCATAACACAGACTCTTTGAGGTCCATCCGAAGCTCTTGCTTCATGAGCTTATCCATTTTCACCGCAATGGTAGCCGCGGTTAGCTCAAGGCGTGGAATAGTGACTGGTTTAAGTGGCGTCACCCGGGATTTTCCTTGAAGAAACGAGCAGTGGACTTGACCGTGGCTGTTCTCGATGCGGAGGTAGGTGACAACGCCATAGCCCTTCTCGCTAGCGTCAGAGAAATGGTGCAGCTGTGCTGACATCACTTGACCAAATCCCTCTGGCTTGATGCACCTTCTGACGGAAAAGCTGGTAAACTGGCTCAGATCAGACAGCCAGGCGAACCATCTGTTTGCCACGTCTTTTGGAATTTCTTCATCCCAGGTAAGTTTCATTTGACAGAGACTCTGGACGATGGTCTTCGCTAGAAGAATGAACGGTGACAGGAATCCAAGGGGGTCGTATATAGAGCTTACGACCGAGAGGATACCCCGTCTGGTGATGGGCATGCTCTTCACATGGATCCGGAACTTGAAGGAATCTGATTCTATGCACCAGTCCACTCCAAGTGCCCTTTCCATGGGTAGTTCATCCTTGTCCAGGTCTAGATTCTTGATCTCCTTTGCTCTCTCTTGTTCGGGAAGTGATGACAGAACTTCGCGGCTGTTGCTTGACCACTTAGTCAAGCGGAATCCTCCACTCTCACACAGTGCAATGAGGTCCTTTGTCAAAGCTGTGGCCTTCTTCTCGTTGGACGTCGAGACCAGGCAGTCATCGACATAGAAGTGCTCTAGGACTGTAGCTACTGCTTCAGGTGATGACCCGTCTTTTCCATCCTCTGCAGTCCGTCTTAGAGCGTAGTTGGCGCAGCTCGGGCTCGACTTGGCCCCGAACAAATGGACCACCATCTTGTACTCACGCGGAGGCTGGCTCAGATCTCCCTGTGGCCACCAGAGGAATCGTAGAAGATCAGAGTCCTCGTCAGGAACTCTTACTTGATGATACATCGCTTCAATATCAGAGATGAGTGCAATGTGTTCATGTCGAAACCTCGTCAAGACTCCAACCAGACTATTAGTGAGGTCTGGGCCTTGTAACAGTTCCTCGTTCAGTGACTTCCCCTGAAACGAAGCGGCACAATCAAAAACAACCCGCAGCTTTCCCTTTTGTGGATGGATCACGCCGTGATGGGGAACGTACCATACTCTGCCATCGTTGCGATTGCGCTCGTCTTCAGGAACTTCCACTGCGTAGCCTTTGTTCAGCAGGTCTGGCATGAAGGTTTTGTAGTCATCGTGGAAGCTGGAGTTCTTAGCAAGTTTCCTTTTCAGGTTAGATGCCCGTTGCTCGGCAACACATCTGTTGTTTGGCATCACTACATTTTTGTTTCTGAGAGGCATCCCAATGCTGTAGTGCCCATTGACTTTCTTGATTGTCTTGGTCACAGACTTCATGAACTGAACGTCTTCTCGTGACATTTCTGATTTCTCTTCACAGGCTTGCTCAGGAAAGTCGTGGTTGTACTGCTGCAGCAGCATGCTGTCCACGCCAGTGACTGAGATTGTGTTGACTGATGCCCTTTGACTGCAGTGACTTGACTTGAATTGTCTTGACTTGTGGTGATCGTCATGTTTCTTGAGAGGGCCATTAACGACCCACCCGAGAGTTGTCTTAACTGCGTAAGGCCCGTCATCTTGGCTGTGGATTATCTTCCACGGCTCCATCGCAGAATGAGCGTTCATTCCAATGAGTATGTCGACATCTGCGTCGATCTGTGGTAACCGTACTTCTTTACGCAGATACGGCCATCTTTCTAAGTCTTTCTCAACAGGAACGTTGTCCTTCGTTACAGGTATATCTGTGTGGGTGTATACGTCTGGCAGGCTTATGTACTTTTTCTCTGTCAGACCGCACACTTCCAGATCTGAGAGCACGTAGCAGGACACAGGCTTCTCCTGGCCCATAGTACGGAGCAGCAATTGAGTCTTCTTGCCATGGACGCCAAGCTGTCTCATCAACCTTTCGGAGCAAAACGTAGCAGAACTTCCTGAGTCCATGAAGGCATACGTCTCTATTGTTGTGTTGCTCCTCTTGGATTTGATGCGCACAGGCACGATAGACAGGATGCAGTCATTGCCTCCGGCCCCGGTGACTGCCGTAACTTCACTCCTAGCTGGCTCATCTTTTTGTTCAGCTGAGTGTCTGCTGGCAGAGCCTTGACCTTTCTCGTGCTTGACGTTCTCTTGGTCGGTGTTCTCGTCCCTTTGGCTGTGAAGCAGGCTTGGGTGTTTCTTGCTGCAGATTTCACAGGTGGCTCTCTTGTTACAGTCTTTTGCCATGTGCCCTTGGGTCAGACACCCGAAACAAAGTCCTTTACCTTTAATGAACTCAACTCTCTCTTTGTTTGGCAAACTTCTTATCTTGTAACATGCGCTCAGGGTGTGTCTGTTGTTACAGTACAGGCATGGCTCTTGAAACGCGTTGCTTGCCTGCTTGTACTTCCTTGGTTCTGAGGCATCCCCTTCGTCTTGCTTAACACTCGTAGCACAGCCAGTGGTTCTTTTCAGACCGCCTCCCTGGGCAGAGTTAAAGCTTGACCTGCCTTTTTCGGAGTACTCGTTTACATCACCGAACAGTGGGTCTGAAGCTATCCTAGCTTGTCGGTTGATGTACGTTGTTAGATCAGAGAACTTTGCTCTTCTTCCTTCCCTTTCTTGTATGTCGAAAGCTATGACTCTCCATCTTTCACGAAGTCTGAAAGGCAACTTTGAAAGGACGATCCGAAGGTTGCTCGGGCTGTTCATCTCCTCGAGGTATTCCATGTTTTTCATGACATTGTTACATCCGGTGAGAAAGATGGAGAAGCTGTGAAGTGATTTGGCATCTTCTGCTTTGACTTGAGGCCATTTGAGAGCCTTGTCAACATAGGCTGCAGCTATTTTGTACTCGTTGCCATAGTGATAGGTCAAGAGCCTTCTCGCTTCATTGTAGCCTTGTTGTTCGCTCATGTGTTGGCAACTTCTCACAAGTTCTCTTGGTTCACAGCTGGTGAATTGCTCTAGATAGTACAAGCGGTCTTCATCGTTGTCTGTGCGGCTGTGGATGATGTGCTCAAAGGCCTTCAAGAATGGCAGGAACTCGAAAGGATCGCCACTGAATACAGGGACTTCTCGTTGAGGTAAGTTGGCTAGTCTCTGTTGTGTGACTAACATCTCTGTGATATCCTTCTGTTTCAATATCACTTCGCCAAGTTCAATCTGCGTTCCATTGGAATTTGTACTTACGAATTTGTTGTTGTTGTTTTCTTCCTTTACTTGCGCATAAGACTGGTGTGTAGTTGGAAAATGAGAAGCACTGTTGTATTGGCTAACTCGAAGACTGCTGGTCAAGTTTGGTCTGACATCTGGAGCATGATGTTCGATGGTTGCTGCTGTAGGCATGTTCTTGAAGAGGTAGGAATTAATTCCGTTGTTGTCCATGTTATCATACTCTTCAAAAACTTGTAGCTTTGCTGTTGACTCTGCGATAGCAGTCTCGACATCTAGTTCCTCCATTTGAGCCTTCAACTGCATCTGCTTGGTTTTCATTTGAGCCTCCAACTGAATCTGATTGGCATTCAGTGCCTGTTTCTTCTTAAGTGCGGCTGCGCGTGCGAGTAGGGCTGCTCGGTTAGCTTCCTCTTTTCTACGCACAGATGAAGCAGTAGATGACACTGTGGATGACTTTGAATGTCTACTGCTTACACTGCGTACAGTGACTGAACTGTATTTTTCATATACAGCTGATGCACTGTCGTCTGGATCCACATACTCAACGGCAGACTCACCTTGCTGTGTCGTCGCGTAAGTCTTTGGAGTCACATATTCAGAAGCAGCCTGTTCGTAAGCGGGGTTGGCGTTCCGTCTTGCTTCTATTATCCAAAGCTCTATATTAGTCAAAAGGTTATCATACTTCATAAAGTTTGGCTCACTCCAATACTGCTGATCAGCTTTCCTTTCTTCTTCTGATAATAGTTCACTTACTGTATTATTCACTTCAATAAAATCATTCAGAAATTTGGAGTAATCACTAAGATGAATCCTTTCCACTAAAAGTGCATTAGAATCATTTATCATGAGGTTTTCAATTTCCTCTGCTTTGGAGACAAGGCGTGCCAATATATGTTTCCTAAGTTTCATTTGTTCATCACATTTCTGTTGTAGGGCCTTTGTGGTCAACTTGATCTTTCTTCTTTTGTCTAGCTCCACATTGCCTTCCATCCTGGTTTCATCCAAATCAGACATTTTAAATTGGCTACTAATGATAGACAAGTCTCTTATAGCAAGCTCTTACAAACTTCTGAAATCCCGTTTAACAGTCCTTTCAGCTCAAAACATGTAAATGCTTTCCAGAGAAAGATTCCAGGGCTGTCTTAATTTTCAGAAACAAACTCGAGCTTCTTATGGGCTTATATGACAAGCTAGCAATAGCACTTTTCTCAAATGTCCTGTGTGGCCAACGGCAAATAGCACGTCTTGAAAGTTCTAATGTTTTCCTTTGTTACTTCGTAACGTTACTTGGCTACATTGAGTACAATGACATAATCATCCTTATTTCGCCAGCAAGATCTTTAAATAGGCGTATCAGTTCATTCAATGGTTCTTTGGGTACTCATCCATCATCATAGAAGTCGTCTGGAAATCCGGTCGGCTGCAGTTGTAATCACCGCTAATGCTTCAGCTGGCTAGCTTCCTTCATCAACTGGTGTCCAGGGCAACGCAGCTTTCCTCGGCTTACGATGATCCTCTCTCGCCTTCAGCGATAGTTTTTCTACTTAATGTAGTGGCTTAAAGTTCCCTTCTTTTGGTCAGTATGTAGTTCTTATCTTAAACCTTAAGTAACCACTCTTAGACGGAAAGAAAACGAGTCTACGCGTGTACTGTATTTCAACAACGGTAGAAAAACTGTGTTCGCTCCGTCTTTTACTGAAATTCTGACAAGTGCAACAAAGTGACAGTTGATACATCAAAAACAAACAATTGATACATTGATGCGTGAGCTCGCAACGTCACAGCTCACCTCTGGTTATTCCAAACAATGCAATGCGTGAGCACTAAACATATTTTAGACTGAAATGTAAACTATAAATACAAATATGCTATCAATGTAAATAACAATCACTAAATATTAATCTAAGTTATATAATGTCTAAGTTTAACCAACAATATGAAAATGGCACTAACAAAGCTTATTTTCAAAGCAATGGCAGTATGAGACAAGTTAAATATTAGGCTTTAAATCGTATTTGTCAACATTGGCAAACTTTCTTTTGGGCGAACAGAACTTCCTCAGCAAAGTGACTTACCAAGTCTAAGATTGCTATACTGTATACCACACACACTGTATACCACACAAATCCAGAGAATGCTTTGGCCACTGATGTTTTCGACAGATTATGCACGCCTCTTAGAAATAGAACAATTTGATCACCATGGATATGTCTGACAATCCAAATTAGATATTCCGTTAATTTACACTAAAGAGTATGTGGTGAAGGATTGAAAGGTGGAGCTAAGGCCCAATTTACACACAGGTTTTCGCGATGTCGGCGCACCGACAGTTTTTTTCAGCGTCTAAACGCAAATGTAACTGTCGGTGTGCCGATGTCGGCCGAATTTCAGCCGACAGCCCCGTACCATTCGCCTGACAGCCCATCGGGAGTCCCTGACATCTTCAAAGTGCGTGTAAACGCGACCCGACATCTGTAAGGCATATTACAGACAGTGTTGCTAGGCAACATCTCTATCAACAAAGGCAAACTGAGAAACTTTCCTGCGGTGTGTGTAAATGCGCCCCGACATCTACGCGCAGATGTCGCCGACATCGCGAAAACCTGTGTGTAAATTGGGCCTAAGACTGAAATTCCATGAAGAATAAAATGAACTGAATCTATTTTCTCCCCACACTCAGTTTAATGATGGTTGGAAGCGATATACTGCATATACTGCGCTCCTTGTACGACAGAATCAAATTTCATACATTTTACAAAACTTTTCATTCATTTATTTAATTTCATGATTTTTCCAGGCGTTGAAAATGGGATTTTGAAATTGAATAACTTTTACTGGATTTCCATGACCAAGGGAACCCTGATAAAGATGTATCTGTTCACGCATATAAGTGTGTTCTTTCATTTGTTCAACAAAATTGTATCACGATTTCCTTGTACTGCTTTCATTTCCATGGATACCATTTCCGATCCTCTGCTGCTGCTGAGCAATCACACCCTCTAGTGACCTTTAACCTTTATCTGCTAGCTTAATTGAAGGCAAATTTGAAACTCAAACCCAAGAAACTTTAAATGTATTTGTAATAAAGATGAATAATTATTGATTAATTATTATCAATCATGATATTCACCTCTGTGTGGCCAACTCCAGATCTTTATGATGGTGGTCTAGGGCCTGATCCATATCCCCAAGGTCCATGAGTGCATTACCTTAGCAAAGACAGATTACACCTCTTAAGAAGATGCTTCTTAAAGCTGTTATAATGATAGTCCACAGTGGTTTATTTAACTACCTATGCAGCTGTGTAGATTTCCCAGCACCTCTTTCTTATTAGGCAAAGCCTCCTCTGTCCATCCTTGCACTACTTTTAGGACTTCACTTGCCCTCTTCAGGGTGTCCGGTGCATTGCCTATGGACCATAAAACAAGAAAAACACACATTATCGGTTTGACGATACAGACCAAAAAGAAGTTTAGGGTGTGCATTGAAGCTTTTCTGATTCCAACACAAACATACACATATAAATAAAACATGTGAAATCATTACAGACAAAGAACAAGTTGTATAGAAACAGTTGGAACCAATAATATTATAAACTAAGAAACAAGGAAGTAATCAAACAGGGTGTGAACAAGGAACAACAAAGAGTCTAGGGTAGAACATAGAGCAGTGAAACATGACATACACAACAAAGCAGGTCAAAGGGAACACGTGAACCAGGATCAGGAGATCATGGCCAGGATTGTGACAACCACTTCCAGCCAGGGGATGTCATGTGTTCTCTCTTTCAGTCTGAACGCATAGGTCCAAAAACCTCTGACTATCAAACTAGATGTCTCATGTGAAATGAGTGCTAATTAATATTGCCTCAATACTGTCTAAAAAGCAATAGGTGTGTGTAATTCCAGCCTAATTCCTTGAACTTACAACCAATGTTTCTTTTCAGATAAAGACAATACTAATGGCCACTGCTTATTTCCTCTGGTCTCTTGGTGCTTAACATACACATACTAGTCCTTCAAAGCCCAGACCCACCAGTGTCGATTTGGTCCAGGCTGGTAAGAACGTAGTGCGTGGGATCAGACAGGGGATTGGGACGAGTGTTGTTCCACTGCTGCTGAAGAAGCTTCCGGTCCCGCTGACGGGCATAAATGGGTTTCTGCTGCTGCCAGAACTCTGTACGTGTGTCCAAATAGGAGATGCAGCTTAAAATAAGGTCCTGCAAGCGCTCCCCACCACTGGTCCTTCCTTTTACCAGGTCTGAAGAAAGAAAAACATACATACAAGAAAAAAGGCACACACAACTGAAGCAAGGAGCCTTGTATTTCAGTTTGACACTCTACAATAAATAAATGTAGCATGTTTGACACTGCTGCCTCTGGTCAGTGGGATCTCCACAAAAGCAGATGCACACAAAAACACACCCTCATCTTTCAACAGCTTCTCCAGGTACTCTTTATCACTGTACAGCTCTCCTAGCAGCTGCTTGGCTGTTTTCTCAGTCTTTGGAGTCTTCTGGCCATGCAACCTGTGCTCCTTCTTCAGAGGATAGATTACACCCTTTGCTCGACCTTTCTTCCTCTGTAAAAGTACATAATATAGCCATTTGTAATATGGACCTACAAAATAAGATTATTTGTAATATAAACACTTTACTTAAATCAGTACTTTTAACAATGACGCTATGATTATTCATCAAAGTACAGAAAACACTTCTTCTAGTAAAGTGTTTCCTTTCGAAAGGACTATAAAATGTTAAATGTTTAGTTACCTCATCGGATTTACAGAAGGAGAGATCACCTTTGTTCTCCAGTTTGACAGAGGAGGGGCCTACATTCAAAAAGAGAAAGTTTGTCTGCTAGTCATAATCCTTCAGTGAACTTTTTTTCAATAACTATCAAGTATTCTTCATTTCATTAATTTAGTACTCACTGCCCACTGAATTGTTGATGGCCTCTTGTGCCTTCTGGATTCCCAGTCTGAACTCTTGCAGCTCAGGCCGGAGTTTGTGCCCTCTGTGATAAAAGACCAGTGCAAACTCAAAGTCCCCCATGGTGTACAATGCCTCTGCTTTCTGGTACAAACCCTTGAGAGACAGTACAAAATTATTATTGCAAGTAGCCACATTTTGCAACTTATAAATATACAATTATTTAAATCCCAAAAGAATATAGGTATCTAGGTTAGGTATCAATATTCGTTATTATATGTTGTTTTTTCATTTTTGTATATTTGTAGGCTGCAATTATGACAAAGAGTTTCTCATCTGGGATTAATGAAGTGCACTACAGTTCAAAGGCTTTTTTCCCCAATTCAAATCAAATTGAATTAATCAGAAGTAGTTGTCAATGATGGCTTATTAAATTTGCAGCTCTACACATGGCCAGAAAGAACAAGCTCTCTTTAGAAACACGACAGTCTATAGATGTTTTGAGAAATTCTGACTGTTTCATGCAAGAAATCGCCAACAAAAATGAAAATCTTAAAAAGCCGTCCACTATTTCCTTCACAGAACAGTACAAACCAGCTCTAATCAGGATCACAAAAGAGAAGGACCCAGGGCACAATTGTGCACTTTTAGAATTTCAAGTGGAAACCATTATTTGGTGACTTGTGCATGTTTAAATGGTAAATTGACTCCATTTATGTAGAGCTTTCCTACCCATAGAGCACTCAAAGCACTTTACAGATTAATGCCTCAGACATATATCCATTCACACACCGATGAGTAGCAACCTTCTGATTGCTGAACGCCTCCTCTACCTCCTGAACCAACATCGCCACAAATTGGTCACACTATACATTTCTATTATTATGTGTTCTTCTTACTCACATTTTTTTGTCACAGCTTCCTCTCCTAGCCCCTTTGGGATATCAACACCAAAGAACACCAGAGAAAACTTTAAAAAGGTTTTGATTAAATCCAATGTGGCAGCCACATGAATGTGTTTGACATGATGGGTTGTTGTGTCATGTCCTTGGGAATATGAGTAAGCAGACATGCTGCCAATGTTGCTGGAGGTAACATGTGCGATTAACATTTAAAAACCTCTGATAAATGATTCAAATCTTTCATTTTAATAAATAATTAATTATTAAGTAGTAAATGTTTTTATTTGATTGATTATTTTAACTATCACTATGTTTATATTTTCTGTGGTCATCTCTAATGTTTCTTCAGGGGGAAATACATATGCTACCATATGTTGTAATCTGAATTAAAATTTAAATGAAAAAAATATTTAGGAAAATCCCCTGTTTTTTCCCACACACATCAAGTATAGACGGCTTATATAGAATGGAATAAAACTCACTTTGAAAAACTCTTTGTCTTCTTTGAGGGAAGCTTCTGCGTCTCGTAAGGCGTTCTCTGAATCCCCCATCTTCACAAAGCATCTGGATCTAGCAACGAGGCAGTTCTTCTCACCAGGTTGCAAAGTCAATGCCTACAGAAGAATTATGTAATTAGCCATAAAGTATGTGTAAAACTGATGAGGTGCATCCAAAAGGGATGGATTTCAGTGATGATTTGAGTCTCAGTAAGTCAGCACACTACTTTGTAGCAGCACGAGAGGTGGCTGAAGCACATAAACTAAGTCAAAGTAGTTGCCTAAGATGTCCTCCACTACAGAAAGAAGTAGAGATGCACTGATCCACTTCCAATTCGATTCTGATACCTGAATTTGGTTATCTGCCGATACCGATACAACAGTTTTTTTTGCTTTAATATTATTATCATTATTATAATTAAGTTTCAAAGCAGAAAGATCCCTACTGTATTTCTTCTAGTTGTTCTTCTCCATTAAAAGTGATTGGGCAGCATAAAAAACACACCTAAGAAACAACAACATTGGCAGCTGGCTTGGAAATGTCACCCACTACTCAGGCACATAAAATGACACACACTGACCTCAAGGTGCGCTGTAATGAAGTTTATGTTTTTGCAATTATCTCAAAGACAGCTTCGCTTTCAAGTCACTTCCATCTCTTAAGTCATCTGCATCTTTGCTTCAATGCTCTTCTGCTCTAAAAATGTCATGTTCTCATTCAGTTACTGAACTGTCACAGGCTCTTGATGATTTTTCATTCTCTCATAAGGATTTTCTTTTTGAAACCAGAATGTGCAGAAATGCTTATGAGCTGTATAAAAAATGACGACGGTCACTCTATAAGGGAGAAGAGCTTGTTTAATTCTAAGGCCAAATCGCTGGGTTGTAAATAGACATGTAAAACCACATTTTGGACATTTTGTGCGAAGATCAAAGTCACTTATTAAATACACATCTGATTTATTATTTATTTTATGTTTTATTTTATTTAGTTATTTATTCAATTCAATGTATTTATTTGTAGTTTTACTCATACGTTTATAGCCTATGTATCTATTTTAAGGCACCTTTAACAATACACTACTACTACTAGCAGCTACCGCTACTACTACTAATAATAACAAAAATATTAATAAAGATAATAAAAGATTGTATGATTTTGTTTCAGCGGAGGTGCAGTCCTGCACAGAGGCTAGGCAGTTTAGGCACATTGTTTTAACAGCGTGTAAGGGTGTGTCCATAGACATTTAACCTATACTGTATATTGATGCATCTGATGCTGGTTATCAGATGGCAGCAGTTACAATGAGCTCCTAAAAAGTCACAATATTTTTGCCAGAAAATGGTTGTTTTAAATACTCATACTTCAGCAAACTAATTGAAAAGGCCAAGGGGACCACCTGAACAAGAACACTTGGAAGGTAGGAACCCTAAGAAACATCTGAACCTATCAAAGGAAAGACTTTATACTTCGGTTGAAGACACTTTTGAAAAGGTCGCCGACACAAATGACGTCATGTCAGACACTTTAAACCGTCGTTTTGAAGTGTCTGCTACATGGAGAAATTTCTACTGGCGCTCAAGTCGTCACAAAGTGTCGCGCAGGTGTGATTGGCTAGATACAACTGGCCCCGGTGCCTGCTATTATGACGAGCCCCTGTCAGTGGCATAAGGTTGATGGGCTCTATTATTCACCTCGAAGCTAGTTTACAAGTCAGGCATGTGGCGCGAACACACAATATATATGTAACGGGTGGGAATCCCGTCAGTTATCTCAAAGCGGCTATGAGTTCAGGTCAGTGGTGTGTGGTCTAAAGAACTATGTAGCCACCCCAACAACCCCACCCCTTCCCGTAATCTCGCAGACCAGGCTTCTCAACTGGAAAAATAAAAACATTTATTAATTCTAACACACAGAACTTATTTTCCCAGACAGTATCAAACAAATAATAACATTCAATTTGGAGTGGGTCTTTCTCTTAAACCCAGAGAATCACCTTTCACATTTACCCTTCATATATTGGAACACATATATTATCTCAGTGAAGCTTTCCTTTAACACTACTTGATGCAAACAACACAATAGAACATACAGAAAATCAGGTAACTTCCACACATGTAATTTTAGGCAGAAAATACATAAAGAACGTGCTGCTCCATTCAACAGTCAGTCAAGAGTGTCCATTTCACTAGCGTTAGTCAGTCAACCGTGTCCATTTCACGTATGTTTCGTAGTGGCAGCAGCTTAAACAGTAGCGGTAGCGATAGCGATAGCGATAGCAGTAGCAGTAGCACTAGCGAACTCCAAAAGCCCAGTGCTACTGTAGAGAAGGACGAGTAGCACAGTAGCGTTAGCAGTAGCGATAGCTAACTCCAACTTCAGTGCTGCCGTGGAGACAGTCGAGTGGCAGAAATACTCACAGGAGACACGAGTGGAGGGAGAGGGAGAGCATAGAGGGGCAATGCACCTGAACCCGCAATCAGCCAACCGTGGACTCCGACGCCGTCTTCTCTCTAAGACGCACCAGCCGTCCCCCGGTTCTTGTTGACTGACAGCTTCCAGCTCTCACACTGCGCTGACATCTTCTTTTTCAAAAAAACGTGGCTCTGCATGAAGTCCCGCCCCCCTTACGCTCTCCATACAAATTGTTTCTCCTCATTGGTCCCAGTCGGCCAGTCATGGGCTCGTCACATTCCCCCTTTTCAAACTCTGCCACTACCACGACTTCTCCACAGCACTGGGATTCCGTGACAATTGTCCATCAGTTACCTAGTAAGAATTAAGGTGGAACATTCACAATCAACATAAAGTATACATGGGTACATTAGCACACAAATATTAAAACAAAAACAAAATACCATCATCAGGTCTATTTAAGAACATACTCATTAAACCTCACGGGAAGTTGACCCCTTGTGCTTCTCTGAGGCCGAGTAGGCCTTGGCATATCTTCACTGTCTGTGCTAGACTCATCTGCGTCCCCAGACTGTGCCCCGCCCTCTAACTCAACACCCAAGGCCCCATGGTCTCCACCCACTTCTGACTGTGCACTAGATTTCCCTTCTCTATCTGTGTCAGGTGATGTACTGCGGGAGGGATTATGGTGGTTGTGAGTGGTGTGGGGAATACTGCAAGGCAAAAAGATTGCATCACTGGTGTCAGACATCGACTGATACTGGGCCCTATCTTGAGTGTGGGGTTTATGGGTACTGGGATTGGTTCCCAAGATGGGGACTTCGAAAACACAGGGTTTCAGCTGGTCACGGTGTACAACTCTAGTAGGGCCGCCAGCCTCAGGCCTAATTGTGAAAACAGGCATATCAGTGTGGTTTTGTGCTACTACGAGGTAGGGCTCTGATTCCCACCGATCCTGAATTTTATTTCTACCTCTTGGTCGATGGTTGCGCAAAAGGACTCTGTCTCCAGGCCTGATGAGGGCCCCTCGTGCCTTGCGGTCATATATCCTCTTGCGCTTCTGAGAGGCCTCCTGCCCTGCTTTACGGGCCGCATCAGCTGCTGCCTGTAGTCGCTGGTGATGGCCCAGGACCCAATCATCAAGGTTGTCCACATCACTTACTTCCAGGTCCTTGCCTGCGAGAATGTCCCTAGGGAGTCTTGCATCCCTTCCGAAAAGCAAGTAAAAGGGAGCATACCCAGTTGAGGAATGTATATGACCATTGTATGCCATGGCCAACTCTGGGAGATGCTCCTTCCAGTTTCTTTTCTTTTCTACAGGAAGGGCCCTTAACATTTCATGCATCGTCCTATTAAAACGTTCGCACTGGGCATTGCCCTGAGGGTGGTAGGGGCTCGTCCTACTCTTGGCAATCCCATAAGAACGACAGAGCTCTTTAATGACACTCGCCTCAAAATTACGGCCTTGGTCGGAATGTAATCTGGAAGGACAGCCATAATTCACAAACCAGTTCTTGATTAAGGCATTGGCTGTTGTTCGTGCAGTTTGGTCCTTGGTTGGCACTGCAATAGTGAACCTTGTAAACATATCTGTTAGTACAAGGACATTTTCATAGCCTCCCGCAGATGGTTCCAACAGGGTATAATCCATGGCGAGCACCTCCAGAGGGGCCACAACATTGGTGCAAGTCATGGGTGCTTGGGCTTTTGGGAATACATCTCTTGTTAGGGCACAGCGCTTGCATCGCTGTACCCAGCACTTCACATCTTTACTCATAGCGGGCCAATAATAGCTCCGCTGCAAGGCCTCCATCGTGCCCCGCTCACGGAAGTGTCCACCATGGTCATGTTGTGCCTCGTACACATGCCGTTGCAAGGACACTGGCACGACCAGTTGGTGTACCTCCTCCCCATCACGAGGGTCTTGTACACACCGGAACAGGGCACCATGCTGCACTTTCAGCCGCTCCCACTGACCCATAAGTTTCCGTTGTGGCCAATTCATCGTCCGCACCACTTGTTTTGAAGGTCTTCCATGCGCTTTGAGTGCCGTCAGCACCGGGCTTATGTCAGGGTCCTGTACCTGTAATTCCCGTAGCTCTTCCCAGCTGTGCCCGCATATCTGGCTTCTCACCCGGGACTGAGTTGCTGAATGTGCCACTGACTCAGGCTGCCTAACTTCACCAGTGGGCCACAAGCAGGCACGTACTTCTTCTTCTTTTATAACTAGGAAATCCTTCTCTACGTCCTCAACTTCAGGCTCTGCAGCCACTGGAATGCGAGACAGCACGTCGGCATTTTGGTTCATCCTGCCTGGCTTATAGTGCACCTCAAAATTGAACTCTGCCAACTGGGCCACCCATCTTTGTTCTACTGCACTGAGGTTTGCGGTCTCTAAATACCTCAGGGGGTTGTGGTCTGTGATGACAGAGAACTTAGCATACAGCAACAAGTCTTGAAATTTTTCAGTGACTGCCCACTTTAGGGCAAGGAGCTCGAGTTTAAAGGCACTATAATTTCTGTCATTTCTCTCGGACCCTCGCAAACCCCTGCTGGCGAAGGCTATCACCCGCTCCACCCCTTCTTGTTTTTGACTCAGGACCGCCCCAAGACCTAAACCGCTCCCATCCGTAGTGACAATGAAGGGTAAGCTAAGGTCAGGATATGCCAGTATGGGAGGCGCCGTCAGACACTTTCTCAGACTATCAAACGCGGCCTGGCACTCTTCGCTCCAGACAAATTGTGCTAATGTAGTCTTATCAGCACCCTTTTTTTCCTTGCCCATCAGTGCATGTAATGGCTTCGCCAATTGTGCGAAACTAGGGACAAATCGCCTGTAATAAGACATAAAGCCCACCACCTGTCTGACTTCTTTTACAGAGCCGGGTACAGGCCAATCCTCCAGGGCTTTCACCTTCTCCATATCTACCCGCACCCCCTCAGCTGACACAACATGCCCAAGAAATTTGACCTCACTCCTGAATAGGAAGCACTTTTGGGGCTTGAGTTTCAACCCATGTTCACGCAAGCGCCCCAGGACAAGGTCTAACTTCTCTAAATGACTTTCAAAGTCCCTTGAAAATACAAGGACATCATCTAGGTAAACCAACAGCACCTCGAACGCCAAGTCACCCAGGACAGCCCCCATTAGGCGCTGAAATGTCGCTGGCGCATTGCAGAGCCCAAAGGGCATGCGTGTCCATTGGTACAGCCCGAAGGGCGTGGTTACAGCGGTTTTCTCCTGGTCTTGCTCAGCTACAGCCACTTGGAAGTACCCCGCGGTCAAATCCAAGGAGGAGAAGACTTGTGCATGACCCAGGGCGTCCAGCGACTCTTCAACCCTGGGGAGTGGGTAGGCATCTCGATGCGTTACATTGTTGAGCTTCCGGTAATCACAACAAAAACGCACAGACCCATCTTTTTTCATTACAACAACTGCAGGTGAAGCCCACGGACTGCAACTCTCCTTCAGCACACCCTGTGCGACAAGGTCTTGAACGTGCTGCTTGACTTCCTGGAAAACATGAGGAGGGATCCTGCGATGCCTTTGCTTGATGGGGTATGCCTCACCTGTTGGAATACAGTGTGTGACCGTGGTAGTATGTCCATAGTCTCGGTCATTTTCAGAGAATGCAGCACGATGCTTCTCCAACAGCTGGTTAAGTTGATGTACTTGGTCTGAGGTAAGCCCCTGGAGATTGGCCTGCACAGGAACAGTTAACGGTCCTGGTTCTTCCTGCTTGGACACAGCTCCCTTCTCGGCTGCCAGTGCTCTGACCCTAAGTTCACCCACCACCTCTTCAAAAGCCACCACTTCTTTCGCCAATACTTTCTGAGGTTTAGACAACTCAGCGACTCTCGCTCTTGGTGGCAAACGGACTGACTTCTGACTCGGGTTCATCAGGCGCACTGGGACCCTACCCCCCACAGAGTTTGCTAGAACATTGGCTACAAGCAGTCCGGAGGGTGTGTTGGCACTAGGGGAGGCCTCCACTAAGACCTGGCATTTCATTTTCGGAGGGATGCGGCAACGACCTTCAATGATTATTTCACTACAGGGGGGAATGACAACAGCCCGTCTGCCAGCTACTTTAACAAAGCCTATCTTCCCATCACGGCCCCCAATTTGCTCCTCTTTGCCCATTTTTACAAGAATGCGCCGCAGGCTTGCGCTCTCAACCCGCTGCCCATGCCTGTCCATTCTCTGGACCCCCTCTAAACCACAAAAGAGGTTGCGTAATTCACCAAGCACATTCATCCCCAATATCCCCGCTGGCCCATTTTTACCCTCAGCCATATCATCTCGCAGCACAAACACGCATTTACCTTGAAGTTTTTTACCAAAGCATTCAATATCAGCATATAAACAACCGATTATAGGGATATCCAGTCCATTGGCAGCCGTTAACTTAACCCAATTTGCAGGCGACAGTGCTTTGCCCTTAAATAGCCTTTTGAAGTGCGTCTCAGACATTGTAGTCACTTCAGAGCCCGTATCTAAAAGGCAGCGGGTATTCACTCCATCGACGAGCACGTCTATAGTAAAGCAGTTGCCAAAGACACTTGGTGGGTTCACCACCTGCTCCATTTCCAGCTGGCCAAGAGGCAGCGTGGGAGGTCTGACAGACAACGTCCTAAGGTTTGCCTGGGTCTGCCCGCTGGTTTGCTCTGGCCCTGCCGCTGTGGTCTTAGCTTGCCATGGTCTTCCTTGGCTCTGCTCACATGTTCGGCTCGTATGCCCAGGCCGTCCACAGGTATAGCACACTAGTCTACCCTCTTGGTCTCGCAGAGGTGGCCTTCTAACTTCCCCATGTGGAAACGCACGCGACTCTGTCCTTTGCAACGCTGTAAAGAGTTCATCCTGTCTTGTTGCGAGTTTTTGGATGGAATCATGCAGTGACTGTAGTGATAAGGCAGGAGGAACACTTTCTGCAGTGGCTGCGCTGACTGTGCCCAGGTTCTTTTTGGCTGGGACAGTTGAGGGGGCTTCTTCCTCTTCTGACCAGTCAATCGCAGCCTGCATTAGCACGCTGAACGTTGGATTAGGCGCTCCCTTGGCTTGCCGCTTCATCTCACGGCGTAGAGAGTCGTCATACAACCCAAACACAAACTGTTCAGTGAGCACTGTTTCTGAATTAGCAAGGCGGTCTGGGTCGCGTCGCTTCAACCTGCGAAGCTTTTCCTCAAGGTCATAGGCAAATGCTCTTATTTTTTCCCCTGCCAGCTGTTTGCGGTCATAAAATTCCCTTAGTCTTGTGCTTACAGGGGCTTTATCACCATAAACTTCCTCCAGTATTTTGAAAACAGACTTAATGTCTGTACTGTTATCCTCTAACCTAAGCCTTACAGTAAGTTTAGCTTCCCCCTTCAGATGTTGTTTCACCAGTTCAACTTGGTCATCTTGTGGAATTTTGCAAACTTTAAAGTAGGACTTCATCGAAGCTACCCACTCTTCAATGCAGGGATCTTCATTACCCTTGTTGCCACTAAAATCTGTGCACTTTCTATCTCTTTGTATGTAGACAGTGGGTTGGTTTTTCTGCTCTATGACCACTTTTGCAATAGCCAGTGCCTCTCTTTGGTCACTTCTGGCCTGTTCCATAAGTGTTGCTTGATTGCTCATATGAGCAGATTGTTCAGCAAACTTTGTCTGCAGCTCTTCAAATTGCTTACGCAACTCATTAATTTCTTCCCCCATTCTACCTAACTATCAAAAGACTAATTTGAATGAAATAAAATGTTCTCAGCTTTTAAAGGACACACAAAGGTTTATCCTGTTCGTGACGCCAAATGTAACGGGTGGGAATCCCGTCAGTTATCTCAAAGCGGCTATGAGTTCAGGTCAGTGGTGTGTGGTCTAAAGAACTATGTAGCCACCCCAACAACCCCACCCCTTCCCGTAATCTCGCAGACCAGGCTTCTCAACTGGAAAAATAAAAACATTTATTAATTCTAACACACAGAACTTATTTTCCCAGACAGTATCAAACAAATAATAACATTCAATTTGGAGTGGGTCTTTCTCTTAAACCCAGAGAATCACCTTTCACATTTACCCTTCATATATTGGAACACATATATTATCTCAGTGAAGCTTTCCTTTAACACTACTTGATGCAAACAACACAATAGAACATACAGAAAATCAGGTAACTTCCACACATGTAATTTTAGGCAGAAAATACATAAAGAACGTGCTGCTCCATTCAACAGTCAGTCAAGAGTGTCCATTTCACTAGCGTTAGTCAGTCAACCGTGTCCATTTCACGTATGTTTCGTAGTGGCAGCAGCTTAAACAGTAGCGGTAGCGATAGCGATAGCGATAGCAGTAGCAGTAGCACTAGCGAACTCCAAAAGCCCAGTGCTACTGTAGAGAAGGACGAGTAGCACAGTAGCGTTAGCAGTAGCGATAGCTAACTCCAACTTCAGTGCTGCCGTGGAGACAGTCGAGTGGCAGAAATACTCACAGGAGACACGAGTGGAGGGAGAGGGAGAGCATAGAGGGGCAATGCACCTGAACCCGCAATCAGCCAACCGTGGACTCCGACGCCGTCTTCTCTCTAAGACGCACCAGCCGTCCCCCGGTTCTTGTTGACTGACAGCTTCCAGCTCTCACACTGCGCTGACATCTTCTTTTTCAAAAAAACGTGGCTCTGCATGAAGTCCCGCCCCCCTTACGCTCTCCATACAAATTGTTTCTCCTCATTGGTCCCAGTCGGCCAGTCATGGGCTCGTCACATATATCAACAATATTTTGGATTTCACGAGCTAGTTACTTCGGTTATTGTATTGGGAAAGTAGACAGGTCAACGAGAAAGCGATCAGAAACATGGATAGTGCTTTGACTCGCGGTAACGTAAACAGACGGTCAAAGTGCTGAAACATTTTTTAAAACACTGATTAAAGGAATTATTTGGTGCAGCAGCACACACAGCAGCTTTACCCACATCTGAAAAACACATACACAATTAAACAGGTGCTCTGCGGCGACCTGCCTCAGAAAGTATAACAACCTGTTCAGTTAGAAGGATAGGTGTTGTGCATACAACGTTATTGCTACGTCCCTGTAGTTGTAAATAGCTCGCAGGCAATGATGAGATATGACCAGGCAAAACTTCTGTCTGGCTGGGGGACTACCCAGTGTTCCAAAAGCTCAATATTTCGAAAAAATGTCCGAAATATCTTTACCAAATTAAACCCCTCTGTTCCGAAATGCCTTTGTTCCAACCAGTGTTGCCGGATTAATGTTTGGGGTGGCAAAAGGTGCGTGTGCAAGGTGAAGAATGCAAGAGGTCAGTTCACTGGAGGAATTTTCATGTTTTAGCCTACACATAGGCCTAAACAAGGAAGCTGGAAGTGCAGGCTCTGGCTTCATTTAGAAATATTTTAAGTGGCACAAAACACACGCAGCATTTAATTTGCGCAGCGGAGACGCTTACCGGGACTTTACGCATATAACTTCAGGCAATATTTGTTAACTTAGCCTACTCTGGTTTTGAATATAGGGTAGGCTTCCACTCGTGAGAAGGAATCACTGGCAGATTGTCGCAGGACATTACGCAGATCTTGTTGAGCACTGACAAAGCATGCATGTGCAATGCATATCATAGGCTTGATTGATTTATTATAGCTTGCTTCCTCCACAAATAATACCTTGCTGTTAAAACGGATATATATATATATCATTAAACACTCTTCATAATTATGTCAGTGTGATTAGCTATATAGACGGCACGCGCCGTTGATTTTCAAAAAGTAGAATGTATTGGCAGAAAAATGTCGTTAGCGCCTCTTCCATTATGACGAACTCGGCGACTGTTCGTCTGAAGTATAAACACACCTGGCCTGGAAGACACTTTTTTTTTGTGTCTGCGACCTTTTCAAAAGTGTCGTCTACCGAAGTATAAATTGGGCTTAACTGTCACTTAATGACATCATAATGGATACTTCAGTGGAGGTTAACCAGACAAGAGGAGAAGCATCCTTCAAAAATTAAGATGAGTTGCTAACTACCTATCCAGCTAATATTAAAAAGTTGGCCTGTCAGCAACGTCGGTGTGATGTGGGAACGTTTGCTCGCACTAAACCTATGATTTATCGCACTACGGATGGAGAAATAATAGTTGAAGATGAACTGCTGAATTTTCTACTGATTAAGTCAAGAACACTCGATCAAGACAGTATTATCAAGATAGTTAAGTCCAGTTTCAGTTCTCAAAGGATTGAAGCCTCCAAAGCTGTTATGGCAGAGCTGTTTCCTGATAACAAACGCTGGTCCTCTCACAGGGGTGAGAAGAAAGATGAAATATACCTCAAAATGTGTTTGGCTGTGTTCAAGGAAAAAGGGGAACTACCAAGATTTGTGTCCCATTACATTGATGAACTGTCTCCCGTTTCATTCAAACATGTTGATGTTTCAGCGTTACTCGGAAGAATTCTGCAGATTAATACTGAGTGACATTGAGCTTCTGAAGACTTCCCTTACCTCGCAGGCGTCCACTTGTGAGAAACTGCTGGAGGTATCAGGCTCCCTTAACGAGCGATTGGTGCTGGTGGAAAACCCCAAAGCAACTGGTCCCCCAACAGGTGGCAACGGCTCTTCCATGGCAGCAGCGCATACACCTCTTCGGCCTGCAGAGGTTCCACTGGGCAACGAGCCTGATGCACCGGGCCCAAGCTTGGGCTTGGCTATGGCGGAGACGGGGGCAAAGCCGGGAGGACCTCCTCCTGCTGTCCGCAAAACCCTGCGACCGGGTATGGAGTGGTTGGCAACAGGTGAATCCCAGGGCTTGTCCCCTGCTCAGTGGAGTGAAAGAGCCCTGGAGAAGACTGAGCATCCTAGCTGGAGTACTATGGTGAGGGACGGCCGCAAACGGAAGGCAGTGCCAGAGAACTCAGCTCAACGGTTTACTGCAAATTCTCGTGCTGAGAAACCCCAAGCCAGACATGCACGGAAAAAGACAGGTATTACTGGAACTGCGATGATTAATAAGAGGAACTGTCTACTGTTAAAACGAAGATGGTCAGTGTGTTCGCCACCAAATTTAAGATGAACCTTGATGCCGATACTCTCCGTCTCTTCCTACAAGCGAAGATGAACCGGGAGGTGAAGTGCAGGAAAATAGAGACACCACACAGCAGATTCAGCTCCTTCTGCGTTACAGCTGAATGGAACGACTGGAAGGAGATGTACGACCCCCAGTTCTGGCCAGCTGGGTCAGTCGTCAGACAATACTTTCGAGCCTCGCCGTCCAAGAGGAGCAACAAGTGTGACAATTCTACCAGAGAGATCTGCAGGGGGGACTTCTTGCCCTGCAGCGAGTGAGGGTCCGTCGGGCCCTGGTGCTGGCGCATCAATGAAGATGTCCGAGGAAACTGACAGTCCCAACGGGAATGACACAGACTCATAATGCAAGTTGTGTCCTACAATTCGCGTGGCCTCAGAGTAGGTCACACGGCTGCTGACAAGGCAAGGCGCCTTGTTGTGGATTCACTGCTTGACAATTGTGACGTTTTGTGCATTCAGGAAACCTGGATGGCTAAACAGGATTTGGAAAAATTAAACAATCTCCACCCTGACTTTCATGGTGCTGGTGAATCCAACACGGACCTCAGCACTAGAATCATCCGAGGTAGGATTGCTGGAGGGGTGGCAATTCTATGGAATACGAAATATGACTCCATGGTCAAAGTTTTACATTTAAATGTGGACTGGGCTATTGGGCTAGAGTTTAATTGTAATGGAAATCATTTTAGTATTCTCAATATTTATACTCCATATGAATCTTATGACCATGTTGATGAATTTGAGAGCAGGCTTGCATTTGTACAATCTTTTATCGAGGATAATGACTCATCTTGCACTTATGTTTTGGGTGATTATAATGCAGACCTGTCAGATAATAAGTCTCTGGATTAGGGGTTAAGATAAGCAGTTTTACTTAAAAAATAAGTATAATTTTACATGTTTTATGGTAAAGGTAAACTTAAATTACTTATTTTGTGATCTGGCGCTATATTTATAAATAAAAAAAATTATCAATTATCTTGAGCTTCCAGGGGGGGCGGGCGGGGCCGTTGGGGGGGCGGGGCGCCACCCTAATATCATTGTAGGGGAAACACTGATAAGGCTGCTAAAGGAGTGGAAGTATTGATAACTATAGACCCATAGCACTTGCCAGCATTCTCTCCAAAGTGCTAGAAAGATTAATCCTTGACAGGATAAGTGAATTCATCACCACCACTGACAATCAGTTTGGCTTTAAGCCCAAGCATAGTACTGCCCTATGTATTTATGCTCTGAAAGAAGCAATAGACACATATAGAAGGCAGGGATCTACTATGCTTATAGGGTTTATTGATGCATCCAAAGCATTTGACCGCGTCCACCACTTAAAGCTGTTTAATAAGCTCAAGCTTCGGGGTGTGCCCAGTAGCTTAGTACGCATCCTAGTTTACTGGTATGCCAACCAGAGCATGAGTGTAAGATGGGGGAACATCTTATCTACCCCTTTTAATGTTGGGAACGGGGTCCGGCAGGGGGGTATATTATCCCCAGCCCTTTTCAATATCTATATGGATGACCTTTCCAGGCAGCTTGGGGAATGCAGTACAGATTGTATGATAGGTGATTCCCTGGTCAACCACTTTATGTATGCAGACGACCTAGCTTTACTATCCCCGAGTACAGGTGGGTTTCAACAGCTGCTTAATATCTGCACTGATTATGGGGTCAATTTTGATGTTAAATATAATGCCAAGAAGAGCGTGGTAATGGTCTGTAGAACTAAGGAGGACATGGATATTAAGTTTCCTGCCTTTCATCTTTCTGGGCAAGCTCTGGGGGTGTCCAATAGTACCAAATACTTAGGGCACATTATCACAGACACATTGGAGGATGATGCTGACATGTTTAGACAGAGGAGATGGCTCTATGTCCAAGCTAACATGTTGGTAAGAAAATTCCACCACTGTGCATATGATGTAAAAATTAATTTGTTTAAAGCCTACTGCACCCCTCTCTATACAGCTCCACTCTGGGTGAATGACAAGAAGGAGAGCTTGCGTAAATTGAAAGTAGCCTATAATGACTGTCTAAGGATACTCCTGAAGAAATCCAGGAGTGCTAGAGCCAGTCAGCTGTTCTGTAATATGGGTCTAACCACCTTCATGGCCTTGCTGAGGAACCTTACTTTTAAGTTTATGTGTCGGCTGGGCCGCTCTTCAAATGTTATAATTGATCTGATGATGACAGACCCTGGCCGCAGCTCTGTCAAGTACACATCTAAGATCTGGGAACACTGGCATAAGTGCCTTTTTTTAGCCCTTCTTTCCTTGTGTATTTATATGTATATATGATTGCATATGTATGTATGTATATTTATATGTAATTTATTGATTTTATGTATTGTACATCTTCCATGTGGGCCTTGAGCCTATAATAAAGTTTATTATTATATGGCAACGACAGTATGTGCATTCTGATTGGCTAATGGGTAGTCATGCCAGCTGCGTATCGACGTTCTAGACGGGCTGCGGTCTGATAAGTATTCTTATTGCACACCCCATCAATCTTAAAAATGAGTGATACCATGTACCAAGTACTACACATTACATCCTTAAAAATTAGCGATATATCAACAGCCATTAGCATGTATTTCTAGAATCAGGACTCCTATTATGAAATTATCTGAGAACAGGAAACCAGTTGAATGTCGTGGTAACATGACAGTTGATGACATTTGAAGAATAAAGACTCAAGAATTCGCGAACATTTTGATATCGGGTAATACTTTATAGGACTTAGTACAGGTCAGTACAGTTCAGAAGCAGCGAAAATGTGTTATTGAAAGTGATGATGACGACTTGACTACTATAGTTTGAAAACCTTGTGTTGAACTGTAAATTAAAGCCATTTAAGCTGAGCCCTGTTGTCCGTTTTCTATTGATCATTGTAACTTGAAGTTAGCAAGTCATTGTTTGCTAGGCAACACCTGAAACACTGTGTCGTGAGAAGACTTGAGAGCTGAACAAAACGACATGTTTTCTATTTACAATTACCATTTATTTTCAAAATGAAAAGAGCTTAAATGCCATATAATAAACAACTTACTAACCTCGACCGTTCGGTCATGCAGGTATATCAGACTTCGGCCCCGCAGCATCGCTCGCAGCTATCGCTCGGTCGATACCTTACGGCCTCTGTCTGATATTTACCTGCATGACCTCACTCTCGGCCAGTAAGTAGTTATTATTATACACCACTGGTCACGATTTCATTAAAAGTAATGTTATCCAGCCAAGTTTTTCGCCAACGTTACATTTTAAGTGTTGACATCCACCAAGTTAAGGTTAACGGAAACTGTCTACATTTGTGACTTAATTTGTACTTCTCATCTGAACATATAGTTTAGCAAAAAAGCACATGCTTAACGTTAGTTTCACATTTCGTAACCAACAAGCCTAACAGATTTTCAATCCCCCAGTTCATGTTCCCCATAGATATGCTCCAGTTGTATTCTAGGGTTACAAGAAGACCTTACCGTAGTATAACTTTCGATTGCTTTCACATAGTCTCCTTTGTGGAATAGTTGGTCACCCTCTGCCATATAAGTGGAAAATGTGCATTTGGGACCTTGTTCTCCTTCCTTTTCAGACATTTTTCCTCGATAGTTTGCAAAGACACATCCAGACTGTATGTAACCGACGTCACCTAGCAACACAGCGAAACACATGAAGCGATGCTGTGTTCCATACAACTCGGAGCTCGAATTTGGAAGGCCTTTTGCGTCTAAATATATATTTATATACATTGTAATTGCAGTCACAAAAGTTTTAAATAGTTCTTCACTATGTGGTATTTTGAGTTACTTAAGCTGTTCAAATGTATGTTTGACTCAATTTCCCATTTATCCTGTTAACAGTTGGATGCCCGCGAAAGTTAAAGTTTAGCTAAAATTGAGCTAATTTGGTAAAGAGCGGTAATATTCTCTCTTAAACTCTATGAATAACAACATAGTACTGTTAACATGGTACCAGAACTGCTTACCTCCAGTAAAATGCCATTACAAGGTAACAAATACGATATTAAACTATATTTTCCTTGTTACAGAAAAGATTTGGATCATACCATTTCTCTGAGGGATTGTTGGAGAATACAAAGAGTAACGTTTAAACTTTGTGGGGTCTTGTTAATCCCATTACATTGCATTATCTCATTTACATGTAAAAGATGACACGGCCACCACCACCAATTTAAATGTATACAAGTTGGTTAACTTTTTTAAATGAAGTAGGGTCAATATTTTTACTTCCATATTTTTTTTCCTTTTGAAATCTACATAGTACTCTATCTATGTTTTTAATTATATTATGTTGCATTAACATTACATGGTCACAGAACACATTGACCAGACACGGACGTTTTTGGAGCTCCCCCTAGTGGTACTGGCCAGTATTAGCACACAGCCTCAAGATTGTCTAGTGCAGGGGTCTTCAACAGGGGGTCCGTGACCCCCAGGGGGTCCGCGGAGGTACTGCAGGGGGGTCGCGAAATCTTTGGTTGATAAGATAATTTTTTTTTATATTTCTAAAAAAAAAAAAAAAAATTAAAAAATCAACAAATTTTTTTTTCCACAAATTTAAATGTCTTCCAAATCAGAATTGTATTTATTCCCTTTAAATTTACATTAACATAAATCCAACATATTGTAGCGAACGTATAAATTGATCGAGAAGACGTTATCTTTCAGTCCAATCGACACCCACAGCTACCCACAGGAGCTCTTTCAAGCTGGGCACCGGTTCACTCACAGCACCTTTCATGCACAGGCACTAGCCAATCAGATCGCGTTTCTGCTCAAGTCTAAAGAGCGCGAAGGTCAAAAATAAAAGATGGCGGACCAAACTCCATAGCTGGTCTTGTTTGTACCTAATTGTTAGTTTGACATTTTTTTGCTTAGATTTAAAAACATAATAATAAAGAGAAATAGACACTGTAAAAGGTCAAAAAACGTTAATTGTAACTGAAAAATAAGTGAGGATTTGCGAGGTGTGTGAGCCTCCTAGCTAATGTTAGCATGCTACTACCTACAATCTTAACAACTTGCTAGCGGTGTGATTGGTTTGTTGACCTGTCAATCTCACTATAACATCTATGTTGTCAACACAACTCCATGCGCCAGACTCCTCCTCCGTCATCCGTTGGATCGTGTCAGTCAGGAGTAATTGAAAAGAAGATACATCTCACTAATGTGGGAGGATGTGTGCCATCGACACAATAACAGGGTAGCTATGTTTTTTTAGCACTAGGCCCAGTATATAATAAACAATATTTTATGCAATTTATATAGTAGGGGGTCCCTGCTCATCAGTTTGGGGGTCCCTGGCCTGAAAAACGTTGAAGACCCCTGGTCTAGTGACATTTGCTTCTAGTACACAGAACACAACAGAAATATGGTTGTTATGCATGATCTATCGAATGATGAACTTCAAAATGACACCAAATTATTTATGCATTGAGGATAATGTCATCTACATGTGGAATGTGTGTGGTGTCTATGTTAAAGTGCCACCATCTGGAAACATGATGCTTTCAAGCTTCCAATGTCTGAAACTCATGACATTTGTGAAACTGACTGCATTGTTTGATTTGTCACGGGTTGCAGAACGCATGTGCGAGGGACCTTCATTGCAGCTTGTGGGCATTCGACCTCTGCTGCATGGGGTCATATTTTTGTCCCTGTTGTGTAGGCTACTGTACGGTCTCTGCCAAGTGGCCACTGTTGTCTGTCATGTACTGTTTTATGTGTCCTTTACTAAGCGCCAGCTGTCTTTGGATTGCCCCTTGGGGATAAATTAAGTTTTTGAATTAAAGTTGAATTGATGAGTGTAAAAGTGTTTTCGATTGTCTCTGGAGATTAAAATTAAAATGATTGCCACCCTACACCATGTTTTAATCCCTCCTGAGGAAGTTTTACACGAGTTCTTGCGCCCACTCAGTTTTCAGTTAGACCCCTTGGTAAACAAGATAAAGGACAGTGACAGCAGAAATCAATTGTTTGGAAATTTTGAATAAAACAAACAATTACTAGGTACTAAAGGGTTGACATATTACATACCCACCTTCAGTGTATTGTGATAGGTCATTTCATGACGAACTGATGTGAATTTTTGTAGGTGGTATCAGCTTCAGAATGACCTAAGACTGTGCTCCCACCACAAGATAATTACAGATTTTCCAAACAAAATCATTATAAGAACTAACTGTTCTGGGGTTTGTAACTGTGACTATCATTTACATTTCTTAGCGGTACAGGTTCAAAAGTATTAAAAAGTGTGGCAAAATTAACTTTACAGAATATGGGTGACGCATAGAAATGATCCACTTACACAAAACAACAATGCAATACATGTACAATGTAGCATAAAAAGTAGCATCGAATCCACTTGTTAAAGGAAAGACTGTCCAGTTAACAATGTGCCACCTAGACAGAACATGACAGATAACAGAAAAGCCATTATTGTAGATTTCTATCAGTGGAATTCAAACTCTTTTGCATTAGTGAACTATGAGCATGAGTTGTTGTCTGTGGGGATGGTGAACTCTTCACCATACACACAGACAACAACTCATGCTGGACTGACACTGAATTTCAGCACTGAAGAACTTAGTGACACGACCCTCACCGTTTGTTCTATTATGTTCATTACCCTGATGAATTGGCTCGCTACGTGTAGTAAAAGACTCACCAGCGATGTGGCTCCCATGTGGGGCATTGGCCCTAACCACAAACTCCTTTTGTTGTAGACCACAACTACCAGTTTTTATATGAAGCAAATAGCAAGATTTTGACAGGTGCTTACATGACTGAATAGGACATTCTACCTATTAAGTGGCTGATTGTTGTTTGAAGTATGGTCTGCATTCACCTAGTCCATGCAGTAGACTCAGCACTTCAGGTGTACACTACAAGGAAACCACAGGGGTATTTTAACCCAATTCAATTTGAATAGGTGCAATTACTATGTCACAATTAGAATTGTTTTCAACCACCTGTTTTACCTATTTTATTTAATCTCTTAACTAAGCTGTGTGGCACGCCTTTTACATGACAGGTTTCAGGGCATGCTTACAGAACACCCACTCAGAGGTGGTCAGGAAAGCACACAGAGACAAATAACAAGGGCTCATAATGCATAACACTCAAATCCTCTTCTAGTGCTGTGCTTCTTTTCTTCATATCACAAATCCTCCTTTTTATACCATAAAGCTGTGCCAAAAAAGCTGAAACCATAAGTTTTAAAAAGGTGTGAGAAGATGCAAGAAATGAGACTTACACTCACACAATAAAAATTACCAACAAAAAAAGGCCAACAACTCAATGACAGTATTTTTCATGAACATTCATTAGGGATGCATATCGTTACCAAAAATAAAACAAAAAACAAACTTCATAAATAGATAACATATGCCACACTATCTAGTTCTCACAGCACTGATATGGAATGAGTATGGGTTACAGAAATCCGTGATTTTCTGTGATTGCCTCAGAGTAGAGACTTCACACAGACGCATATGCATGGTTTGTATGAAATTAAAGACTCCTGGTTGATGTTCTGAGATGACTGGATTGGCAGAGGATTTAGGGCTGTGGCTGTGAGGCAGTCCATATAACTCAATATCAGGATGAGGATAATAGCGTATGACTTCGTTCCTCCTTAGCCAAACTGGAAAAAGAAATTCCCAGGTCCAGAAGCTTCAAAAACAAACATAAAGAGATGGTAAATTGACATAATAGTTACAAAAAATAGATATTTGTATGAATTTGTTATTTCTGTCGCATGCCCACACAGAAATTAAGAAACCTTCAAAACTAAAACCTCCAGGGCCGCCGAAGAATGCCTTGAATATGTTGTTCGCATCCACATCTGAGGAGAAGAGGAGAGAAAAATCATGAGTTGACACTGGAAAATCACTGGGGGCTATGGATCTGTTCAACACACTCTTCCAAACACACTTTTCTCGCATTGTCTGACCTTCTTTGGCTAGTGGAGCTTACTGAGTCGCAGCGCATCCAGCGTAAAGCCATAATCATGAAGCCATAATTGTGAAGCCATAATCATGAAGCCATACTTGTGAAGCCATACTTGTGAAGCCATAATCTACTACACTTATGCAGTCGCCTTGATGAACAACTTTCACTGGGCTCTATATCCCTTTGGGATAGGCATGTTTACTTCGGCATGATTTGTGTGTGTGCATAGCCAGTAACTGACCTCCCATGCCGCCATCATCCTCTAGATCATGACCACTGTCGTAGCGGGATTTCTTCTTTGGGTCAGAGAGCACAGTGAAGGCTTCCCCGACCTCCTTAAACTTCTTTTCCTCTTCCTTCTGAACCTCCGCACTTGCACTACTGTGACGGTCTAAAAGAGAAGTATACATGTTAAAGGGTGAACACAGGGCCATAACAGTTTTGCTCTACTGCAACTTCCTACTGGTTGACACTTGTGTACTGCCCACCAGTAACATAACATGTAAGTATATACAGTCAAATACAGTCACACACATAAGTAAGGCTTAACTACATTGAGAGGAAATGTTGTTCAGGTACCTGGATGGTGCATTAGTGCACGCTTTCGGTAAGCTTTCTTGATCTCATCCTCAGTGGCGTTTTTGTCAACACCCAACACCTTGTAGTAATCTTTCCTTTTACTCTTTTTCAGCTCCAACTGGGCATTTTTTAACAGATGCTTATGATCTGAGGGGAAAAAAACAGACAGGCAGAAAAAGTGAAAAAATTAATTCTCTGGTTAAGCATAATTGTCAAACTACCTTTGAAGAGGTTACAAGCTATTTGCGGTTCAGTGACATAATACAGACAACACAACTATAATAGTATAGAGTGGTTGTTGCTGATAGTCACTGTGGTAATTAACAGTGTGAAGTGGTTGGTGGTGATAGTCACTGTAGTAATTAATAGTGTGGAGTGGTTCTTGGTGAGTCACTGCTCAATTCGTCCACACTGAATCAAACCAAATCCACCTTCTCTGACCTATATGATCTCTATTCCTGGAGCTGTGTGGAGTGGTTGTTTGTATATGATCTCTTTTCCTGGAGCTAGCTAGAATGGACGACATTGAATCAAAGTGCTCAAAAATTCCCAATGCCGGAAGAGACGTTGTCCTAAGCTGAATTTAATGTCAGTGTATACTACTACTTAGAACATCAGACTTTCAGGCAGTATGTTCTAGCCCCTTCCCAAATAGTTGTGGTGATGCAATTTAAAGCAGATTATCATGACTCAACCGCTGGTTATCAGAATGGTGTTCACAAAAAGACGTTAGCTTCACAAAGCTTCATTGACAACTGCCGTTCATTCTGGAGGAAGCCTGCAGAGTTGGCATTCAGCCATCGTGGCAGGGTGCTGCTCTCTTCTCAAGAAATCACTTAACTGACCCAGGTTTCTGACAACCCATAGTTAACACCAGGAGGCAGATTTACTGCCCTAAATAAACCTCTGCTGTCCCAAAAGAGATTTTGCCCATACTAGAGATGGTATCCTTACCCATATAATACTTGTCCACATAGAGATGGTATCCTTACCCGTATTATAACAACAATATAATAATACTAATCCTTACCAAGAACATTTAAGCAAACTGTTCTAAATCACCCAAACATAGGAAGAACAAGACCCTTTAAACATCGTAAAAGTGGGATGTCATTGAAACAAGATCTTTAGCATCAAAAGCTGCATGAATGGAAAACAGATAATCAAATTGAAATACTTTGACTGAAACATGGCTAAAACCGGGGAGCTGTGGCGCAAGCAGCAGCCCCGACCATAAACGGGCTTCAACGTCCATGGGGACCAGGGTTTGAATCCGACCCGTGGTCATTTCCCAATCCCACTCCCAACCTCTTCTCTCCAGCTCATTTCCATTCGAATACTTCACTATCCTATCTGATTAAAGGTAATAAGCCCCAAAATACATGGCTTTAACCAGATGAGATCTAGCTTTGAATGAGTCTACCCCTCAAAGCAAAAACAGCCATGTGCCTCACAGTGGAAGAGAAGTAACAATTTACCACTCTTACATACAGTGGTGCTAGAAAGTTTTTGAACGCCTTATATATTTAAAAAAAATCTGCATAAATATGCCCTAAAATGAGATGAGCTCTTTATGTAAATCATCAAAACTGATAGAGAAGCTAATTCAATCACAGATAAATGTGTGTATTGTTGTGGCGAGACTGAGTCCCACACCTTTTCTTACGATTAGAAGACCGGAGACTGGATGCAGAAATCTAGCCTGGTGACACCAGCCTACGTATTTCCGCCTGAATTGATTTCAAGCTCATACTCAGTCTGGCCTAACCCCGTTGACAATCGTCTCCAGGACTCAACATTTTGTAGGACCAATCAGCGAACAGTTCAGAGCTGTGACGCAAAACTCGCCTTGGAGGAAAAGACACGAAAAGCTATCGGAAAAGTTGTCTCAACTCTCGAGAACATCAGAAAATTAAAAGGAGAACAAGAGTATTTTCTTGTAAGTTTTATGATTGGAAAGGACGTCGTAGCTCTTCTCCCAACTGGCTTTGGGAAGAGTTTAATCTACCGAATGCTTACTAAACGTTGCTGATTGGAGTTTCCTTAACCAATGATTTTAAACCTCAAGATAAGCACCCGCCCATCTCGGAAACCAAAATGCATTGGGTTGGCCCAGACTGAAAGACGGAATGAAATGGAGTCACAGGCTGGTAATGGCCAGGCTAGCAGAAATCTGAAGTTTTATTGTAATCAATAAGCTACAATAAGGGGATGCCCATGGATCATCTCATTGTGTGAACGCTCTACATGCAATCTTAAGGCCTGTAAATTGTGGGGTGTGTTCTATCTGGCTGTTTGCCAAAACCAATCAGAATTAACTATTCCCTCTACCATCACTCCCCTTAGACCTCCTATGTGTGTCGTGACAGGCTCCCCCGAATCCTGTGAGACCTCCTCCTAACAGGGAGTTTCTTGGAATGTGCCTGTGTCGTAACTTTATTGCTGCCTCTAACATCAGTGAATCATTTCTATGGCTAAGTTACTATTTCCCAACTAGTCTGCCTTCCCTAAGTGAGACTTTCATACAGATGAGTTAATCCATGTTCATTTAAACATAAAATAGATCCCACAGTATACTTATTCCTTTATTAACAAAATCATCAAACATTCAACAAATGACCGGAATGTGAAAAAGTATGTGAACCCTCCCTCCAGTAATCTTGAACAAAACTGACTACAACATTGACAACACCTCAAGTCCACAAACCGCAGATCAGTACCTTGCAACAGTTAAAAGGAGTTTTGGCCCATTAATTGAATTGGAACAATTTCAACTACTTCATACCTGCTGAATTTTAATTCAGATTGGTAAATGTCAAAATGTCCTCTCCCTTTGATCTAAAAACGGGCCTACTCAGTACACATGTTTTAAAAACACATACACCCCGGTGTTATTAATCAGTCCGAATGCTAGTGATTCATTAATGGTGGCAGTTCAGTAATAAACACATTGTGACATTCCCAAAAGTACGAAACAACTCTAGCAGGCTTACAGTCACATCAACAATGCGAGAAATTGAATAGAAGCCAGTGTCCCTACTAGTACAGATAGCTCACCGCCGATGTCCTTGTAGGCTATATTGCCTTAAACTAGTTAACCTCTGTTGTGATAATGTCACCCGTTGTCTGTGATGGGTATGACGCATTGACAAACTAAATATTTAACTTTTTCCCTTAATCGAGTTAAATAAGTATCAAGACATATGTGTTGTGAGACCACCATGAAGCATCTAGGATCAGTAACATTATCCTAAATCAAGCTGTGGTATTAACCTGTACACTCACTCTTTGATTAGGTTAATAGGATGTGTTGTTCTCCCCATTCACTTTCTGCTTTTCTCCTATTAAAAGACTGGAAGGACTTCTATAAGATGTGTTGAACTAATTTCTTCATTACCATGTATGTCGGTGGAATCTTTGTAAATGTGTCAAAGTTAGCTAACATAAAGAGCTAGCAATATTGCATATATTGAAGTATTCATATTACATTCTTACAATATAAGCACAACATCTACACATACACTTATAACAGATCATCCAAAATCTGCCTTTCAATTTGGGACCCATAAACTAGCACACTATGGATAAACGGTTCAAGAAGAGAGCTGCTCCGTCTTGCCAGTTTAAAAAAAAAAAAAAAAGCACAACTCCGCAAATACGACGAGAGTTACTTTTAAGAGATTGAAGTGAATAAAATAACCAGCAAATTGATAAACAGCCATGTCAATCAAATAAAGCAGTACCACAAGAGAAAATACCTTGTTCAGTTCACTTCAATGGAATGTAGGAGACAACGACATTGAAGTCTCAACTTCCTTTGAGTAAGTGCATGAGAACAGGGGAACAAACCTACCTTTTGTCTTCTCTGTTTGATAAACCTTCTCATAGTCCCTTACTGCCTCCTCATACAGCTCAGAGTCCATATAACTGAACACAAAAACACATAGATGTTTTCATTCATAAAGGTAGTTATTAGTTATTTACACATACATTTACTTATACTATGGTTTATAATGCTATTTCCTGATTCACTGGCAGGTGTACGTAAGTACACCCTAGAAAAACAATTGGATACTGGTGGGTATTGGATTTTATCGATAACAATACTGGTCACGGGGTACAGATACTTATCGATTCATTTCTCAATACCAGTCTTCATGATTTCATAAAACACAAATTATATTGTGAGAAGTGATCAGAGCACAGAACTTTGCCTCGCTCACTTGGCTTGCATGTATATCGGCCATTACTCTTGCCTCTGGATCGGCACCAACCATGAGAGAGAACAATGCAAAGTGTTGAGTGGCACAAGCAGATAGATGCAACATTCTTAGAAGGTTTGCTGGTCATCTAACCCTGATCCAGAGGATTTAAAGAAAAATTAGCTAAAAAGAAAAGCTTGGGGGGCCTTGTTAGGGGCTGCTGCTGTTCCTGGTGAGTTATGTATTCATTTGTGGGCATAATGTAACAGATCGACAGTTGTGATCCAAACAAAAAAGTGACAGGGCAAGTGAAGACAGTGAAGTGAAATGGTCTACTAGCTGGCAAGCTATCTACTTAGCTTGCTTAGTAAGTCTGTATACTGTTTCCACAAACCACAAAAAGTGTTTTTGATATTCATAAAGGTTTTTTCTCATGACATCAAATTCATTATATAAAGATGGCCTACAGGAATCTAGTTATTATCCTTAGTTGACCTTTGACATACTGGGGTATCTCCTCTTTAGTTTTTTGACAAACAAATATTTCGAAATTCCTCCTTGAAGTTAAAATATTTGAAATATTTTTCAACACTGCATAAAACATACAGTAAAAAATGATCTTAAAGCCTACCATTGAGCTCTCCTCAAGTAGGCCTTGATGTAGCTTTCATCCAGCTTGATGGCCTTGGTGCAATCTTCTATGGCTTGTTCCAGTTTACTTAGCTGTGAAGAGACCGCACAAGTGATCAACTCAGTATTTACCCAAGAAAAGGCTTGTTTGTTGTGAACATATGACTAGGCATAGGGGTGCCGCTCTTGTGGTGACTGGTAGCAGGAGTTTATCTTGCATACTGTTTTTTTAACATACAAGTGAAGTGCTCCATGCTTTGATACATTCGTCTTTCATTACGTCTGTCTTTCTATTTAATTGTCTGTCATTATGTCTTTTTATTGGTCTGTCTTCATGTGTCATTATGTCTGTCTTTTTGTCTGTCTGCCATTATGTCAGCCTGTTTATCCGTCTGGACAGGATAATCCAAATGATAATATGGGTCATAGTATGAACGAGTGCGTGCGAGATATGCCTTGCCTTATGGGTCATAGTATGAACGAGTGAGTTTGAGATCTGCCTTGCCTCATGGGTCATAGTATGAACGAGTGAGTGCGAGATCTGCCTTGCCTTATGGGTCATAGTATAAACGAGTGAGTGTGAGATCTGCCTTGCCTTTGATCCAACAGTGGCACGGTTGCAGTAGAGCTTGGCATTAGTTTTGATGTTGTTTGGGTCAATGGTGAGTGCCTCAGAATACAGGTCAAAAGCTTCAGCGTAACTTCCTTCTTTGAAAGCCTTGTTTCCCTCTTCCTTCTTGGCCTTCAGGGCTTTAGCATTCTGCGATTTAACAGAAAGAACATTTTTAAAAAGTGTTCTTCCACCTTTACTAGACAAAACAACAATAACAAAAAGCACACTATGTAACTGAAAGACAGACAGTTTTAGGATAATCCTTCCTTTCCATCCTTGTTAGTATTGCTGACATTCTTGCACAGAGCTTGCGAGTCACATGCTCGTCCGAGCACAAACTTGGGGAAAAGTGTGAAAACAGCTGTTCCATAAGCAAACTCTATCCAACGCCAGGCTTCGGAGTGCATTTCCCTTGGGACACCCAACTTGATATGTGGAGTCATCTCCATGTCCTGAGGGTGTCTCAGCATCTTTGTGTCTTGATCATTAAGGCTATGTTTACACTGCGTGAGATGAAATTACAATTGTTTGCTTTTGAATGGCCCAGGTCAGACAGGCATTACGGTAGCCTTAACAGGACAGAAGTGCATGGAATCAGATATTTTCAGATCTAACGGTAAATGGTAAATAGACTGCATTTATATAGCACTTTTCTACTCAGAGAGCTCTCAAAGGACACTTCGACACTTGGTCAAGAGGAGTCTGGTTCGAACTAGCAACCTTCTGATTAATAAACGACTACTCTACCTCCTGAACCACTGTCGCCCCCTAATCTTTAGCAATTGCTGTCTGTGTATGAATAACTTATTGCTTATTTTCAAGGATTCCAACACCACTCTTCAGATCTATTTTATTTTATGTATATATCACCAAAACCATTAAATTCTCTTAAGGCGCTTTAAAGAGCCCAGATTCTGAACATCCCAGGAGCAAGCACATAAGCAACAGGGGCAGGGAAAAACTCCCTGTGAACAGGAAGAAACCTTGAGCAGAACATCAGCTCATTAAGGGAGGGCGGGGGCATCTGCTTGGAGCCACCAGGTAGAAAGATAGAACTGGGGGGTGTGGAGTTGTGACTAGGGTTAGAAACATGGCAGGTGAATTCACACACATATCAGGATAAGCATGCTAGCATATATGTGGAAAATGTGCACAGTATATACAAACACAAAGATGCTATATACAAGACGTATACAAAGGGTTAATAGTGGATAAGATGGAAAGGGAGCATTTGAGTATTGTAGAACAGTTCAATGGATACACAGTGTGCTCATAAGGTTACTATTAAGAGTAAGTAGAGCAATGAAACAGAAAACGTCGATGGTGGCAATTATTTAAATTATGGGTAAAAAGGCTAGCAGAGAACATGTATATGTATGGGAAGAATTAATGCATGACAGTGTGGTGGGAATGGATAGGAGTAGGCACAGGGTTTCTGCAAGAAGAGACCACAGCAGCATCCTACAGCAAGTGAGTGTCTTAACTAGGAGGGGAAGAAAAGAGACAAAGTTAGTGGGCAGAGCTTGCTTGCCTAAAATGCGAATATGTACTTAATGGTTATGGTGATGAACAAGGATTTCACAGCCAACTGCATTTGCAGGCAAAGGTCACGCTAAAAGAGAGAGAAAAAATGTGGTTAGTGAACATTTGCTAAACTGATAAAGAGATAAATTAAGATAAACAATTACCAGCAGGTATTCGGCCACTTTATCATTACTAATGATAAAGAGGTAGAGGGAATGGGACGAAAAGGGGCAGGCTGCCCAGCATGGTGTATGGGAATTCTGTTTATGTTTAGTTGTTTTTGACTAGTTAAGTTTGCAGCATTTGAGGTAAGCCTCACCACACCGCTACGATCAGGACTCTTCCTTTTTATCCAGATTTTATATCAAGCTGCACATAACAATTAGCCTGGATACCAGAGCGAACTTAGCCGCGCCCACAACATTTGAGGTCTGGAAGTTCGGTATGGCATCGCTCCGTTGGGGAGAAATGATCAGATCTCAGAAAACTGACCTAACCAATCAAATTGTCAGGGCGGGCTTTATACGATGATCGACAGATGATAAACAGTAACGTAATCAACCATGTCACCAAAGACCGCTTGGTTTAAATTCTTTTTCAACAAAGATGGCTGCCGCTGGCGAGCGAAGATGTGTAGGCTAGATTCTGCCATCAAATCTGTTTTAGAAGACAACGACAGCGGATTTATTTCGAAAGAGGAACAGAGAAACGTGATCAATGCATTTGTTGATCAAAAATATTTTTTTGCTGTCCTTTCTACGGGATTCGGTAAAAGTTTAATTCATCAGCTGGCCCTGGTCACATTCTACGTTGCTCTGATTGCTCAATTGGATATACCTAGAACCAAAGAGGCATTTTTTCCCCCTGGTTCGTTGAAACACGCCCCATAATCACAGCTTATGTGCAGTATCAGACTCATATTCTGACTCGAATTATGAGTATGACATCGTCAGGCTACATAACCACGGTTACCACAATGCCATCTAACCTTGGAAACACACGTGGTTGTTTTTGTTTTGTTTTGTTTTTGGCAATTAAACTACTGGATACAAATGTGTTAATTTGGTTGGTGTAACTACAGGGTCTTTAAACTCAGATACAGGCAAAACATTTGAATTGTGCATCAAGGATCATTGTGCCATCACAAATGTTGTCTAAAACAGTCAGTCATCATTTAGTGTTGTTAATTTCATAATGTCATAAATGCATTTGGTTGCATAAAACAGGCATATCTTGTTTTACTTACATGTTCAACAATCTTACCACCGGCTCACCAATCTCACCAATATTAACATTAGAAAAGAATCACCTCACGATACATTTTGAACAGATAAAAAAAAAAAAAAAGCCAGAAGCTTTTTGCACATGAAGAGTAAGCTAAAAACCCAACAGCAAAAAGCCACAGAAAGCGAAAACACTACCTGGAGGTCATCCATTGTGAAGGTTGCTCAACAAATTCTGATCTTTGGGGTTGAATCACACACACATCTAGAGTGACAGAAATCACTTATCCAGTCGATCCTCAGCTAGTTTTAGTTGTAAGTGTCCTAACTGTGCTACAACTGACAGATGTGCATTCCTGTGTATTTAATCAAAACACACTTAATGAATCACTTACCCTGCAGGCCAGTCTGGCTTTTTCATGGTCTGGTGCCATGCGAAGTGCCTGGATGAAGAACTGGACCGCTTTATCAATACAATCCTCATAGTAGAGACACAAGCCACGCACATACAGAGCATCACCATTGGTGGAGTCCATCCGTAAAATATCACTAGGGAAGACAAGGACACACATAGCTACATGTCAACAACAATCACCTGGGATATGGAGAAAATGTTAAAAGCCCACTATCTCTTTAAGAGGTGACATGGAAAACAACATGTGATTGGTTAAGAGGTTTATGACAAAATTCTTTTGAATACTTCAAACTAAGTTGCAAGAGACTCAAGTCACTCAGTCTCTGCATTTAATGGGAACCTCTAAACTGAACCTCTAACTAGATGTCATAGCCTCTCCACCAAGGCTCAGTGCTGCTCTTTGCAGCCCACCCCAATTAGCTGCACATGTGGCTTCTCATATTACGCTACACAGACAATTCCCAAATATACTTGTCATTCCTGACAGATAACCCCACGGTCTCTGTGCGGATCAGTGCTCGTCTCTCAGATATATCCATACAGATGGATGAAGGAATGCCACCTTTACCTAAACCTCTGTGAGACACCTACCCTTTTTACCTTTTACCCGGCACCGTAGCATCCGGTCTCGTACACGCAGACTGGAGAACAGTTTCTACCCCAGGGCCATCAGGCTGCTAAATGGACATTGATACACCACCGCCACTTTACATGCACCGTCATTGTCACAGCAGCAGTAATACCATCAGGAAACTGCACTACCTGTAACTCCCTCACTGGGTTGTATGTAGGTTAGTAAAGGTCAAAAGGTTAGCATACTTTATTATATGTGTATTATATGTTACATGTATATATGTAAGTATTACAGGTATAGGCTGTTATATGTATATTTAGTATTATATAATAATAATAATTCATTTTATTTTTAACGCACTTTTCATTCAGAAGAATCTCAGAGTGCCAATGTTGCATTATATGTATAGGTTGTTATATGAATAGCACTGCGTATTGTATATTTATCTTGTATATTTAGTAGGGTTACTTAGGTTATTATATGTTTATTATGTGGTGTGTTATGTTTATGTTATGTGATGTTATGGTAGGTTTTTTGGGCGGCGCCTTGTTGTAAGAATTTCAGTGTCCAGTCTGACCCTGTGTCATTTTGTGCATCTGACAAATAAAACACTTGTAACTTGTAAGACTGAACTCTTGGTTAACCAGCTATTAATCAGAATATCAAGATACAAATTTCAGGCCTCACCCTAACCAAGGTTGCAAGAAACTAAATCAAATCAAAGTTCCTAAAGCTTGCCTACAGACTGACTACTGCACACGTCTACCTGAACAACATTCCTTCAATTGGAACATTGCCTTGTGTATAGGGATGGTAATGCCAGACAATCTTAGTCCATACCATTCTCATTTGGGGTTCCCTCCTTTGTGTGAGAGGGGCAGAAAAATGGACACCAGCCATGTACAAACAGTACTGGCAAACAGGGCAAAGCAAGGGATTGGAGATTGCTGGCTGATGTTGGTAGAAAACTTCCAAGTTCCACAATGTATTGTCGTGACTGCTATAAGACCACCAGACATGGTGTTGTATTATGAGTGTGAGTGCATTGAGTAAACTTTATTGAGTTAACGATTCCCTGGAAGCATTTGGAAGGACAAAGCTAAAAAAGAAGCTATGCAGAACTGGTAGCGGAAGCGAGGCAACAAGGTTGGTAAGCATAGACAAGAACAGTGGAAATAGTAGTTAGATGCTTTTTAGCTAAATCAACCACACTTCTGTGGATTTTGGTTTTATTCACACTAAATATGTGAAATATTCATGAGTACGGAGGGGTCTGATGGGTCTGAGATGCAAAACACCTGTTGAACCTTCTGTACGTGTTGTGGGCCTAATTCAATAAAATACCGATGAAGGAATGTGCCTGCTTTGTTTTTGTTGTATCCTGCTGCTCAGGTTCTATGATTTGCAGGTTTTATGGCGGTCATGTTGTTGTGTTCAGCACTTGTTGGCTACAGACAGTGCATGTTGTACTGTGAAGGAGGGCCTATACAAATCCCGGGCAGAACATGTGGCACGTGTTACAGCTGTCACTAGCCAGTTGTGCGTTGCTGTTGTATCCTGCTATGCAGGATCTATGGTTGGGCAGGTGTTATATTGGTTAGGTGAGATTGCTGAGTATGAGTTCTAGCATGTGACAGAGAGAGGATTGGCCAATGTGGGAAATCTCCAACCTTAACAAAGAATTTAACATTTTCTCCAGTGTATTACTGAAATCCGAACAGGAGCATCTCTCTCCATCTTTAAATAATCTCTTTAAGACTCATCTCTGCGGAGTCCCCTCTATCCTAACATCTCTAACACCCTAACCCCAACTTACAAGTGCACTTCTTTACCTGACCTGCTAGCACTTTGTCACATTTAGTGAAATCAGAATTTAGTGCTTAGTCCAAGGTCTCCTAAATTACTGAAGTTTGATTGTTGTATTTGATTGTTTTATGGTCTCATATGACCATGGAAACCTTGCCACATGTTTTACACTGACACTAGATTGCCTGAATCTGGAGAGAAATGACTGGATCGACCTTTCGTCTACACAAACAGGACGGAACCGGTCACTGAATCCGCATACTTTTTAATCAGGGTCCCAAAGTGTGCAAACCAGGCTCCGTGTAAACATGGTTTAATGTTTTACCCCACGCAAGAGTCCCGTTTTACGGATACCTCATAATATTGTGGACTCCTAGACATGCACCCCAATTCCAGCCACCGAACTTTGTACAAAATTTTGGAGTGATGTGTGGACAATGGTGGCCTTCATCACCAGTTAATATCTTCCTCGGAGGCTTTTTCTACTTTTCTTCATGCAACTTCCACTTTCATATGTATCCAATGGGGCTCAGTTGGATATTAAAACACTTGGATACTTTCAAGTCCTTTTCCTCACTTGAGCATTTGAATCGCCTTGTCTCTTTAGCCTTGAAAACCTTTTTTGTTTTACACAAATTACATATGAAATATGTAATACATTTTTTTTAAATCAACATTATTTTTTTTTTTTTTTTACATTATAAGCCATACTGTGCATCCTCAATTCCTTCCATGTACAATTATGGTTACCTGGCAACAGACTGGGCTTCTGGGTAGCGGCCTAGCATAGCCAAACACTCTGCCTTCAGAACCTTAAACCTGTGACAGGCCGGTGCAGATTCCAGTGCTCGGTCCATACAATAAAGTACCTGCAAATGCAAATTACAGAAACCCTGTGAGAGAGCTGCGAGTCGAGGGACTACATGAATATAAGAGACCAAAGGTACATTTATGCTTCTGTCAGAACTGGCATCAGATGTTCCATACCTAAGAAATTCTGAAAACAAACCTGTCTGAACCTGAACGAATATATTTGTATGGTCTAATACTACTTTGAGCACCACATTGAAACGTTAACTTCATAAATAAAACTCCTTTCAGCCACATAACTTTTTACTTATTTTGTCAGTAGGCATGGGGGGAGACACATGGCAATGCCAGCATAATACATTTAAACAACTCATTCAAACCCAGTTCCTTATAATATGCAGAACTGATGAAGGAAAGGTTACATTACAGATAACCCCAGCAATATACACGTGTAACATTTCACATTCCTTAGGGTCTTATGACATTAGGCTAATACCCTTATGTTAACAAATAATTCCACCATGATCACCATAGATATTAGTGAATACAAAATTACCTCAGGGATACTGGCACACACTACATGTCCACAGTCTTGTTTTAATGTAAAAAAATATATTTTGTATAAAAGTAGTTTGATTTACAATGCAGTACATGCCACAACATAATTGCCATTTATACACAAGTCAACTGCTGGGTAATGTGAGTTTTTCCAATTTTATAAAACAGCCATTTAATAAAAAATTTAAAGGGAAAACAGAGTTCAAATGATGAGTAGGATCATATTAGGACTAGGAGTAGGATGTGATGAACGAAACACACAGTCACACATTGTATTGATCTCATTAACAAGAAAACAATGGCAAGATAATGCAAAACAAGCTAAAGCTATACAGTTGAGTATTACCCCAAAACCCTTGAAGATAATGAATCAGCCCATTACATTACCATTCTGAAGTCTCGTTTGTCAAAGCCAATCTCTGCCATCCTCTCATACTCCAAAATGGATTCTGCATTTTTAATCTACAAAATAAATGGAAAATACACATTTCTATTTGTAAAGCATCAAGTGTGTGATTGACTGCAGGTAACTACATCATTTTGTTTAAAACATGCCTAGATCTGGGACATCACATAGATCTTGCATTTGAAATATATATTTTTGTTTTTTTCTCCCACTGCATGGCAATCTTCCTTGGTCCTATGATGTTCAACCCAAGACACATAGTCACATAGAGGATTACACTTAACCAGCAAAACCGGAGCCAGACAACATAAATACAAACCAAATATAGCTGCAAGTGGCAATAATCGTAGGCCAAGCAGCACACACAAAGCAGGGGAATACTTTACTAAAAACTTTCATTTCATTAGAACAACAATGTCAGTCTTGCCATGAAAGATGTCATATGCCGTCATATGTAAGGGAAAATTGTGGTGTGCTAGTCATTCTTGAAAAACAAATTGCGGACAAATAACAGTTGCAGTTGCCAAACAGTGGCAGTTGCCAAAACGATAAGATAGATGTCTCCAAATATTTATTTTTAATGATATTAATACCGTTTCATAGGAACATTTCACTGAGAAATAAAGTCATTTTTTAGCAACTTCTCTTTGAAAGGATAACTTACCTCCTGCTGAGCCGAGACATTGTCAGGTTCTAGTTCAAGAACCCTCTGAAAACAACGGCTGGCTGCCATGGCATTACCGAGAGACAAGTGGCACTTACCCTCCCGAACGTGACCCTGTGGGACATAGACAAAAAATATTACATTATGCAGTCATGGTTGCTATGGTACCCTATATATGCATCTGTGAAGGAATGCAGGAGCCCTTATAGTTTGGACGTGGGCCAACATGTGAATATGAAAAAACTTTGATTATTTTCATCAAAATTAGATGATGACATCTGCTGACTGATTTCAATCAAACTTAAGAACTGTTACACCTATTTAACTTCAGTCAACCACAGCAGTTCTGCTAGGCTAGGGCAGCAAGATTGGTACCATCATCAAAATGTTAAAACTTAGTAGCGGCACCACCTGACCTTAACAAAGGCGTCATCAAGCCTCACAGCCATCTGGGAGTCCTCCAGTGCCTCTCTATAGCGACTCAACATCATCAGAGTGGCAGCCCGATTACCATAGTAACTTGCAGTCTTCGGGCACATGTCTGTTATAAAAAAGAAAATAGAGATAAACAATTCCTAAATTCCAGCTAAATCAGTGCTTCACAAATCATTACTGTAGAGGGCGTTCTTCTTGGTATGCATCAAACTTATATGTCATGTATAATATATTCCACAAATACATGAAAATTTATAAAAATGGTGTCACAAGCGTCATTTTTATTGTAATACTTGGTCAAAATGTCAGGTTGTTCATTTCCAGTGTGTTGAGCTATATAAGAGAAAGTAAATTACGTGATCACCTTATATTAGAGAATTTACTTAAACAAGAGACTGGGGTATCAATTATCTCAAAATGTTTGAACAGAAAGACCTATTTAGAATGACACAAATGCTAACTACAACTAAGAACATGAGACACAAAAATAATACTGGTCAAACTGTTATGGTCTTGTTACTATGGGAGGGGATGATAACCTGATTAGCTTTTTTGTGGCCCTGCCCATGGGTTCATTTGCATTCATTTAAAGAGGTTATGGCTACACTGACATGAAAAGGTACAGGCCGCAATTCTGGTGAAAGGTTGTTGATATTTGAGCTCAAAAGCCAATAAAATTACACCTTAAGGCGAGACACTACAGGTGAATAGGGTAAACATTTTAAATAATAGGTATCACCATGAAACTTTCTCAGTTGATTACTCATGTTTAGATTAGAAAACAAATCACGTTATCAGAAACCACCGCAAACCAATGAAATTGCGTCATAGGTTTAAAGCCCAGTTTTTACTAACATCATTGGTTACTGATGGAAAGGAAATGTCCTTATTTGGATTACATAGCGTTGTGTGGGAGATACAGAGCTTTTCAACAATACCAAACATGACAGGCATCAGAAAACAGCCGATACTGCACGTTACGTTGGAATGCTAACTTTTCAGGAAACCTAGGAGAATTCTAACGTCGCAAACAGACAAAATGTGAATAAATATACACATTAATGTACAGCTGCAGAAAAAATTTGAACATTTTAGTTTTATTGTATAAACGACTGTCAACATTTCTACCAAATTAAAAATAGAAATATTGTCATTTAGAGCATTTATATGCAGAAAAATGACAATTGACCGATTGCGAAACTCCTCCCTAGAACGGCCCTTGTCCAATCATACCTTAGCAACCGCTACTAAGAGAAGAGAGCCCGTCAACTTTGAGGTCTGAGCAGCATGGTTAAACAGTGAGCCTACGGGACTTGAAGGTATGACATAAAGTACCCTGAGAGATTAGAGGGAGACGTCGTTTTTTTCCGCTTCCCCAAAGCCCAAAACAGAGGCGCAAAGGTGCCAGCTGTGGATTAAACAGTGTGGTCACCCCACGCCCAACTCAATACATCGCAAAAAAAAAACATATGTCTGCTCCAAAGTAAATTAAGCTGCTTGCTGCCAGCTAGCTATCGCTAGGTATGATGGCTAACTATCTAGTTGAGAGAACATCCCCACACAGTTATGGTTCATGGCAACTAGTATTATTACCATCGGAACTACATAACTTGTTTGTCCAACCAATGTGTTGATGTTTAAATCAAATTGTTAATGTTACCATCAAAATGCTAATGTTACCACCTGTAAAATTGCACGATGAGCTATTGTAGCTGCCATAGCAAACGCCAGCTAGTTGCCAGGAGCTTATTGTTGTGTTCCCCTTCGTTGTTAATCTTTATATTTGGATATATCTTTCCACTGCATATTGCAGTCCCTTTTGCCTTGATCAGGAGGATATTGCGGAGGTGTTACTGCAAAAATCATGACTCACACTGACAGTAGTTTATAGAATAAAAGAACACAAATTTTCAATTTACTTTAACACATGCCACTAAATAGTAAAACCAGAGAAACTGATCATTTTGAAGTGGTCTCTTATTTTTTTCAGCGGCTGTATATTTAGGATATTTTCTTTATGATAGTATGAAAGATTACATGTTCAGGGTGTGAACTAGCTCAAAATCTCAAAATTGACCACTGCTGAAAAAAGCGATGTTTTTGCCTGCCGTGTCTCGCCTTAAGTTAACTTTAGTAGGATCTTGTGTGGGTTTGTTCTGATATTTGTGTTAAAAATTACAGAATGTAGTGTGACAATTATGGTCATTTAGAGATTTTTTACATTTGTGATAGATGTGTGTAGATATGACTTTTCTTATCTTTTTCTTAACTTGCCTTTATGACAATTTTTGTTTAGCAGATAAAATTAGTTGTGATGGAAAATTACTTTTGAGAAATCTAAAATCCAACAAATCATTTTGTTGAGCTTGGTCTGAAGATCACATGCGCCATACATCACAAACCCTACACAAAATCTGTAGGAGGAATAGGCCTAATGTTTTATATAAAATTCCAAATCAATCAAATTTCGAAATGACGGGAATTGACATTAATGTGTGCTTTGACTTCATTGTGACCAAGGAATCCAGCGATGCTTCATTTTTTAAATGTTATTCATCCATACAGTTCTAAAGTTACCTCCTTATTTGAAAATAAAAACATTTCATTTCTTTACCATCCACTTCCAGTACTTACCATATATTTTCATTGATGAGGAGAAGGAGGAAGGATACAACAAAATTGAAGTTTGTAAAACATACACTTACCAATGGCTTTTGTGTAGTAGTTGAAAGCTTCTGAGTAGTCCTTCTTTATATAGAAGGCATTACCTTGCTCTTTAAAATCCTCTGCATCCCTAGAAGTTAAAAGACACAGAGCAATTAGAAAGTTATTAGTATATCATGTTAGCAAGCCCACCTGATTCACTGACTTTCTAAATGTCCTCATCACTGGCCTCAACATACCTCAGGAGCGTTTTTTATTTTGTGTAACTTTTGTATCAAAAGGCCATTCTTGAAGCAGCGTTGTCATGTTTATGAGGGCATTTGTCTTTGTAGAACATCAGTTAGGTAATCTACTCATGACCAATAATATCTAATCTAATACAATTTGATTAAATATTTTAACAAAAAGAATAAATAGAACTAATAATTATAATCTTAATTTAGATTTTGATGGGATTTTGATTATAATACAGATATACTCAACTCAAGTAAGAATTGCTTGCAAGACCAGAATAAATGAGCTGACTAGAGAGGTTTAAAAGGGGCTCAAAAATTGTTGGCACCCCTACCACCCCTAGCGAGAGCCTGGCTAAGACTCCTTATTAGCTAAGAACGCACAGCTAATCAAGAGTAAACAAGTGTATTTAGCACGCATGGCTATCTTTGTCGGGATCTTTTTCATGTTGTCAGATCCTTATAACATTATTTTTTACAGTTGCCAGTTCTAACGCTGCCCGAAAAAATGGCCCCAATGTTTCCCTTTGATATCTAAGTAAAGCCATGTATCATCATCCACAACTGGTTGTGATTACTTTGCACCCAAGACTGCCTTTTATTAGTGAGATGATTTTGAGAAATTAAAATATGCTTCAGCAAATGGTGTTTCCTTCTTGCTATAGTTTTCTTGTTGCTATGCTATATAAATAGCTAGCTATGGAAACTTAAAAAAATAAAAAATAAAGCTGTTTAAATGGCATTTGCATGAAATTATAGCTTGCTATCTAGCTGATGTCACAGTCTCAGCAATTTAACTAAAGTTATGATAGGGAATTGTCAAAACACTCAGGGCGCATGTGCAGCTTCATATGAACACAAGTTTCTTTTCACACATATTAACATATGTGATTGTATTACACACAGTGTCAACCAAAAACTGTTAAGTTGGTTCCCTAAGCTAGAAATAGCTAGGTTAACTGGCATGAGGCCTTGCATGTTTAAGACCTCTTGCGGAGGTTCGTGATCCATAGCATCCAGTTACAGTCAGGTAGGAACACGACACCCGTTATTTTATTTTTATGGAAGACTGAGTGTGAATGAAAGTCTGTTATCCATCCCATGTGTTTTTACCAGACAGATAAATGGGATGTGAAAGAGGGAGAGAGACCCATTCACTCTGTACCTGGCAGAGTTAGCCAACACGTTACTAAAGCCCTCTGGAATTATGGCCCATTATGGAATTACTGGATCCTGTGATGTTGTTAAGATGGCTGCACAATTTAATTGTGTGGCTAACCAGTCATGGAACTTCAAGACAAACTCATGCAACACATTATTTTTTTCGAGAACAATGGGCAACTTGTCAAAACTGAGTATAGCATATCAAATTTGTTTAACAGGTCTAATCTACAAGCTGTGCAGCATTTCTTCAAAATGCATGTATATGGCAGGATAAAGGGCACGTCCTTACAAATAACATAGCCACACACCATCACACTTCCTCTTGTAAATCCACTTGCATAAGGACACCCTTAAAAATATGTAGGCTAACATTTTACTTCTGCCCTGGAACTGCTGGATGGAGCTTAGTTATGGTTGACGCTGATTAGTGGAAGATAACAAGCAACATTTTTTTTATGCTGTAAATATGGCAAACGGAATTATAATCTTACATGTTGTTAAAGCAGCAATAGGGAGTCCTGATCCAAAACTAACAAGCTAACCACTTAACAGGCATGCAACAACCTTGCAAACACCACCAACAGCCCAGTTGTCACTGATAGAAGCTTGCCAACACACTAACTGGTGTCTTTTGGCAGGATAGCTGGCATTGTCATGCTGTAAAAGCTTTTCTTCTATTTTTGCAGGGTATTCCAGGCAGGTATACATAACTACATAGAGCATATCCTGGATGGCTAGTGGGAAAGAAACAGGTGTTTATCTGTGCTTCACATGACCATAAGGTATTCAAATGAATTGGACGATGATGCCAAAACTAGATGCCTATAAAACCATACCTCAAAAAGTGTCAAATTGTTGCAAAGTAAGGCTACTGCTACCGAATGAACAAACGCAAAACATCAGCTGATATATAGGTTTTAATTTAACAACAGTGATGCAATTTTCATTATCAAGTAATTCGGCCACGAAGCCATTTAACCGAGTGTCAGCAAGGGTGCTGCCTCTGGAAAAATATATCGTTATTTTAGTCGTGCTTGGAACTGACGTTGTGATCAAAGAGCATTGTTGGGAAAATATCGGGAGTGTCACAACAGAATAGTTTCATCATTACATAAGCATTTTGTTTTCATCTCCCAGGTGGACGCTGTGATAAGGACCTAAAAATAATTATATTACATGACAGTTTGACACATTGTTTCATTTACAAGAGTTAATCTCTGACTACCTTTGAATATTTGGTGAGAGGCAAGAGGGATAATCCAAACCTCATACACCGTTAGCAAAGCATGAATGATACATTCTAATTCAGCAAACTAATGCAGGGTTGCAAACTGTTTATAAACTGTCCTCACATTAGCGGTAGTCTCACAGCTAATGGGATAACAATGACAATCCGACAGCAAAGTGTACATCCCAGAATGTAATTTATGAAAGATTGCAAGTTATGCTGTAACCTTATCAGTGTTAGTCCTGTCTCACGGAGATTTGTAGTTTTTCCAAATGCCAAAAGTCATCAACCTCAGTCCTGTCTTGGGCCAGCATCCAAATAAATTCATCTCACACCAAAAAGTTTGATCAGTCTTTGTCAATCCCACACCCCAAATAAGCCTTGGAAGTTTGCAGCCTTGAAACTCAGCTAGCGTGTAATTACACTGTCCAACATGCTTTATGCACAATATGTGCCTTTATCATGTCACCAACAATATTTTATTGGATTACACATACTCCACATTAAAACTCTTAGAAAACAATGTATATCGACTGAAAATGCATGTAGTATTTCAGCTAAACTACTCTTTTGTTATGTTGTCACAATAAATAAAACTATGTAGACTTATGTGTAAAATCTTGTAATATTATCTGATAATATTAAGGGATGAGAATTGATAAGATTTTAACGATTCAGATGCCTTATCGATTCCTGCTTATCGATTTCTTTTATATAATTTTTCTATGATACTGCACACACCATCTACAGTAACATACACATTTAAATAACCAACATTTTTATACATTTCCCTCTTGAACTAAATATAAAACCAAAATTCTTCTGTAGAAATTAAGAGTAAAATAATACTTACATTACTTAAATATAATGTATTCTGTTGTTCCTAGAAATGACCATGCTCCTTCCTTTTTTTAAAAAAAAAGGTAGGCTATATGAACTGAGCTGCCAAAAATGAAACTAGCAGTGGCAAATACAGTCAAGTCTCCAACCACCAATTGTATGGATCATCAACAATTCCTTGCAAAAAAATAAGCATGTCTGCTTTCTCAGGGAAAATACGAGATCATTTAATTCTTCCCTGCCTCGAAGAAAGGATGGGCTAGAGGTGCACACGACGTGCTAGTTGTAGCCTGTGACAAAGACAGACTACCAGCTGAACCTGTCTGACTCTGAACGTCATCATCAGCTAAATTGGATGGAAATGGAGATTATTGATATAGTGAAAGCTGGTTTACACAATGAAACAAATGGCACTGACAAAATCACTGAATTTGCTGATCTGACATCTGACATCAGAGGGGAGGCCAAAACTACCTCTGCCTAAATTATGGGGGCTGTCAGTTATACAGTGTCCAACACAGGCCATTCTGTTAAACAATTAAATGTTAATCTAATCTTAATTTGTATCCATGATTAAACTACGCATAAGTGTTTAACAGAATGGCCGATGTTGGACACTGTCATGTAACTGACATAGCTACGCTAGCTTAGCTGTAGAATCTTCCATTTTCAGCCCCCTTCATTGAGGCAGAGGTAGTGTTTGCCTCCCCTCTGCTCTTTCAATGTGGCTTTATGTCAGATCCACAAATTCAGGGATTTTGTTAGTGCCATTAGTTTCATTGTGTTAACCAGCTTTCACTATATAAATAATCTCCATTTCCATCCAATTTAGCTGATGATGACGTTCAAAATAATATGATGACGTTAAATAATAGGTTAACACGACAACGCAAACGTTTGCTGATTACACACACCCTCCGATAATTAACAAAACTGGACTTTCAATTCAAACGTGAAATGATCAATACTGGGAGACCAATGCCGGAGCTAAAATGTATGCTTCAAACGAAGGGACATAAGATAACTTGATCAAGAACACACAATAAAGGCAAATTGCTTGACACAGTCAGTGCGGTTAAAAGATGGCATAACCCCGATTTCGGCCAAAGCCCGACTTCTCTATCCATGGGGGGTTAACTGCGTTATCTCACGGCACATGGCAGTGACAAATCCAGATCTTGGCCGCGTCAGTTCAAATCAAATGTGGAATGTTTACAAGTGGGCATCTGCTACCGTTGATTATACAGTAAATAAGTTGTGAAATGAAACAAAAACACACCACAATTAAAGTTGTATTAGTATTGATTGATTCACATCGACATGAATGGATTACATGACTAACAAGTGGTGGAAAAGTAATATGAAAATATTTGTTCACTGAATTAGCGTGTTCTGTCCAAAACAGTTGCGTTTCAGTTTCAAAGTTTCAGTATTTCAACGTGAATGAGAGGGAGCACAAGAACTGAGCTCTAGCAGCGATTATCATATCATAGACATATATGATGCATGTAGCCTATCTATGGGCAGGATTTCAAGCACGTGCAAAAGTTGTTGTTGTTGTCCAGTTGAAATCTATATTCGAGAGACACACGCGCGCATTGTCTGATTTCCACCGTAATCCGATCTCTTAACCGGGGGTGTGCATCAGAGTCCAGTCGGACACAGAAAATCTAGATTTGGGGAGTCACATGAATCGGATCTTCGATTTAAATCGGACTACGCTCGGAAACTGGACACATGTGTCCGCACTGTGTGAGTAGACAGGAGTCACTGATACACCTCTAGAGCATCGGATAGCTCAGGTAGCTTACAATAAATGCCACTGTCCAATGTGTATTATGTGCAATATGTGTAATTTTCTATCCAACTACACATACTACATGTATTTACAACAGTGGTGTAAAATGGAATAACACTATTCAACGTAAGGGGGAGCCCAATACCAATTCTTACATAAAGAGGCTATAGCCAAAATTCCTTCAGGAAAAGAGCAAATTTGTATTTGGTCTGTTAGATTCTAAACTTGTTGGGAGAGAACAATGCTAGGCTTACCTTAAAGATCTTTATGAAATTCTTAATTCTTTTCCCCCCTTGTATTGCCTACGCTTTCGTTTCCATTCGAATGACAGGTAGTTGTGTTTCACTGTGTTGCCATGCTCTGAACATCCTAGAAATCTTATGGTATGGGGACCCCATATGTTTGTGTGGGGGGGTCCTGGACCGTTGCAGTGGACTAATGTAATCAGCTGTCCTCAGGGGCCCCCTTCCAGCTCGGGATGCTGGTTTCACTTCCCCAGTCATAGAATGCGGGTGAGGGGGGAAGATTTACTTTTTACACATTCACACAGATACGGCCCTGCCAAATGTCAAGCTCACCGGTACGTCCAATTAAAAAATGTTGTCGTACTTGACAGATTTTTGGTTGCATGTTGAACAAAAGTATCAATGTAAAGTAAGTCTGAACCAAGTCTGTAGCCAAAGCTTTTTGAGAGATTGTCTTCTTGGTGAGAAAAGTAGAGGAAGACTATACTGCATCATGCTTTTCGAAATAGTAAAAAAGATGCAACACTACAGCACTTTACTTTATGAGCACTGTACATAGCCAACACAAATAGCTGATGTGTATAGGCCTTTATCATGTCAGCATTATGTGACTGATGCCAGGTCAATGGGACCCAACTGGTCCTAGAATCACTGAAACCCGTCACAGTGACTCATGTCACAATTTATCAAGCAATTCATAACCTCATAACTAGTTTGACACTTTAACATGCAGATACTTAAATTAATGTTTACGTTTGTCTTAATTGCACAACTACATGTGAGGTCGGAAAATGAAAATACAATAGATAACACTATTACTGGATAAATCACAACACCGGAAGTAACTACCACTACCTGATTAGACTGGTGCTTTGGAATGATGATCAGGGGGTCAGCTGTATCATGTAACGTTATCGAAGTATGCAATTTCAGGTAACGTTACCTAATAAAAACACAAGTTTCTTTTTCGTCCTCGAGAGTTTGAACAAGCTCTTGGCCTAAATCACGAGACAGTTAAGGCAGCAAGCTTGGTAGCCATGTTCCAATTTTATTTACGCAAAAATAGAGTAAGATCACTTGATTTCCCAAACTTGGTAAGGTAGCTAGCTAGCTAACCAACAACCAAGCTAAATAGGCCAAAACGTGTCTTCAATACGCAGTGTTTCAGGTATGTTGGCTAACGTGGCTGGCTAACTAATAGTTAACAACAAGGCAAAACAGCATCGAAACGATATCTCTACATCAGCGGATCGAACGAGAGTTGCTCCCGATATTTAAAACCATTTCTAAGTTACCGCTTCGCCAGCTAGCTTACTGGGCTACTTTTAGACAGCAAACCATCCAGGGGGAGGCTCCAGCTAACATAAGGCCATCGAGACCTTGCTATTTCGCGAGCTAGCTGAAACGAATGTTGAAACAATAACATTAAGTGTGCTCAACTATCGATCAATAACGTTTAATCTTTTCGCCAGGAACAGCTTCCAATGTAGTATTACCTTTCCATGTCCTCATCATCGAGTAATTCCATTTCTGGATCCATGGGTTCATCGAAGTCTACTGACGACATTTTGCTGTGAAAGGAAGGGGAGGGCATGCGCTCTCTGCGGGCCCTGGTAAAGTCAAACGTTCGCCGACGCGGACAATGATATCCGTCTGCAGAGCCAGTGACGCCGTTTCAGACCGGCAGTTTCAGGCCAGTACCTTTCGACGCATGCGCGGCCACTGTTTTGGGCAACAGAAGTGAAGTTTATCCCAGTTACAATTTGAAACTATAGATTTATTTCCGTAAGAAAATGCAAACGTCATTGCCGGCTTTTGCACTCACGTGGCTGCTATCACTTCACCCTACGAAGGCTTGACTCATCTAACAAGCCGCAGGGCACCGATTCACCAACACCATTGACCCACACACTGCTGTTACCATATCAGCCAATATTCAAAATGAGTTGATGGTCTCCCTTTATTCTGTGCAATGCACCTTATGATCTAGGAGGAAATCGATCGCCTCGTTCCTTTGAAGCATGTCAACTTTTTTTTCTCCACAGCCAGAGATGGCAATCAAGATTTTATTAGTTGTATCCTCAATGGTGTAATGACCTACTGAATAATATTCGATCAAGACAGCCCTGGTACATTCAAAGAGTATCTCAGTGTGTTAAAAGACTGACCTCATCAACAGGTCATCTGTCATTCTAATGTATTTCTTACAAGCTCTTCAATTTTGTTATAAATATAATATTTATGCTTGCTGATTAAAACAAAACGTTTTTAATATAAATGTCCTAATGCGTTATTTATTTCTGACCTACAAACAATGACTTACATAACACAAGCTATGTGTACGCATGTGTGTTTTCCGTTAGAGGACAAGTGTGTGTGTGGAGGGGGGGGGTTGTCAGGAAAGAGGCTATCTAGGGGGGGATTTTATTTATAAGGCGCCAAAACAATAACATTGTATCAAGGTTCTTTCCCAAGCCCAAGGCCCAAACCCAACTTAGAGCAAGCAGAATGGCGACAGGGGCTAGGAAAAACTCCAGGAAGACACCTTAAGCACATAAGGGAACCTTATGAAAATCAGTTTGGAACAGGCCGGAGATCAGGATGAGTATGTTAGTATATGTGCTTAATGTAGACAAAACATTTATACATAACATGGTATTTACATGATGCATACAAAATTGATTGAGGATGAGGTCGGGAGAGAGCATTCAAGTATTGTAGAACAGCTAAGTGGGTATACAGTGTGCTTGTAAGGTTACTACAAGGTTTAATGGAGTAATGGAACAGTGGAGTAATGTTGATGGAGGCAATTATGTACATTGCAGGTAAATGCTAGCAGAGTATGGGGTAGACTAAGTACACGACAATGTGGTGGGGGTGGTTGTAGGCTGAAGGCCTTAATACACTTCTGCATCCTTCTCCGAAAAAAAAGGACAGGCGGACTGATTCAGACGGATTTGAGCGTACTTATTGGCCTTATACAATTCTACGACGGCTATGGGTGCTGAAAGTAATTCAATTTTAACATTAGTAGTGGACCGGGATTAAAATGTGACCTGAACCTACATTGTGAATTTTTTTATTGTCGTCAGCGTATTTATTGCAGCGGGAAAAAGGAAAAAAACTTTTAGCGGAGCATGAAAGTGTAGTGGGCGAAAGTCCTCTTTCAAAGTGGGTAATGACAGAAAAAGTCTGAGAACCACTGACATACACAGTATGCAGAAGTTGGTTTATTGACACATCTTATAAGGACGGCCACAGTGCTTTAAAAGGACGTTTTACATTATTCAAAGGTGAAAGATTAAAGGCAAGAGACTCACCAGGTGTACCTTCTCATTATGTGTGTGTGTTGTCAGTGTTTGTAATACAATGGTGTTGGCTGTAAGTTAACTCCACTTCACGTTAATCTTAGCGTTTTTGACAATAAAATAAATCACATTTAGGATAACAGCCTCCTTTGTATGGGAGTTTGTTTATGCCACTGGCTCCCTGTCAAAAGTAGAATTGATTTCAACGTACCCCCTCTAACATACAAAGCCCTAAATGGCTTAGCTCCAAATTTCTTTAAGGAATTCCCCATGGCCCAGCAAGATCACTTTGTTCCCAGGGTGCAGATCTCCTTGTAATTCCAAAAATACCAAAAAGCACTTCTTCTATCGAGTCCCCTCCTGTAAAATAATTATCCTGCTATTATCTGAGATGCAGCCACCCTTTCCATATTCAAACTCTTCACATTCCTCATAGGACATCACATAGTCATGAATAATGCATCAAAAACCTGTTACCTGTCGCTTGTTGTTCTATGAAGGAGGGCCTTTACAGATCCCGGGTATAGCATGAAGCATGTTTTGCGGCATCTGTTGCGGGGTTGTGCACTGTTGTGTATCTTGCCACCCTTGCTATCCTAACTAAAATTTGCATGCAACATGTCAGCTAACCATAACTACACATACGTAACTCATCAAAACTAAACATAAACAACTTGCCATAAATAAACTTGCCAGGCAGCCTTCTATATCATATTATGCTAATACCGATAAAGTGGCCATATTACCTAGTGTGAATAGTTTACCTATACAGTATTTATCTCTTCATCTGTTTATCAAATTGATGTTTACTAATTTATAGCATGACCTTTGATCAAAAATGCAGATGGCTGTGGAAACATTCTTCATCACCATATACATGTACACACACACCATATACAATATGTAGGCTACATAAACGTGAATTGGCAGCTGCACTCTACCCACTCACTATTCTAGACTGTCTTCGCTGTGGGATGCTACTTGCAGAAACCCTCAAGCCTAATTTACAGTCGTGCATTTTGGTCTTAGAGGGACACTTAAGGCGGCTGCTTGGTTCTGCGTTGGGGTTAATTGTTGCGCAAAATTTACTCATAGCAGTTCATGCTCCCAAAGGTTGCGCGTGTTGTCATGAGCCTGCCATTTGCTTGGCAGATAGAAAGCTGTTTCCCTTACAGAAAGTCTGAAGCTTGAAGTTCTTTTCAAACCTTTGCTTGGGTAGCACTGTTAAACTGAGCAGACATGCAGACTACATTTTAGTAATCTCATCACGTAACATTCGTTTCTAAAAACAATCACATAGTATTGCATGTTTTACTGTGGTAGAAAATACGTTAGCTTAATGCTAACGTGTATGGGAAATCCTATAGACACCGCGCTAGGTATTAGCATCAATTAATTCACGTTAATGTTTTTGTATGAGCCTGACATTTGCTCTGCAGATAGATAACAGGTTTCCTAACAGAAAGTCTGAAGCTTGAAGTTCTTTTCAAACCTTTACTTGGGAAGCACTGTAAAACTGAGTAGACATGCAGAATATTTTAGTAACCTCATCTCGTAAAGGCGGCTGCTTGCTTCTGCGTTGGTGTTACGTTGTTGCGCAAAATTAGGTGCTTACGCGTTGCGTTGGGGGTGTTGCCAAGCAATTCACACCCAGAACAATAGGCTTGCGTAAAATTGCGCAAGTCTAGAAAAAGGGGCCGACGCACGCAAGACGTGAAAAGAAGGGGCTTGCGCGGCCTCTTGCGCTTACGTAATGAAGCATGAATCAGCCTTAACATTAGTTGATAGAATGCAGGCTGCGAGGCTCGCGTAAAAGCTTATGTAAAAAATGGCGCAAGTCTAGAAAAAGGGGCCGACGCACGCAAGACGTGAAAACTCGCGCAAGGGTCGCGCAAGGGGCTTGCGCGGCCTCTTGCGCCTACGCTTACGTCTCTGAGCATAAATCAGCCTTTAGGCACCCCTTGGCAACACCTTCCCCCACGTGGAACGCCCATCGGAGCCCTCGGAGAGCTGGTCGGAGACGAACGTGCACCTCCTGATTTTTTCGGAGAGAGTCGGATTCCCCCTTGGCTGTGATTGGTCCACTAACGACATTATTTCCCAACAACATAATTTCCGGAGAAGTGCCAGATCTCAGCAGGAGCCTGACGGCTATTTAAGTATTTTGTCCAAACTACCTGAGCCCCACCAAGTCAATGTCTCTCATACTACTGACATATTTAAGTACGTTTTATATGAATAGCCTGCCTTTATTAAACTCCAGCATCAACAGAAAAATGAACTCGCTCACACAAAACAAGCACCTTTAAACGCGCAAGCGCGGGCAAGAGCGAGATAAGCATATTGAAATTAAATTATTCACATTGCAAGAACGGAATTAAATTGCCGACACATTGCCGACACACGCTAGGCATCTGCTTTGCCTTAATACAACTCACGTTATATACTACACCAGCATTGACTAGAAATATGTCCATACAGTAGATTTCCCCTTGTTTTGTAGGCTATTGTTTTAAACAATTGTTTATTATACCAATTTCCCGCCTGTAATCGCGTTGGCACATCAGATAAGCAAGTACAGGTGAGATATGTTGATATATTTTAGTTCTTGTAAGTGTCTAGGCAGCAGTGCTCTGTATAAGTTGGAGGCTCTTTATTGAGTTGTTGCTACATCCAGACAGAACAGTATTGCAGTAGTCTAGTCATGACATAATAAAAGTGTGGATTAATTTTTCTGAATCTTCAAAGGATTGGACTTTTCTGATTTGGGGAATATTGCAGAGATGAAAAATGATGTCTTTGACTTCTGTTGTATGTGTTAATCAAGTAGGAAGTTTGGTTGATTTTTGCCAAAATCTTTGGTACTACTGTTGGATGTCAATGAGATGCCGAGTGTGGGTAGATGGCTAAATAATTTCTTTCTAAATTGTTAAGGGCCTACAAGCGTAACCTTATTAACCCATATAACCTTTTATATGGGATTAAGTAGCAGGATAATCATCCATGCTTTAACATCTTGCAGGCAAGCTTCTATCTTGGGTAGCTGTACAATTTCACTTGGTTTCATGGAAAGGTAAAGTTAGACGTCATCAGCATAGCAATGGAGGTTAATACCATGTTTCCTCATGAAAGCATCTAAGGGTAGCATGTACAAGGAGAAGAACAAAGGTCCAAGCACAGAGCCTTTGGTAACACAAACAAGAAAAGACCGGGTTGGACATTCCAATATGATAGTAACAAAGATAAACTATTCAATAACCAAGGGTAATAAGAAACAACATTCTGTGTGTGCCCATGGCCCTGTCCCTCTGTTCTGTTTGTGCCCATGGCCCTGTCCCTCTGTTCTGTGTGTGCCCATGGCCCTGTCCCTCTCTTCTGTGTGCCCACGGCCCTGTCCCTCTCTTCTGTGTGCCCATGGCCCTGTCCCTCTCTTCTGTGTGCCCATGGCCCTGTCCCTCTCTTCTGTGTGCCCATGGCCCTGTCCCTCTCTTATGTGTGCCCATGGCCCTGTCCCTCTCTTCTGTGTGCCCATGGCCCTGTCCCTCTCTTCTGTGTGACCATGGCCCTGTCCCTCTCTTCTGTGTGCCCATGGCCCTGTCCCTCTCTTATGTGTGCCCATGGCCCTGTCCCTCTCTTCTGTGTTTAAAGGCACCCAGTGCAACTTTATTTTTCGAGTCTCAAGCCTATAAACATTCAATTTCTAGTCTTTTTTACGCGTAGTAAGTTTCAATAACTCCATACCATTACATATCGACATTCAAGGAGCAAAGATGAGAAGTCGTTGTTTGGTGAGAACTGATATAAAATCGTACACAAAGAAAAATGGCAGCGATTGTTGTTGTTTACGATTTTCTAGCAGTTCTCACCACACAACGACGTCTCATCTTTGCTCCTTGAATGTCGATATGTAATGGTATGGAGTTATTGAAACTAACTACGTGTGAAAAAGTCTAGAAATTGAATGTTTATTTTTAAGCCTCGAAAGTTGCACTGGGTGCCTTTAATAGGGTTTGTTGGTATTTACCACGTCAGGCAAACTGCAGATTTTGATCAGATTTTGAATGGGGAGTTGAAATGCTTCAAACACATAAGGTGTCTAGAGTATTATTTTTATTTAGATTATTCGATTTAATAAAAATCAATGAATGTACTGAACTTGCAGCAGAGTTTTTCCTAGTCAATTCAATTCAATTGTATTTATAAAGTGCCAAAACAAACAAATTGCTTTACAGATCCCAGAGCCTGAAAGCCCCTGGAGCAAGTGTAACAGTGAAGATTTGGTTTCTTTCAATTGCACCCTTTTTGTGCTATTTTATCATACTGAGCATGTGCATATGTTGGGGATGTAGTGACCTCTAGGGGATGTATGTTGAACTGAGTGGCTCTCCTCATATTTCGGAGGATTAGTCACGGTGAGTTGTGTATAAAGAGAGCTCCTACACTATTATTTTAGAATACAATGACTGAATGTCCTAAATCAATACATATTATGTAGAGGCGTTCTACATTCTGTCTTTACCTACACAGTGTGTTTGTGTTAGTAGTTCTGCACATCTGAATGTATATTTTATCGAATTCCAAAATCACACGTGTTAATAGTAATATTTTAATCTCCCTCTTACATTACCATAAAGTAAAGTGTTCCATGCTGCTGCGCTAAGGAGTCCCTTGTTGTAATTTGTGCCAGGCTAATAAAGTGCTCCTTTCAGAACAGATAGAAATGCTTGCCAGCACGTGTTGTGAGAGGTATATGCTTGTTTACTGTTTTTGGTGGAGTTCCAAATGAGCATAGTCAGTCCAATAGAAAGATCATCCTGCCCCTGCAGTTCATAAAGTGATGGAAAGGAGCTGTGTAACATACCAGAGTCGCCATAACTGTGCATATGACAGAAATGTTACTTCCTTGTGATTTTTTTTTATTTTTTTTTACATTCTTCAAGGATGGGAATCATTTTGAGATGTTTCTAAATGTTCGTTCCTATGTAGTTGAATTACATACGTCAGTGTGTTGTGTTTATATAAACAGTCACTCATCCATCAGATGGTGCAGTTGGAGGCGAGCCCATTCTAAAAATGTTTCATCTAAAATAGTTTTGATAATGATTAAGGCGACCCATTCAGAAGTTTCATTAATTTAGCTTATTAAATCATACAGCAATACCCTTTTGACAACTAGATGGCAGCACACAACAGTAACATTTCCCCTCTTGCTACATAGCTTAGAGTAGCAAGTTACAGGTGGAAAGCTATAGAAGAAAATTGCATCCAGAAGCCTTCATGAGCAAACATGATGTGGCTCCGCATTAAATTATCCCATTTTTTCATTATCCACATGTCTCAAACGTTGTATGATGTATCATACCTTAACAGGACACATGATATGTCCAGTAACAACATAAAGAAGGGGGCAACATATCGGGCCCTATCTTGCACCCAGCGCAATTGACATTGTCACCGACGCATGTATCATTCCTATCTTGCACCCGGCGCACAGCGCGATTTTCCCTCCAGAGGCGCGCTTCGAAATGAACTTGCGTCGACATGGGCGGGGGCGGAACAGAGAAGGCGTTTCTCTGGCGCAAGTGGTATTTTGCAGTTTCAAAACAATGCCGTGCGCCGTGCGCCATTGACCAAAAAAAAGCTGGTCTAATGTGAGGCGCAATGTCTAAAGTCTGTAACGCGTATTCAGAACGCTATTTTAAGGGCGCATGTGCTTGACCGCACAGTATAGGACCTGTAGGCTACACTTTACTTCTGTCGTCTTCACGAGAGATTTACACCAATTGTTTGGCAAGCCATATATAATTACAAGGAAAATAAAGTATTTACCACATGAGGAAATCATTGTGATATCCGTATCCAAGACATTTAAAAACTAGGCATACATCTAGCGTACACAATTGACCCAAATGATTCAGGTTAATTGAAGCTGCGTGACATTTGATTTATTGTATGGCTTTGTTGCATTTATTTAATGCCAGTATTATTATAAATCTTGTAAACTCATCTCTGTGTATGTGGACTTTATTTATGTACCTTGGGTTTGGTCAGCTGGTGCACTGGCTTGGGTGCCGATTTCCATGCCCCCAAATCCCTGCACGCTCTCAGGCGTGAGGGTAGACGTGGCGATGTCCTCTGCTGCCGTCAGATCCTGGGTCGAGGCAGATCCACCTCCCGTGAAGGCACGAGAACGTGTGTTACCTTCCAGCTTGGATGTCCCACGTCTCCGGACGTCATTATAGCGTTTTCGGCAACGTTTTCGGGTGCCCCGTTGCAGAAACAATCACGGCAATATCTTGACATGCTTGCTTGACTTTGCTTACTTTTGGAGGGTTTCTCGCATCCCCATATCTATCTCCCGGCTTTTTACAAAGCCATACAATAAATAAAATGTCACGCAGCTTCAATTAACCTGAATCATTTGGGTCAATGTGTAGGCTACATGTATGCTTATTTTTAAAATATCTTGGATATGGATTTCACAATGATTTCCTCAAGTGGTAAATACTTTATTTTCCTTGTAATTATATATGGCTTGCCAAAAAATTGGTGTAAATCTCACGTCGGTCTCCTCGGCTGTGAACTTCTCCGGTCTTCCACCAGGTAATTCCGCCATCAAAATAACAAGCCGCTATGGACTATGCGCTTCTCGCTCTTAAAGGGAATGTGAAATGACGCTCCGATTGGTTTATTGCATATTACGCCCAAACCACACCTATGGCTGAGTAACCTCCTTTGGACCAACCCTTTTGACACTTGCGCTGGACGCAAGTGTGTTTTTTCCGCCGTTAAAATAGCAACTGCGCCATGAAGCCGCCCACACAGCTACTTGCGCTTGGCGCCGTCCTACTTGCGTTTCTGATCGGCAAGATAGGGCCCATCAAGTTCAAGTGTTTTATTGGTCACATACAACAAATGTAAAATTAACTAATTAATTAATTAATAAAATTAACCCTGAACACTTCATTCAAGACATCTTAAATGTGAACTGGGGAAGATTTCAACTAATTCCAACTGTTGAGGAAGCCTGGCACTTCTTTTATTCCGAGTTCCAGCAGGTAATTAACAAACATGCACCATTGATTTTAAAGAAGGTCAGAGGTCAAAATCTACCCTGGATTAATGGAAAACTTATTTCTTTACTTAAACAAAGAGATAAGGCCTGGGGAAAATTTCGTAAAGATTCTGCAGACTGGAACATTTACAAGGAGCTAAGGAATAGATGCAAAACTGAAACAAGGAATGCTAAGGCAAGTTACTTTAAGGATAACCTAGCAACAGATTTTAATAATCCCAAGAAGTTTTGGAAAAAATTTAATAATCTTACAAACAAATCCTCAAAATCCTCCATAACCCATATCAGTTTAAATGACCAAATGGTAAGTGAACCTGTATTAGTTGCTGAGGCGTTCAGTAATCACTTTGCTACAATAGGACAAACTATGTCAGGTAACTCCCATTATGGGTCAACCCTGACTCAGGGCAGGAACAGTTCCTTTTGCTTTAATTCAGTCTCCCCATGTGACGTCCAGAGAGTCATTGATGGTTTAAGATCTGGATGTAGTGCAGGCCCAGACGGCCTGGATATAAGACTCTTTAAACTGGCCTCTCATGTTCTATCATTCCCTTTAGCTGATCTATTTAATGTATCTTTATCAACATGCGAAATACCTTCCTCATGGAAAAGCGCTAGAGTAATTCCTCTTCATAAGGGTGGCAGTACATCAGATATGAACAATTACAGACCAATTTCAATAATTAATAGTATAACAAAAATATTTGAAAAGCTAATATTTAATCAATTGTCCACATATCTTACAGACCACAACATATTATCACAACATCAATCAGGCTTCCGACCCGGTTACTCAACCCCAACTGCTCTCTTAAAATTGACTAATGATATAATGTCAGCTGCGGACAGCAACATGCCTACAGGGGCTATATTTATTGATCTCTCTAAGGCGTTTGACTTGGTTGACCACTTCCTTTTATTAGATAAATTACATGCTATTGGCCTGTCCCGTAAGTCTTTATTATTTTTCAATTATTTTCTTCATAATAGAACTCAAAGTGTCTCCTTTCAGGGTGGCGAATCTAAATTTAAATTAATTGATAAGGGTGTTCCGCAAGGCTCGTCATTGGGCCCACTGTTGTTTTCTATTTTCATCAATGATTTGCCTCAAATGTGCTCTGATAGTCAAATTAATTTATATGCTGACGACACTGTATTGTACTATCCCGCTGTTAATATTTCTCATATTCAACATATTCTCCAAGCTGACTTCAACAAAGTTCAACAGTGGTTTCTATCAAATAAGCTTCTTCTGAATAAGGACAAATCATATAGTATGCTGTTTTGTACTCGATCCAGCTCTCAGCCATTCACTAATTGGTCAGTTACTCTTCTTGATGGAACATCACTAGAAAGAGTGGAGGAGTTTAAATACTTAGGTGTCTGGCTGGACTCTCACCTCTCCTTTAAGCCTCATATTAATGCAATGTCCAAGAAAATAACTGGTTGTCTAAAATCTCTTTATCGTTCAGTGGATTGCTTTTCACAGGAAGTCCGCAAAAGAATTGTAACGCAGTTAATTCTTCCAATATTTGACTATGCAGATGTTGTCTATGGCAACATTCCTGAAACACATCTTCGTCCTCTCAATGTACTATACAACAGTCTCTGTAGATTTGTACTTAGGTGTCCTTATAGGACACATCACTGTGCAATGTATGAAACTTTGAACTGGTCGGCACCCAAGACCTGAAGACAGTTCCACTGGTCAATTCTTATTTTTAAATGTATTCATTTTCAGTCCCCTCCTTACCTGAACGAGATATTAACCCCTTTAAGCTCACACTACAGCTTACGGAACATTGATTATTTGTTTTTAGTTACACCCAGAATTTGCAAAGAAATTGGTCGCCGTGCATTTAAATTTAAAGCACCATCAGTCTGGAACAGTCTTCCCTCATCACTTAGGTCCATCACCTCCCTTCATATTTTTAGATCATCATTGTTCAATTACTTTCAAACATCCTGCTCTTGCTTCTGAACGGCCTTAGTTGTTGGGTTTTGTTTTTGTTGTTTCCAGGTTTTCAAGACTTGGTCTGTTTTTTCTTTCTTTTCTTTTGGGTTTTTTGTTGTCTTGTTGTAAATGCTGGGTGGTGGGTGGTGGGGTAGTTTGGAGAGCAATGTCGGCGAGTGAGTGAGTGAGTGAGTGTGTATGTGTGTGTGTCTACGGTTTGTACTCAATTTCTGTTTTTATTTTCTGTAACTGTACTATACTGCATTAGGACCCCCTCGAAAACGAGACGGCGCATCTCAAGGGGCTATCCTTGTAATAAATAAATAAATAAATAAAATGTAGTGAAATGTGAAAGGGTCTACGCTCCACACGGTGCAAAAATAAAATACAATTTAAATAAATAAATAAAAATAGGAAATAGTGCTGAATTAAACATTTCAGGTCTCACTGCCTGTTGGTTAAAAGTCTCTGCCTAGCCATGTACCCGACAGCCACAGGGTGAAGAGGCTGGCATTGGTGTGTGTGTCATCCGTCATGATGTGACTTGCACTCAACTCCACCCTCTTATGGTAAATATCATGAATGGTGGGTAGGGACGCTCTGATAGTCCGCTCGGCTAAGCGCACCACCCTCTGAAGGTTGGCCTGGTCTTGGGCGGTACAGCTACCGTACCAGACGGAGATGCATCCTGTGAGGACGCTCTTCACAGCTGAGGAGTAGAAGGTCCTCAGGATGGGAGGGGGGAGACCTTGAACTTCCTAAGCCTACGGAGGAAGTACAGCCGCTGCCTAGATGACTTAGTCAGGTGTTGTGTGTGGAGGGTCCAGGTTAGGTCTTCAGCGTGCGTGCACCCCAGGTACTTAAAACTAGGGACCCTCTCCACAGGCTCCCCGCTGATGGTGAGGGGGGTGTACCCGCTGTCCTGCTTCCGCCGGAAGTCCACCACCATTTCCTTTGTCTTTTTGATATTTAGGGCCAAATTGTTGGACTGACACCACAGTGCCAGGTCTGCCACTTGGTTCTTGTAGGGCTGCTCGTTGTTTTCGAAGATTAGACCCAGCACCACGGTGTCGTCTGCAAATTTTATGATGGAGGTTGAGCTTCCGGAGGGTGTGCAGTCAACCTATGTTGAGGGTCAGCGGCCCAGAGGTAACACCACCCTCTACTGTCACCAGCTGGGGGTGGTCAGTGAGAAGGCTGAGCACCCAGTTGCGCAGTTGGGCAGCGATCCCTAGCGACCTCATCTTGACAACCAGGCAGAGGGGGACTATGGTATTGAAAGCTGAACTGTAATCAATTAACAGCATCCTCACATAGTCGTCCCCCCCCCCCATCCAGGTGAGTAAGAGTGGTGTGTAGCAGGTTGGAGATGGCATCATCTCTGCTTCTGTTTGCGTTGTATGCATCGAACGAGTTGGGCAGGGAGTTGCAGATGTCATTTTTCACCAGCCTTTCCAAACACTTTATCACTGCAGATGTCAGGGCCACTGGACGGTAATTGTTTAAACATTATGTTATATTATTTTTGGGCACCGGAACAATGATTTAAAGCAAGATGGGACGACAGCTTGGGCCAGGGATGCATTAAAGATCATGGTGTACACTGGAGCTAGTTGGTCAGGAGAGGATTTAAGGACCCTCTCAGGTCAGCTTTTTTCCCATTTACCCCTTTGAACACCCTCCTCACATCACTCTCAATGACTATGAAGTGGGGTTTTCATAGTTTACCATGGGGATCCATGGCTTTCGCTCTCCATCTCAAACCGTGCAAAGAAAGTGTTGAGTTCATCAGCAAGGGAAGGGTCAGAGCTACCACACACTAGCGGGGTCACCTGCGTTTACCAGTCCAATGTAGCTCCCGACCTCTTCCACAAACCGAGGACTCCCGAAACATCTCCCAGTCAATTTGGTCAAGCGTGCCTTGCAGCAAGCCTTCTGATTGGTCAGTCCAACGTTTTACCTCTTTTGTCACCGGAGCTTCATTCAGGATCTTTTGCTTATATTAAGGGAGTAGGAAAATAGCAACGTGATTGGAATTTCCGAATGCAGGAAGGGGGATAGCTTTTTAGCTATCCTAAAACGGAGTGTAGCAGTGATCCAAGGTGTTATCTCCTCGCGTCTAGAAGTGGATGTGCTGTGTAAATTCTGACAGATCCCCGGGAAAGTTAAAGCAGCACAAGGGATCAATAGCTATTCGCTAACGATATGCTAGCAGCTAAAACTAACGAAATCTCTTGAAATGTGCTGACTTAGACATATGACAAACTAGTTACTCAACAACTGTCCTTAATCAGTCAAACATCAAACAAGTGCAACACTTGCTTGTTCGGCAGACAGTAGAAAGTCGGGCGACCGCAGGCAAAACTACAGAACGAAGTTATATGCCTATGGACCCTGGTATGGCAATGGCACGGAGGTGATTCTCCATATTAAAAATCATTGTAGCGCCCCAATTTTTTTCAAGCTGTTATTTTAAGTTTAAACTGCTTATCCTAACCCTAATCCTGAAGTATAATTGTTACATTGTGTTATTTTAAAATCACGAGAACGATGATAGCAGCTGTCGGATGATGATGCTGTTGTTCATGTATCACCTCCTGCAGGTCCAATATGGCAGTATCTATGTTGGCTTGTGGAGGGATTTACACTGCGGTAGTAATGATTACTGTGATTTCACAGGGTAGATAGTGAGGACTAAACATAATGGACAGATGTTCCTGATGGGGAGTGTAGGCCCGGGAGAGAACGGTAATGTTCCTCGGATCACACCTCTTCTTATTTCTCATGAAACAAACTCCTCCACCCTTTGACTTTCTGGACTCTTCTGTTCTATCCATTCGAGCAATAGAGAAATGTTCAGCGGGTGTGACAGAGTGATCCGGGATAGATTGGGACATTGGGTAAAATATAAAATGCTACAGTCTCTGACGTCACGCTGGAAGGCAATCCTTGCTCTAATATCATCCATCTTATTCTCTAAAGACTGGACATTAGCTAGCAGAATACTGGGCAAAGGTGGATGGTTTGCCTTGCTCCTCAGTCTGTTCCGGATACCCCCTCTTCTCCCTCTGTGTTTGGACCGTTTCCTGGGCTTATCGCTACTCCTGTTGTAATCGTCAGTGTAGAGCTGGCTTCTTTTAGCAATGTTCTGACTCGTGTGGTAAAGTTTCCAAAACAAAATATTTATTTCCACTGTTGCACAAAACATACAATACAAAAAAGGTTGGTTCGTAATTCCTGTAATATCTTGTTTTTATCCTATCTTCCTATCCTTTTACCACTACGGTCAAAAAAGGTGTAGCTCCCATCTTACCGCCATGCTTACAACCTAGTCTTCATGTTCATGTACCCCAACTTAAGGCTGGTTGCAAACATTTCCCCTGATACTGTCCCCTAGAGGCTTGAAGTTACTTTACCATTTTTATTAAACTGGCCCCTAATTGTCTTGTGAGTAACAAACAATTATTTCAAACATTAACAATACTACAATACCAACAGTACTATGTGGTACATTTAAATGTAACATTGAATAATCAACAGCTGTTTTCATTTTTTTTTTTTTTTTTAAGTTTCCATAAACAAGAGTCCAATGAACTCTACTAATGTTCAGTTCTTAACATTGTCCAATACTCAATCTTTAGTCTTCACTAATCCCACTGTACAGGATAAAGAGTCAGAGGTTAGCAAGCACATAACTCTGATGGAGATTAGTCTTTACCACTGTCTCATAGGTGAAGTGCAGCCATATGCCATATGCTACACATCGGCTTCAAGTAGTAAACACAACTTGGTGACGGGTCTTAAGATAACATTTGTGCTGGTTCTCAGTTGAACTTGACAAACTCTTCCTTTGTTGTCTTCAATGGTCTCAAAGACTCGTCCCATAATCCAGGAACATCTGGGTGACAAATCGTCGATCACAAGCACAATGTCATCAATGGCAACATTACGACTTGGCTGCAGCCACTTCTGTCTCTGCTGCAGTTCTGGTTAATACTCCTTTATCCAGCGCTTCCAAAACAGCTCTGCCAGGTACTGGTCCTGGCACCATCTACGCCTGGGGTAGGCATCCGTCTCATTAAAAACGCCTGGTGGTATCAAAGGTTTGGCCTTCAACAAAAGCAGATGATTCGGAGTTAAAGGTTCCAAATCACTTGGATCACTTGACACTCTTGTGAAAGGCCGACTATTGATAATTGCCTCAACTTCACAAGGCTTCTTCATCCAAAGTCTGTTGCTTCACAACTGAATTCAGGATCTTTCGCACAGACCTTATCTGGCGCTCCCATACCCCGCCATGGTGTGATGCCGTTGGGGGATTAAAGATCCACTTGATGTTCCTTTTAACCATTTCAGCTTGAATCAATACCTTGTCCAGTTCTTGTACTGCCTGCCGTAGTTCCCTCTCTGCTCCGACGAAATTCGTGCCGTTGTCAGACCTGATCACACTGACTTGACCCCGTCTAGCAACAAATCTTCGTATGGCATGAATACAAGAATCCGTATCCAATGAACTTGCCACCTCAATATGTACAGCTCTCACAGCAAGGCAAGTAAAAAGCATGCCATATCTCTTAACATTGACACGGCCTCTCTTGATGTTAAATGGCCCAAAGTAGTCGACACCGACATTAGTGAATGGCAGCTCGTCAGGTAGAACTCTCTCTTTTGGAAGATCTGCCATAATCTGACTCATTGCAGCACCCTGTTGACGTCTACACTTAACACACTGTGCCAGAATCTTCCTGATGGCTGCATGAGGCTTTAGTAGCCAGAATTTCGGTCGCAACTTCGACAGCATGTAGTTCCGACCACTATGGCAGGGCTTGACACTAACTTTTTGGCTTAGGAGCACTGTGCTCCTAACCCAGAAAAATTGGGAGCACAAGCACATTTCTAGGCGCACCACTATAAAAAGTTGGCCAAACCAAGTAATACTACTATTGATCAATTTTAACAACCTGGAATAACATGTTACAGATTATAAAAGGAAAGGCATGACCTTGCTTAGGCCTACATTGATAGGTGGGAAAGAATTGCATGGTATTTTAGGTGATTAAGATGGTAGGGCAAATCACACTATGTGTTATAAGAAAAAACAACAACGTTCAGTCAGTTAATAAGACAGAGAAGAGATGCTGAACTCCGGTCTCCTGGCTCTACGGCCAGCTCTGAACCACTTCCTTACGAATGAGGGGGGCGTGTAAGAGCATATCAGCAGTGTGGTTCACGTTCACACCAAGTTCAGTTCATACAAGTAAATATGAATCGTTCACGTTCACCATTTAAATTCTGAACTCGTTCAGCATCTCTGAACGTTGTTGTTTTTGCCCTGCTTCCCCTACCGACTAAATCACCTAAAATACCATGGGCCCTATCTTGCCGATCAGAAACGCAAGTAGGACGGCGCCAAGCGCAAGTAGCTGTGTGGGCGGCTCTATGGCGCAGTTGCTATTTTAACGGCGGAAAAAACACACTTGCGTCCAGCGCAAGTGTCAAAAGGGTTGGTCCAAAGGAGGTTACTCAGCCATAGGTGTGGTTTGGGCGTAATATGCAATAAACCAATCGGAGCGTCATTTCACATTCCCTTTAAGAGCGAGAAGCGCATAGTCCATAGCGGCTTGTTATTTTGATGGCGGAATTACCTGGTGGAAGACCGGAGAAGTTCACAGCCGAGGAGACCGACGTGAGATTTACACCAATTTTTTGGCAAGCCATATATAATTACAAGGAAAATAAAGTATTTACCACTTGAGGAAATCATTGTGAAATCCATATCCAAGATATTTTAAAAATAAGCATACATGTAGCCTACACATTGACCCAAATGATTCAGGTTAATTGCAGCTGCGTGACATTTGATTTATTGTATGGCTTTGTAAAAAGCCGGGAGATAGATATATATGGGGATGCGAGAAACCCTCCAAAAGTAAGCAAAGTCAAGCAAGCATGTCAAGATATTGCCGTGATTGTTTCTGCAACGGGGCACCCGAAAACGTTGCCGAAAACGCTATAATGACGTCCGGAGACGTGGGACATCCAAGCTGGAAGGTAACACACGTTCTCGTGCCTTCACGGGAGGTGGATCTGCCTCGACCCAGGATCTGACGGCAGCAGAGGACATCGCCACGTCTACCCTCACGCCTGAGAGCGTGCAGGGATTTGGGGGCATGGAAATCGGCACCCAAGCCAGTGCACCAGCTGACCAAACCCAAGGTACATAAATAAAGTCCACATACACAGAGATGAGTTTACAAGGTTTATAATAATACTGGCATTAAATAAATGCAACAAAGCCATACAATAAATCAAATGTCACGCAGCTTCAATTAACCTGAATCATTTGGGTCAATTGTGTACGCTAGATGTATGCCTAGTTTTTAAATGTCTTGGATACGGATATCACAATGATTTCCTCATGTGGTAAATACTTTATTTTCCTTGTAATTATATATGGCTTGCCAAACAATTGGTGTAAATCTCTCGTGAAGACGACAGAAGTAAAGTGTAGCCTACAGGTCCTATACTGTGCGGGCAAGCACATGCGCCCTTAAAATAGCGTTCTGAATACGCGTTACAGACTTTAGACATTGCGCCTCACATTAGACCAGCTTTTTTTTGGTCAATGGCGCACGGCGTTGTTTTGAAAACTGCAAAATACCACTTGCGCCAGAGAAACGCCTTCTCTGTTCCGCCCCCGCCCATGTCGACGCAAGTTCATTTCGAAGCGGACCTCTGGAGGGAAAATCGCGCTGTGCGCCGGGTGCAAGATAGGAATGATACTTGCGTCGGTGACAATGTCACTTGCGCTGGGTGCAAGATAGGGCCCCATGTGTTTTTTATAGTTTATCGTGCTCATAATTGTTACGAGCACTGTCACTATATCAGTTCATTTTATTTTAATAATTGCTAATTTTCCAGGAGGACATAGTTTGCACAGAAAGGTGCGATTTTTATTGTCGGAAACGTTATCAGATACACAGCCCTGTTGTACCATTTAAATAATGAATTATACAGGGAACTAACGGTAAGAATGCAAACCTCTTAAGCAATGATATGCGACTGGCTTAATCTAAGATATACAAGAGTACACTAAATTAATGACCATTTAAAAGTTAGCAAAGGTAACCCCTGTAACACTCGTATTTGTACATTCGCAGTTTATGCTAAGCGATTTCACGAACAGTAGCCTACCATCATGATATATTACTTAAAGACAGTGCTCGTAACAATTATGAGCAAGTTAAACTATAACAAACACATAATGACAAGGTAGGCTACAAAGTCAAACTTACGTATAGGCTACATGGACGCACACAACTTCAACAAAGTGCAATGTTCAATTACCAGTATGTTAAAAATATTCCCGAAGTTAACTGCCACTCCATCTAAATAAGCCGTGAAGAGAAATCAAAACACTATCACATGACCAACCCAATTCCCAAATATGGTCATTTACCTAAACATGCTCTGTCTTGGCAACTTAACAAATATTACTATGGCCTTTTTAACAGGTAGCCAACTTAGCAATCGATTAAGACAGCGTCTTTCCTCAGTAGAAGGAAAACATTCCTGCTTATTTTCTAGGCGCACGCGTGCGACCATGATTTCAAACCAAGTCGCACGGCCAAAATTCCAGTCGCATGTGCGACCAGATCAGTCGCACTGTCAAGCCCTGCTATGGCCTATTTCCTCATTAACTGATCTTAGAATAAGTGGTGTAATATGCATCTCTTTTGACAGGATAGCCGGATGTTTGGATTCCTCTGGCATGGCTGCTCTGTTCAGCCTGCCACCCACTCTAACAATGTTGTCCTGCAAGACGGGTGACAACCTATAGAGGGGGCTGCTCTTTGAAACCAATTTCCCTCGTCTAACATGGCAATTTAATTTGAAAATGCATTTCTTTGACTGATGCGCACAATCTCCAACTCTGCCTCCAAAATGTCATCCAATGACAGAGGACTGGTACACAGAGAAGCTTTAAGTCCCGCCATCTTTCGTTCCAGCTCCATCTTCTCCTTTCCAGGATCTAGCTTCCCCTCCTTCAAAGCTGACACAAACTCTTTTCTCCGTTAACTTAGAAGTTTGAGTGTGTTCTTCAGCTTGATAATCCAAGAGACTCCTCTCCTCAGATGATGCCAGCTTGAGTAATGATGGATGAGTTTGAATGCTGCATCCTCTGCACTCTCTCTGACCACGGTGAATACTGCAGCTTCCTTAATCTCAAGATCCTGAATTGGAGGTTGGTTGTGACTGTCCAGTAAACTTGGCCATTGCTCCTCAGGCTGTAGCAGAAATTCCGTCCCCGTTAACCATGTATTGGCCTTCAGGAATGTTTCCACTGTGCAGCCTCTAGAAGCAAGATCATCGGGGTTGTTGGAGGATTCGACATATCTCCACTGACTTGCCTTTGACTGTTCTCTCATTGCGGTAATCCTATTTGCCACAAAGGTACGGTACCTTGCAGCTTCATTTCTGATGTACTTAAGGACAGTGGTGCTATCAGACCAAAATACTGATTCCTCAAGATCAAAATCCAGCTCTGATCGCATCATTTTGTCCATCCTTGCTGCTACTGTGGCAGCAGTAAGTTCAAGTCTCGGTATTGTGACCGCCTTCAGTGGTGCAATTCTGGCCTTTCCCATAATGAAACTACAATGGACTTGATGCTGCTCACTTGTCAAGAGCAAATAAGTGCAAGTGCCATAACCTTTTTCACTGGCGTCAGCGAAATGGTGGAGTCTGGCTGAAGTAGGTCTTCCAAAATCATCGTCCTTGATACACCGTTTCACTCTGACAATTGGGGCAAGTCTGTCATCCAGCGTTCCCACTGCATTGCCAAGGACTCAGGCGTATCATCATCCCATCCTTGCTTCCTTGCGCACAACTCTTGCAGGATACCCTTCACAGGGAGGAGTACTGGAGAGAGAATGCCTAGTGGGTCTTAGACGGAGCTGACCATAGACAGCAACCCTCGTCTTGTCAGAACTTTCCTTTGAATTTGAACTTTCCTTCCTCTGACTCAACACACCATTGTACGCCTAATGTTCTTTCAAGAGGGAGCACGTCTTTATCCAAATCTAAATCCTTGACCCCCGTAGCCCTCTCATCTTCAGGCACTGATGCAAGTACTACACGGCTACTAGAGATCCATTTGGTCACTTTAAATCCTCCTGAAGCGCAGAGGGTCCTTATCTCCTGTATGAGCGCAATTGCCTGGTCTTCAGACTCAACTGATTTTAGGCAGTCGTCCACATACAATTTCCGAGCATGTTTTGACTCCGGAATGGAACTGTCACACGCGACAAATCCGGACCCCGGATACTCACCAGAAATCGCCCGTGTATCTAATATTCTGCACGGAAACGCTCCTGACAGTCATCGTTTCCGTGGGTGTTTAACTCCGTATACCCACAGCATGGCCCGGGCCGCGCGTGCGGCGTGATCAAAAAAGCTTCAGGACCCGAATGTCTATTGGCATTTATCTCATGCCTGTTTTAAGTAGTATATTATGTTTAACATTGCAGTATTTAAATTAAAGTGACTACGGTTAGGATATTCATGACCCATCTATAACCTCTATGACTGATTGGTACTGAGTTACACACTATGATAACAAAAACAATATTATTTAATTTGTTTTATTTTAATTCTCAACGTAGGCCTCTTTTTGGGCTGGAGGGCTCCTTGTAGAGAAGTGGCCCCTCTCGGTCACTGGCCGCCTGGTATCACCCGGCTTGACGCCCCTCCGGCCATTGCTTTCCAGCGCCTGCTGGCAGCGCAGAGTGAGGCGGCTCAGCCGAGCACACCTCCACCTGGGAGGCAGGACGTTGATTTTAACCTTGTCCTCTTCATCACTCTCCTCATCAGACATAAAGCTGGCGTCTGCCTCCTTCAAGAACAGGTGTTCTTCTGGTGCCAGCAGATCCCGCGCCGCAAGCAGGCGCTTCTGGAAAAGCTGCGAAAGAAAGAGGCATAGTGTCAAACAACGTCAAGACCAAATAGTAACTAGAGTAGACTCGGTTTACATGAAAGCCTAGTGTGGATGGCAGTGTTTCCCCTACATGCATTCGCTGCTGAATTTCCAGCGCCACCGCAAAACAAAACAAAAAAAGTGACAATTAACGTTACATTCACTAGACCCGTTGCTATCTTGCATTAAACGTTGCTAGCAGCTAGCTGGATCTCTACTCGACAGACCTGTAGGTTCCCACTGTATACAAGGCAAAACGCTACTCTACTGAAACCAAAGCGATGCTCTAGAATATTTGACTGGAAAAAAAAAAAACATTACAAAGCCATCCGTGCAATTTACGTCGTTGCTATGTTGTTCTAATGACCAGAAATCAACATTTAAACTTTTCTTCCGGGCGGGGGCATGCCTGTTGAATGGCAAGAAAAGCAGTCTTCCACAACTGTCTGTAACTGGAATTTACATTGGAAACGATCGCCTTTCATTCAAAATCATTTCGATCTAATGTTTTTGTGTTAATATTGTCTTTAAGGTAGTACAATGCAAGGCAGTTGTTGCTCGTTTGGTTGTTCAAATCGGCCGGACTATGTCTTATCGCATACCAGCAGCAAGAGAAAACTGAGACATAGTAGGCGATAGTCACTAAAAATACATAATCCTATTTTGGAGATGCTACCAAAGTTAGGCAACCCTCAAAGTATACACGTCTTTGCAGTGATCATTTCATCAACAGTGAGTTCAATGTATGCAATTAAAGTAAGTAAATTACCGTCACCGTGTTATAAATCGTGCATTAGTTTAATAGACTGTCTATCTGAGCTAAAGTTAGCTAGCTCAGATGGTGCTATGCTATCCCTAGCCCGGATAACAGTAACCTAGTTAGGAAAACCTATATTTGCAAATACACCCACAAATAAATGTAACCAATCAGATTGGAAAAGAGCCCCTCGTAATAAAGTTTTTGCACCCTCTGAGCTGGCCAACTTTAACTCACAAGGCGGCTATAGTCAGCTAGTCTATGAAACTAATACACGATTCATAACACGGTGACGATAGTTTAAGTATTTTAATTATGTAACTTGAACTGCAAAGACGTGTATACTTTGCGGGTTGCCAAACTTTAGTAGCATCTCCGAAGGCAGGGGGCACGTCTTATTGACAAACCACAACGTACGCCTATGGGTTTTCTTTTCTGCTGGTATGTGATAGTACGGGCTTGTCTCTTCGCCGAATAGAACAACCAACCGAGCAACAACTGTCTTGCATGGTACTACTACCTAAGTCAGAAAATATTAAGGGAGAGTCATTAAGTGATTTTGAATGAAAGGCGATCGGTTCCTATCTAAATTCCAGTGGCATATGATATAGCTGTGGAATGCTTTTCTTGCCCGCCAACTGGGCATGGCTACGTTATACAGTTATACGTGACTGAAAAACTGTGAATTGCTAAGTCACCAACTCAGCGCCACTGCTACAAACAATCGAGGGGAAACACTGGTGTACTTATTTATGCCGAGCACTGTATGATCAGATGCTAATAAACTGATTCAAACCGTTTATTGGTTGCATGAAAATTCACTCCTTTTCAGATGTGGTGATTGTGTTGTGGTGCGGTGTCCTGTCCTAAGAATTTCAGTGCCCAGTCCGACTCTGTTATACTGTGCATCTGACAATAAAAGACTTGACTACATAGCAGAGGATAAAGAATCAAGAATACCCATGAACAGTAAACCCTGCTTTTAAGTGAAGCATGGTGATGGCAGGCAGATGGACAGGTGACGCTCTAGCGCTATTTTAATTCCTCTGGCACTGTGATTCAGTAGCATGTGGGATGAGAAGATTTATTCATTAAATTATTTGGATATTTAAGAAGTATCATGCTGTCCTTAGAAATCTATCTAACTGTAAGTTAGTTAGTCAACTGGATACATTTTCTAAAATGCTGCCATATTCAAACTAATAGCTCTGAAATTGAACTTACAAATCCTGAGGACCAACTTACCACTGCAGGGACTCGCCCAGACTGCGATGTATTCGCCTCACTCGTGCCTGACAGTGGGATCACATTGAGGGAGAAGCAAATGTGTGCAAACATATTGTTAGCAAAACGCCTGTTAAATTACACAATCAACTATGGTGTTTTAGTTTAACAACAACAACAACAAAAGGCATACAGGTCACAGGTTTTTTATTACTATTATTTTAAATCCAACTCATGCATTGAAAATACCATACCGGCAACTCATGTGGCACTTTCCCCTGGCAAGGCTGCTGGCCTGACCCCAGCAATTCCTCTATCGCGGCAGAATTGCGGTCCACCGACTTCTGCATCTCCTCCACCTCACTTATTGCCCTGCATCACAACACACAGAAAATCAGGCATGGGTGAAGAGGATCTTTGGAAGGGAGGAGTAGGTAGGGGTGATAGAAATGATGCCTCATAAATAAACTTTGGATTCCAAACTATCAAAAGCATATCTGAATAATTCTCAATTATAAGTGGAAAACCAAATATGCTGTAGAATATTTATAAATACTGCTCATTGTCTTCTAGCAACATACATTTAAATGGCAGTGGCAATTGGCCAGGAAGGCAGCATTTATGCATATTAACATGGCTACCGGTAGACAGAAACCCAATGCCTCCATCTAGTAGCTACACTGCTCAAAAAAATTAAAGGAACACTTTGAAAACACATCAGATCTCATTGTGAAAAAATGATGTTGGATATCTATACTGATATGGACAGTTTAATGTCTTAGGAACAAAAGGATGCCACATCTTTGATGGAAATAAAAGTTTTCAGCCTACAGAGGACTCAATTTAATAGACACCCCAAAAATCATAGTGAAAAAGTGATGCGGCAGGCTAGTCCATTTTGCCAAAATTCAATATCTGCAACTCAAAATGCTTCTCAATATCTTGTGTGGCCCCCACGTGCTTGTATGCATGCTTGACAACGTCGCAGCATGCTCCTTATGAGGCAACGGATGGTGTCTTGTGGGATGTCCTCCCAGATCTGTCTAAGGGCATCAGTGAGCTCCTGCAAAGTCTGAGGAGCAACCTGGCGGCGTCTGATGGAACGAAACATAATGTCCCAGAGGTGTTCTATCAGGTTTAGGTCAGGTGATCGTGAGGGCCATTCAATTGCATCAATTTCTTCATCCTCCAGGTACTGCCTGCATACTCTTGCCACACAAAGCCAGTCATTGTCGTGCATCAGGAGGAACCGGTACCCACTGCACCAGCGTAGGGTCTGACCATGGGTTCAAGGATTTTATCACGATACCTAATGGCAGTAAGACTGTCGTTCTCTAGCCTGTAGAGGTCTGTGCGTCCCTCCATGGATATGCCACCCCAGACCATCACTGACCCACCACCAAACCAGTCATGCTGAACGATGTTGTAGGCAGCAGTGTTCTCCTTGGCTTCTCCAGACCCTTTCACATCTATCACAGGCGATCAGGGTGAACCTGCTCTCATCTGTGAAAAGCACAGGGCGCCAGTGGCGGACATGCCAATTCTGGTGTTCTATAGCAAATGCCAATTGAGCTCCACGGTGCTGGGCAGTGAGCACAGGGCATACTACAGGACGTCGCGCCCTGAGGCCACCCTCATGGAGTCTGTTTCTGACTGTTTGGGCAGAGACATTCACACCAGTGGCCTGCTAGAGGTCATTCTGTAGGGCTCGGGCAGTGCTTAACCTGTTCCTCCTGGCACAAAGCAGCAGATATCGGTCCTGCTGATGGGTTTAGGACCTTCTACGGCCATGTCCAGCTCTCCTAGAGTAATTGCCTGTCTCCTGGAATCTCCTCCATGTTGTGGAGATTATGCTGGGAGACACATCAAATCTCCTTGCAACGGCACGCGTGGATGTGCCATCCTGGAGGAGTTGGACAATCTGTGCAACTTCTGTAGGGTTAAGAAATCGCCTCAGGCTCCCAGTAGAGATAATGACTCTAGCTAAAGCCAACACTAATGCAAAACCAGTCGAAATGATCAAGAGAGAGAAACTTGAAATGGCCTCCACATGCAAAACCATCCCTATTTTGGGGGTCGTCTCATTGTTGCCCCTCTAGTGCACCTGTTGTTAATTCCATCAACACCAATGCAGCTGAAACTGATTAACAACCCCCTCTGCTACTTAACTGACCAGATAATTATCAAAAAAGTGCAATTGAATTCATGACATACCCTGTTAAAAATCAATGTTCCTTTAATTTTTTTGAGCAGTGTATTAGCTTCCTTGATAGTTCGGCGGTGAATTGGCCATTTGACCTGGCTACCGGGTGTAGCAGCTAGCTATCTAGCATCATGGGTTCACTTTCACATGATTTCTGCTAAGACATTAGCTTGCTAGTAGCTATAGTTATCCAGACATTCCGGATGTCTAATTAAACCAAATGACAGTGTGATTGTGCTTGTGTTATCGCTGGACTGATAACGGGCATTTATGTCAACCACATTAATGATCAAATAGCTATTCCCGAAAGACGATGGTAAATCAGTCGAGTACAGCGCTAGTGCTAACGCTAACTTCTCACTAGCTTGCAAATTGGTCAGTCAATAGGTGGGTTTCCATCCGATGTTTTAATGCGCATTTTCTCTATGCGAATATAGAGAAATGTGCATTAAAACATGAGATGGAAACCCACCTAATGACAGGAAGCTAGCGGATTCTTGGGATATTTAGCAGCTAGTTCAATGAGCTATTAGCTAGTTTGGTTACCTTGCTACCTTCTTACAATATAACAACTTCGAAAAACATTTTGTATACATGACGTTTGTTTGCATTTTGTTCATAAATTATACTCATCAAACTTACCTCAAAACGTCTCTAATACTTGCACCCATGTCTGCGCCGTTCCCTGTGCCCTCTCTAGGGCTAGCCCCTGGGAAAGGGCGGGCACTTGCCCGCCAAGCACTTGCCAACTCCTCTGACGACCGCCTTGGTGTGGACATCCTTACACTACACACTACTACAGCTCTCTTACACTACTACAGCTCTCTTACACTACTACAGCTCTCTTACACTACACACTACTACAGCTCTCTTAGCCGCTCCTCATCCGCGAGCCGTTGATATACCAGGCCATCTCAACGTTCTATTGCATATGATTGGTCCATGACTCCCACTCAAAATTGCGCCAAAATTTACAGCAGGAAAAAAACACAGTAGTATCTTTCTGACTCTTTGATCTCTCTGAAACAAAAGTGCAAATCGATCTTTAATTAGCAGAAATGTTGCGCTACTGCGAGCACTGCAATTAACTGGTCTCAAAATCAACATACTACAGGCATCGAAATGCCTTTCTGGTAGAGGTGAGTATAGGCTACTGTTGAAATGAAATTTACTGAGTGTAATCATGCACCATTCCTGATGTGTAGGCAAATGTAGACTTGGCAGAAGAAGATGACATGAAGAATGAATGGGTGAGTTTACAATCCAGATTAATTTCTTTAAAGATTGCAAGCACATTTATTCTACACACAAATACCATCTTAGATCAATTGTTAACTCACAAAACTCATCTTTAAAAGGTTACCACAAGTACACATGGGGACCATAGTAGTCCTAACAGCATTGATGACATCATGGAAGTTGAAGAGGTAAATGCTTTATTTCCTGTAAAATTCCCAGGCCTCTGTGGTGGTTGCGGGCGGGCCTTGTAGATGTCTGAAATACGGGGGTATATTACATACACGGAAATCAGCATACTAAATACTGTAAAATGTAACCTAATAGGCCCTACCGTTAACTTTAAAAGAATTAGGCCTATTTATTGCTGGTTTATACATGACTAAAAAAAAATCCCCCCCCCCCCCCCCGTTTTTCTGACAAATCGCACCCGGTGTGTAATCATGCACTATTTTTTATGTGTAGGCCAATGAAGCCTTGCCTTCAGAACAACAAGAGGAGCACATGGAGGATGAATGGGTGAGTTTACAATCCACATGAACTATTAAAGACTGCAAGCACATTTTATAATTATCATCTTAAATCATAAATCAATTGTTAACTCCCAAAACTCATCTAAGGTGACCACAAGTACGCATGTGGACCATATCCATGACATTGATGACAGCATGGAAGATGAAGAGGTAAAGAAATTATAGTCTGCAGACTCTGCACTAGGTTCAGGTCATACGCTTTCATGCTTTTGAACATGCAGTTTACAGGGATTGCAGCTTACATAGTACCTCTGGAACTTTATTTAACACTTTTTAATTACTAGACTGAAAAATAGTCACATTTCATTTGTATCTGTAGGCATTATTAATATTTTTTAAAAGCATGTTCTCCAGAGTTGCAAACATATTTTTTTATTCTGAACATATCAACATAGATGACATACAGTTCAACATCTGCAATTACAATTACACAGGCCACGTCCCTTACAGTCAATCTGTAATACTTCTACTTCCCCACAGTCCATTACTGAGGATCCAGAGGTTGTCAGTGACGACGGAGAGGAATTGGAGGACATGGCAAGCAACCCAACAGAGGATTTAAGACCTCACAACGCTGTGCCCAATGCTCTACTCTTCCTATTAATGATGCTTACCAAATGGAAATGCTTCTTTACCGTGTCAGACAGGGCATTTGTGTCCCTTTTAGGTATCCTAAAAGGTATGGCTTTTCAAATGGAGACAATTAGACACCTTGCCTCACATTTCCCATCTATGTTGTACCTGTTTCGAAAGCAGACTGGAGTCAATAACTGCGACTTCATTAAATACATAATCTGCCCGTCTTGCAACTCTGTCTACACTCTGGATGAGGCGGTCAGTACAGTCTCTGAACATGGCATCATCAAAAAGATTGCAAATACATGCTACCATATTGCCTTCCCAAGTCATCCACAGAAACGGTTCAGGCAGAAATGTGGAAAGGTGTTGATGAGGTCTGTTTTAGGAAAAGGGGGGAAAGAGTACCTTTACCCAAAAAAGATGTACTGCTACCGGAGCGTAATAGAGTCTCTGAGGGATTTGGTCCTTAATCTGATTTTAGCGATGCCTGTGAGAGGTGGAGGTCCCGCACGGTACCAGAAGGACATTATGCTGATGTGTATGATGGGCAGGTCTGGAAAGATTTTGGTGAGGTTGAAGGCCAGCCATTTTTGAATGCATCTGGTAATCTTGGCCTAATGATGAATGTAGACTGGTTCCAGCCCTACAAAAATGTCCAAGATTCTGTGGGAGTAATCTACTTATCCATTTTGAATCTGCCAAGGGAGGAGAGGAATAAATATGAAAACATAATAGTTGTTGGTGTCATTCCAGGCCCAAAAGAGCCAACCCTTCATATAAATGTTTAGAGCCTCTCGTTGTTGAACTGCAGAAACTGTGGGGCGTGGTGTCTTGCAGTGACAGCAATGGCAGGCAGCACCTAATTCGTGCAGCTCTAATTTGCATTGCCAGTGACATTCCGGAAACAAGGAAGGCAGGGGGCTTTCTAGGGCATTTTGCGACAAAAGGCTGCAGTAAGTGCTTGAAATCGTTTATGAGAACATCAGAAAATAAGTCTGATTTTTCTGGTTTTGAGGGTGATTGGCCATCCCGAACCCATACAGAGCACTGCCTATATGCCAAGAAAGCCAAGATGGCAAAAAATAAAGCGGAGAGGGCAAGGGTTGAGAGCACATATGGGGCCAGATACAGTTGTCTACATGATCTACCCTACATAGACATTGTGCGGATGCATGTGATTGACCCGATGCATAATCTTTTAGAAGGCACGGCAAAGAGGGTGATGCAGGTCTGGAGGGAGCTGGGGGTGTTATCAAAAGAACAGTTTCACGATACTCCAGGAAAGGGTGAATGGTCTCAAACTGCCCAGCAGCATTGACTCTGGATTGCCATCCAAAGTTGATGCTGTCTTTGATGGGTTCATGGCAGCACAGTGGAAATTATGGGTCTGTGTATATTCCACATATGCACTAAAGGGAATCCTACCCGAGACTGATTACAACATTTGGAGAATGTTTGTTTCAGCAACCCAGTTGTTGTGTTCCCATGTAATCTCTCAGAGGGACCTTGAGGATGCTCACAGATGCCTTAAAATGTTCTGCATCTTATTCCAAGAGAAATATGGGAAGTCTTGGTGTACCATGAATATGCACCTTCATTTCCATTTGAAGGCTTGCATTGAGGATTATGGGCCAGTTCATGTTTTTTGGTGTCTTGCCTTTGAAAGAGCTAATGGCTCACTAGGACAGTACCACACCAATAACCGTGATACTGAACTAAATATCATGAGAAACTGGCTCACTCAATGGAAGGTTGCTGGTAGCCAGATTACATCCCCTTTTTCCAACGAAGCTTTTGGTTTTGAAGTTCAGTGTCCTTTGAGCACCAATCCAGTTGTGACATCTGATCACTTTGATATACAGTGCCACTTGAAAGTATGTGAACCCCTTGAGCACTTAAGAGTTTTCTGTTGTTTTACCATGATTTTTCATTATTTTCATCACCAATTTTACATAGATGAAATGTCAGGTTTATGTTTATCATTTGCATTTACTTGTTTGGAGGGAATTGTTTGAGTAGCCAAAAAACTACATGTAACATGGAATTAGTCCATTTCAAAAGTAAGTGAACCCCCAGCTGAATTGGTAAAGTCAAGCAGGTAACAGATTTGGTGAAACTTATTTGGGTGCTTAATTAGTCAATTAAGCAAACCGATCAACTGAGACATCCTTAGGAAAAGGTTTAGGCAACACAGATTAAAAGAGAGAGGAAACCAACCTAACTACTGTAGTGCCAAGGTGTACCCACACAGATCCACCATGCCGAGAGGAAACGAGATATCCGAGAACATCAGGAAGAAGGTACTGACAGCCCATCAGTCTTGGGAAAGCTATAAGACCATCTCCAAAAGATTCCAGCTCCATCCATCCATCCAAGACAAATAATTTAGAAATGGAGGGCATTCAAAATGACCGCATCTCTGCCTTGAGGTGGACGCCGATCAAGACCATCACCAAGAAGCACCAGAAGAAGAATAAATCATGTAAAAGTCAACCCACACATCACCTCTAAAGAGTTTCGGACCTCTCTGGCAGCATCTGGGGTAAATGTACATGGGTCTACAATCAGACGCAAATTGTTGGTTTTGATCGTGACCAAATAATTCTATCTCGGACTCATCTGTCCAAAGAAGGGACTTCCAGAAGGCCTTTGGTTTATCCAAGTGCTCTCTGGCAAAGTTGAAACGGGCAGTTTTGTTCTTTCTTGAGAGCAGAGGCTTCCTTCTAGCAACCCGATCATGAATGTCATGTCTAGTCAATTTCCGTCTGATTGTAGACCCATGTACATTTACCCCAAATGCTGCCAGAGAGGTCCGAAACTCTTTAGAGGTGATGTGTGGGTTGACTTTGACCTGATTTATTCTTCTTCTGGTGCTTCTTGGTGATGGTCTTCATGGGCGTCCACTTCTAGGCAGAGATGCGGTCATGTTGAATGCCCTCCATTTCTAAATTATTTTTCTTGGATGGATGGATTGAGCTGGAATCTTTTGGAGATGGTCTTATAGCTTTCCCAAGACTGATGGGCTGTCAGTACCTTCTTCCTGATGTTCTCGGATATCTTGTTTCCTCTCGGCATGGTGGATCTGTGTGGGTACACCTTGGCACTACAGTAGTTTGGTTGGTTTCCTCTCTCTTTTAATCTGTGTTGCCCAACCCTTTTCCTAAGGATGTCTCAGGCCATGTCTCCACGAGCCCGGTTATTTTTGAAACCATGAACAGATGTTCCTGGTTGTATGTCCTGTCCACATGCTACCGCGCTTTTGGAACCCTGAAACCGTGGTTTTTTGAAACCGGAGTCCAGGGTGGGGTTTTCGGCCAGGGTTGGTTTCACCGGGTGCGTGTGGACACTGCAACCGTGATTGTTTTTCCCGTTTACGTCATAGCTGCGAGCCTGCTTCACTTCAGCACACGCACAGCAATGACGTGAACGGGAAAAACATAGCAGCGGTTAGAAAAATGAAGTGGATGTTGTTTATTGCCATGCTGTCGGCATTATGTGGTTGTCACACGCAGTTGCTCAACCTAATGTAACAACAAAGGCGCCTAGACCAGCAGCGATGTCAGTATAATATTTGGACTGCACACTCTCCCAGTCCACACTCTCTTCTATTTTCTGAACTCTGTATTCATTTGCGATGTTTAGCAGCTACTCTACCTCGCTGTCCGTCCATACAAACGAGTCCTTGCGCGCCATTGTTGTTTGTATGGTGATTTCTTTTCCCGGTATCTTTTCATTGGTTAAAACAGCCTTCCCATTTTACCTTACATCGTCACTTATGGTTGTGGCATGTGTATTACACGTGCATTGTGTCACTTGGTGGCGGCTTCCACGGTTGCGTATGTACAGAGTATTTTTATTACACCACTCGTGTGGTCGCGGAGCAAAACTCCGGTTTCAAAAATAACCGGGCTCGTGGAGACATGGCCTCAGTTGATTGATTTGCTGAATTGACTAATTAAGCACCCAAATATGTTTCACCGAATCTGTTACCTACTTGACTTTACCAATTCAGCTGGGGGTTCACTTACTTTTGGAATGGACGTATATATGTTTCATGTAGTTTTTTGGCTACTCAAAAAATTCCCTCTAAACAAGTACATGCAAATGATAAACATAAACCTGACATTTCATCTATGGAAAATTGGTGATGAAAATAATGAAAAATCATGGTAAAACAACAGAAAACTCTTAACTGCTCAAGGGGTTCACATACTTTCAAGTGGCACTGTATTACACCGTCTCACTCATGACTTGATGCCCACTAATTGGTACGGCTATGACAAAGCTCTGGAGTTAATGCTCCCTCCCATCAGACAGAGCACAATGTCAATTGCCCAAAATTCTGCAATCTTGTCCATGTTTAAAATTCTGTACCCAAATGAGACCATTTTGAGAGTGTCTTTACACTTCACCTATTGCCAACGCTTCAGTCTAGCTGGGGATGTCTTTTCAGTAGGCAACTATCGCACCGGGTCGTCTTCACTCATATGTGCAAAGTGGTTGACACTTGACTCACTGGTGAGCCTGTAATTGATCTGGCTGCACAGATGCGCCCAGGACAGATACAGAATATCTGGAAGGTACTTGTGTACATTTTGAGGGAGGATTCTGCCTTCCAAACTGAACACGTTGTTGCAGAGGTAGACTGGTTCGAGGAGCATGGTGACAAGATGCACTTTGGCAATAACAGTACCTGTACTGTTTGGGGCACACAGTATGTCCCATGGTCGCAGGTGTCTTATATTCCCTTCAAACGGGTCCTTGGTCAGTGTGCTTCCTGCTGCTGTAAAGTTTCCTTTTCTGCAGCTAGAGAGGACAAAGTAAATGTCATAGTTACAATGCCATCTGTGAGATCCATTTAACTGATGCTTTGTAGGGAGGTTGGTGCCATTTTGTTCACTGCCACATTCTTAACACTGCACCAACCTAGACAGTTCAGTAAAGTAGTTTGATCAAAGGACCATGGTTTCAACCTTTTTGTTTTGTGGTTTGGTACCATTATTCATATCCTTCCTCTTTTGACTATGAATAATGTGTGTAAAACCACAGCACCTTTGTCTTTCAAGTTTTTTTGCATTCCTTAGACCAGTGGTTCTCAACCGGGGGTACGTGAAGGTAGTCCAGGGGGTACGTGAGATTTTTTAAAGATATATTTAAAATTAGCCTCCATTCAAAAATCCGTTAAAAATAGTTATTATACGGCTCTTCAGAATGTTCCTAAAAATTCTGTTGATTTGTATCCATATGTGGGTTAAATGTCTACGTTCACAGGTTTGTAATTTCTTGATTCACACTGCGAAAAGTTTATGACCGCTGCCCATTGGCAACAGGTTTTTTGCTTCTTTCATTCATTCCGCAAGTATCCTTCCACAAGTAGTGACATAACGGAAGGTCATTGAAACTTGAAGTCAGAAGGTTGGTACGCATTTGTGTGAAAAACTATTTTTTTCTTAGCGGAAATCACGAAATGGCAACATACTCTTTAAAAAGAGGTACTATGGAGGAATGTCTTCTATCGTTTTGGCAAGTAACTGTATTATAAGCGCAATTGTTTTCGCGAAAACATGGGACCTGAACACACACAACTCCTGCTGCACACAGAAGTGCGTTGGCTCTCTCTCGGGAGAATATTCAAACGGCTGTGGGAATTACGATCTGAAGTACACACCTTTATGATTGAGCACAGATCTCCGCATGCCACACAGTTGCAAATATGTGCTATCTGGCAGATATATTCAGCAAACTGAACGAACTGAATATATCTGCAGGGAAAGGACACCAGCATTTTAAAACTGTTTGACAAGGTGGGAGGCTTCCTGAAGAAAGCAGAGCTGTGGAGAAGAGCCTCTGCACAGGGGAATATTACCTGCTTTCCTCAGATGGATGATTTTCTCTCTAGTGAGGATGTGGACAGAGCCTCCAGTCAAGTTGGACATTGTGGGACATTTGACGAATTTGGTTAAAACATTTAATTTTCAATTTCCTACTTTCCTGATATGGAGGATAAGTCTACACAGCTGGATTGGGTAAAAACCCCATTTCTCTTGTCCGAAGCATGTGGAAGTAAGCTACCTGCCACTAATCTGGAAACACTCCTGGAAGTGTCATCTGACCGTGGCCTCCAGATGAAGTTTGCCACATCCACACTCACACAGGAGCACCCTGACCTGGGAGAGAGCGCCTTGGAGCAGCTACCCTTTGCCTCCACATATTTATGTGAGGCCTCTTTCTCTGCAATGACTGTGATCAAAACAAAGCAGAGAAACAGACTGTGCAGAAGAGCTTGATCACAGCAGTTTTCTCCCTGTCACCAAGACTGACAAAGATTTTCAGTGAAGCACAAGCACAAGTTTCTTACTAAAATGTAATTGCAAACGCCCTCAGTTCAATGCAACAATGTTCAATCTTCAGTGTTGACAGTTTAATAAATCAGACAATGATGGCATAGCGCTGTGTATTACATATTTTTTTTCAATCAAAAATGCTTTGCGCTGGTTAGGGGGTACTTGGCTCAAAAAAATATTTCACAGGGGGTACATCACTGAAAAAAGGTTGAGAACCACTGGTCTAATAAATATACTTTCATGCAGCTCCGGAGTCCTGAACTAACTAGGGTGATTTTTCACCTATCATAATTGGGGGCTAGTGTCCGGGATTCCAACAACCTCTTCAACTCTCCTTGCTGGGCTAATCATCAGGACCTGAACCGTATGGAGGAGTACGAGACTCCGTTTTTCTAAAGACCTCCAACTTGAATTGGAAGGAGGCCAGGGCCTGCCAGCGGGGAGAGCCGAGAGTGAAGGAATTGAATTGGACTATACTGGTGGACTCTGAGCTGTTTGTGAGTATATTGGTTGTTTTATGTAAGTGTACGATAGTATATGGTTCTTGTTTGTTTCGGTTTTGAGTACACTTGTCTTCAAGTGGGGTTGAGACTAACTTTTTGCATGTTTGCTGCAGGGTGGAAAGGAGAACAAACAGTTATAGGACTTTTCCCTGTATGCCCTGTGTGTTGAACGATTGCTAGAGTTAGAGAGACTTCAGTTTTAGTTTTCATGTGTTGGAGCGCTCAAGGCAAAGTTATACATTCCTGTTCACCTTCCTGTCATTGAAAGAGAGCTCTGGTTTATGGAGGACTAAACATGACGTAAGTATAAATAAATCAATGCATAAATAAATAAATACGTTAATAAATGCATAAATAAATACATTATGAAATAAATGAATAAATAATTAAATGCATGAATTAACGTATAAATAAATACAGGAATAAAAAAATAAATGCGTAAATAAATGTATAAATAAATACAGGAATAAAAAAATAAATGCAAAAATAAATGTATAAATGCTTTATATTTATTTCTACATTTATTTATTTATGTATTTCTGTGTCCATATGTAAATGAGGTAGGAGGTCCTAACCTCAGTCAACAGCATGATTGGACAAATCGGAGAGCCAGACAAAAGCAAACGATTCCCGATCCCAAGGCTTCCTCCCTGTAATGTTGCAAACCAGCTCCAATTAGCGTAATGGCCTCGACCGGGAGGCCGCTGGCAGACCTGCTGCGGGATGTGGCTAATCAGCTTGAAAATTGTGAGTTTCTTCTGTTTAAGCCTGTAACAAGTATACTAGTAACTTGATCATAGCCGAGGTTTCAAGACTGTTTGGGCCATACACGGGAGGGACAAGGACAGCAAGACGGCGACCCATTCCTACACACATCGATTCTGCTGTCTTGTGGACAAAAACGCCGGCTTAGTCCACAACCGAAACGCCAAAGAAAGGCTTGCTGCAGATGGTTTAGGAGAAAAACGTCTTACATTTCAAGGTATGTCAGAAATCATGATGACTTCACACCATACAGTCTATGACTGACACACGTGTGTCCTGTCAGTGTAATTGTAGTAGTCTTCTCTTTTCAGGTAGCCATACTGATGCAAACGAATTCAAAGAATTTCTGTTTAAAGCCTATCCAAAACTCAGACTAGGGGGTGGATTTGAGTTGCTCAAAATCTCTGGAACAACACGCAGTCGTAACCTGATCCTCATCCCCTGTCCCAATGTGGGTTATCATGTAAGATATTTGAAAGATCCCCAAACCGGGATTGGTCATGCCACTATTTTCATACGTCCACTCCAAAGGAACCTGAATCTGGACCCTGTAAGTTCCTCACTTTTCAACTGGTGTTCCCATTTTAAAAATGCAGACTGTGAATGACAATCACATAGTTATTGCTTTTGTTGAATTTTAAAATGATCTTGTTCATAGGACAGTCGACCAGATTGCGGTAATGAGCTAATTGGACCACCTCAGAAATGTGTTGGGTGTGGAGAGGAGTTCCCCTTTTCACGCATAAAAGCTCATAGCAATGAATGCATCAGGTATACTCTACAGAACTAAAATATCACATTTGTTAATCACGCTGCATGTGTAGTCAGCCATGAGGTGTAAGCATTTTGAGTGTGTGTGTGTGTGTTAAACAATTGTAACTATAGATGTCCAAGTGCAGGGCAAACATGACAAATCAGCACATCTAATGTTTCATTATTGTGGGCCTAAATATTAGTTATTTTGGTGCCAACAATCCCTCTGAAAAGCCATATTGTTCATACATTGTTGTGCATCCAAATGTGGAGGATATAGATCCTGGATATTGGTCTTGAAGGAAAGTTGAGTTTGAATGGAATTGATTTATTATATTTATATGGTCATCCCCTTTTCTACTTTTGAACTTTAGTTTTACTAGATTGCAGTGTTTTTGTGAGTGTGTTATGTAATATAAAATATACTAGCCAAAGTAACAAAAATTACCTCTTTTTACTCAAGACCATCACAGAGCAATGGTGAGGTAGAGGTTGAGGTTGCCACAGAGTGCCAACTCCTCCCGAAGTGAAGGTAGATTTGTCAGCATGTTGACGAGACAACAGGGGAGGGAGACAACAAGGGCCAACAACTCACACTACTTGGTGCCACCTCAGGGATGTGTGCCTGCTCCTGAGATAGCTGATCTAGATTCCGTTGAAGAAAGAGGCTTACCTGGTTTGTTACATAATCAAACACTACATAATTTATTTCAATAACTTGTTGCTCTCTGTATATTAATTGATCCAGAAGTAATTTGAACAACTACTTTTAGATTGGCAAGTTGCGCCAAATTCCACAGAGGCAGCAAAGAGATTCAAAGAAGCCATTTTAAGTCAGCATGCAACTGGAAAACCTTTAAGTCTTACCATGGATCTTCGAGACAGTGCAGTGGACAGGGAAAGGGCGCTCCTCTCTTTTTATAAGATGGCTAATGTTGAGTGGGCTTGCCCCTTGACATGCACACTTCAGGGTAAATTGCTTACACATACAAAACTAAAGATAAAAAATATACATATTTTTACAATTTTCTTTTAACTGATGTCAGTACCATGTGTTTTGCTTTTTCAGGAGATCCAGCAATTGGTGATGGTGTGACTCGCCATTTCCTTGCAACCGCCATGTCAAAAGTTCAGTATGGTTTTGAGATCAATTTTGGTAAGTAAAGATTTACTTTGGTGTGTGGTTGGTACCAGTTCCAGACTGAAAACAGATCTGTCTTCCCAGACCTTTACGCTTACCCAGAGAATGCTAAACGTATCCTAAATGTGAATGTAGCTGCTGTGAACCTTTTGGTTTCTACAGGATCAACCAGAATATTCAGTGGCTGATTGATATTTCCATTACTAATGCTGTATTACAGTTAAATATCTATGTCCTTTACAATACTATGTAAGGGATAATGTATAGAACGCAGGTCATTGTCGGGAAAATAAGCCCCGACAGGGCGAACAGCATCCCAACGCGAAGCGGAGGGGTGTTGCTTCACCCTGAAGGGGCTTATTTATTCAAGTGCCAGGGGGAACTCTTCTTTTCGAGGGGGAACAAGATCATTGGATTCTCTCCACTTCCCATATCCTTTTGGAGAGTGACTTCTTTGTTGTTGCTGGTCGAATGATCGGTCATTCATTTCTACATGATGGGCCATGCCTTGGTGGACTGAGCCCAGCTATCCTGCATGTGCTATTTGGTGGATCCCCAGAAGAAGCCACAATCGATATTTTAGACTGTGCTGACCTTGATATCCGTGAGAAAATCAAGTTGGTACAATCCATTTTTTTCAAGTATGATTTTATTGATATAAATTGGGGCTAAGACGATAAAAACAATATTTGATGTCAGGGAAAAAAATAAATATATTTTTATAATCAATTCATTCAGTTTAAATACTGGTAATTCAACTTGATCAACTTTATAGATACTTCCACAATCACATCATATAGTTACAATTTGCACCAGCAGGGAGTGCTAAAGGAGTTGAAGGAATCTCTTTAACCCTCCTGTTATCCTGAAATATACAATTTGACCCCTGCAATGTAAACCTCCAGAAAATTCTTACAATTATAACACAGTTTTATGTGTCAGGTACTTTATGTCTCTTTGTTGACTACCTAGATACCCCTGTAGATAAAACATAACCCCCTAAACCCATGTCATGTAAAATGTGTTTTTTTTTAGCAGTTACTGACTACTAACATATTGATGACAAGTGAAATGAAAATAATTTGGCATGTGGTTTGAGACCATAGGCTGTATATAAAGATTGACGACATGGCTCAACTTTCTCCCACTGTACATAAGTGAAGCAACCGTCTCGTTGCAGATTAAACACATCGCTTTTGTCCTGCCCACAAGCAGCACAAATGCATAGCCAGTCAGTCCACTCTGTCTTAAATTCGAGATTTTTGGAATCAACTTTTCGTGTGTGTGGTGTGAGAGCCTGGCAGAGGATCATTAGTAAGTGTGCTCCTGTATGTGTTTTTCAACATATTCATGGTTGAAATCGCAGTCCCACAACTGCATGTTGAGGTATGCATGTTCTTGCTGTGTGTCTGATATAACTATAACACTGCATGTTGATTGGTAAGATGAAAACCGTGGGTTTATTTTTCTGGCCCTGTCCTCAGAGTTTGGGGGGTAATTTTGTTCGAAGCGTGCATGCTTTGTTTCATAGTGACACATTCACGTTACCACTTTTTGACAAGGGCAACCGTCTCGTGGCCAATGAGTGCATTGTCATAGCGTTGTAGTTATACAAAGGTTACCCAGCGATCATTGCAAATATGAATGTGACAAAAATACCAAAGAAAATAAGAACGTATTCATTTTATTGGATCGTTTTATAATAGTTTCTGTATTGTATGTAAGATAAGCATATCGTTTTGTTATAAATCGCTACTATGTTTTTCACAAAAAAATGACCACCACGATGGAGATACATTTGCCTTCTCAAGTGAATATATAGCATTAGACATGCTAATGTTGACTGAGCTACATGTCTCCAAGGCCCGTGTGATGACACCTGCCCGACAGGTCCTGAAGCAGCGTCAGTGACAGTTGGGAGGAAAAACAATCAATGACTTCCAATAAAGAGGTAATGGGGTAGCTACGGTCTCAACAAACAGTCGTTACCCCACCAAGCGATCCGGCGTTGAATAGGCTTTAGGACGCATAGCCGTCGGAGTAGTATGTAAGCCCGACCAGTACGTTCAAATTTTTCTGAATCAACCGCCTGCCCCCGCCCGCCCATTTTTTTTTCGAGGACGGAGAGGGATGCAGAAGTATATCGAGGCCTTAACCAGTCCAGCTCAAAGAGTAACTTTAAGAGTAAGTGTATTTAGGCTCACAATCACGCCCTTGTTTTAGTGTGTTATTTTAATAGGATGTGCATACTGTGTATTCAATAAACTTTGTATTTATATTTTTGATACCACTGCCTCTGCCTAAGTTCATTTAATTGGACAGGACTTGTGTAGGAACCTAGACCTAATTAAAGTGTGCTTAACTGAGGGTCTCTCACCCCATCTGTGAGAGTGGCGTAGTCGGAACACTCAGCACCCCGCCACATAGGCTTAAAATCAGTTACCATTACTTGAATATGGACTTGTGTATATCCTAGTATTCGGGGTGCTTGAATATGCACGAAAACTTTCCTCTACGCTCTGTGGCAGCATCTTTAAAGGCCTGTGGAGGCTCAATGTAAGAGCTAGAGACTTCCTATGTATGCTGTGTATACAAAACTGTCCCTATGTGACGAATGGTCTTGAAGATATTGCAGCTTGAAAATGGATGAAAACCCATTTTGTGCAATTTTTGGCATGCTATAGCAAAAACAATTACAGCATCTACCAACATGAAACTAACTGTTTTTGGAAAGATTGGATATTTGTTCTTAACATATCCAAAATCATTCATTTTCTCAAAATTAGTTTTTTTTTTTTTTTGTACACACCCAGCATTCAATGGCCTATGGAAGCATATTCAAATGCTAACAAAATTCATTAAGTTTATGACACAGAGCTTAAACTGCATATTTTTGTATGCTGTATGCTTTGGAATTGTCATTGTTAGTTTAAATACTACATTTTATTATATGGCAAAGACAGTTTGAGCATTCTGATTGGCTAATGGGTAGTCATGCCAGCCGCGTATTGCCCTCCCCAGTGGTCAATACGGTATTGTTATTGCCCTTCAGTGACGTCATCTTAACCCTTCCAACACGATGGAGCCCCGTGGGGCGTTTGGTGCTATTTCTATAGGCGGTCTCATCTATGAGACCCAGGATGGTAGTGTCGTCTGCAAACTTCAGAATGATGTTAGAACTGTGTGTTGCCACACAGTCTTGCGTGTACAGGAAGTACAGGAGGGGACTGAGTACGCAGCCCTAGAGGGCCCCGGTACTCAGGGTCAGTGAGGAGGAGTTGCGGTTGCCCATTCTCACCACATGGGGGTGAGCGAGCCAATGCAGAATGAGCTGATGATGGTCCTGGGACCGCCATATCAGGCTTCATGATTGTGTCATTGCTGAAGGATCTTACAACAGAAATACAACAAAAGAATAAGCAGAACCACAAATTATTTGTATGCATTTTTAAATGTATACCATATGCTGTAGGTGGCTGCTGAGGTGTCCTGTTGTATGGAATTAATGGACACAGAAAACTCAACTCAGAATCCCTTACTTAACTTACCTTTCTGCACACTCACTGCCATGATGTGGGAACTCTGAAATGGGAAATTATTGCTGGCATACAGGACACACCTGTAGAAATGAGAGTATCAACTAAATCATCAAACTATGTATTAAACATCACTAGGGCTGGGCAAGTTGTCGCGTTAATCTTGCGTTAATTCATCAATTTATTAATGCCGACAATTATTTTAACGCGTGTTAACGCAGGTTTTATTATTTATTTTATTATTGTAAAAGTCTGTTGCCAATAGGCTTTTATTTTGACTGCTGCGCAACCGGAAAAGAAAAGAATGGCCGGATAAACATACCTGAAGAAGGGCACAGACATATATACAGTTATACTTGAAAGGTTGACCACACGCAAGTTAACACAGATACACGAAAGCTAGACTTCTCGAAATAATGTCAGCGATTCATTGCCTGTGCATCACCTCCAGCTAAGTTAATGTTTAGGATTAATAGCTATTCGCTAAAGGTATGCTAGCAGCTAAAACTAACGAAATCGCTTGAAATGTGCTGACTTTGACATTATGACAAACTAATTACTCAACGACTGTCCTTACACAGTCAAACATCAATCATGTGCAACACAAGACTAAGCAAGACGGCAAATAAGCTACTTACTAGATCGGCAGAAGGTAATCAAAGTCAGGTTGGCGGGCATCGGCAGGCAAAACTACAGAAGGCAGTTATATGCCTATCGACCCTGCTATGCCATTGGCACGGACGCAATTCTCCATATTAAAAGTCATTGTAGCGCCCCAATTTTTTTTAAGCTGTTATTTTAAGGTTAAACTGCTTATCCTTACCCTAATCCTGAAGCATAATTGTTGCATATTGTGCCTTTAAACGGTCAGCTGTTTAGCTAGAATCTATAAGTTTGTTGTCTGTGAATGATGCTAGCAGCAGCTAAGCAACTGGCTATCCTAGCTCACCCTACTGGATCTACCATTAAGATCACATCAGGATGACAAGAAAATCAACTATCGAAAATATGATTTTGAGCTTGTTGTGCAATGATATCCCCTGTCCTCCCGGCTCCCGATAAGTTAAGCTAACTAATTTGAACGTGCTAGCTGTCGCTAGCTAGCATGGGGAGTTGCCATTAATTAGTGAGCTACAAACGTCAGAGGGCTATGGCAGAAACAATGTCATAACCAGGCTGGTTAGTTACATTACAGGGAAACCAGCCATCAAGTACATGGAATTGAGTTGTAATATTGTCAACACAACTTTCTGGTGCTTCACCACACTCTAAACAGCAATGCTCTGGCAGTGGCAATAAGCTTCAGTTTTGTATTTGTTTTGATAATATTGTGTAGCGCCCCTGTACTCTAAGGAGCGTAACAATATATGATGGTTCAGTTATGACAGATACAATATCCTTAGGGCTAATAATAGGCTCTGCATTGGAGGGGGGAGAAAACTGAAAACAAGACTAATCTATCTATTATAAATACAAATGGTTTTATTAAATATAAAGATATAATAATAACAACAATAATAATAATAATAACAATAATTCAAAAGACAAGAGAGCTCTATTAATTATCAAATAAAACAATTAAACAGACAAAACAAATAGTGTGTGCAATGGTGAAAATCAGTATATGTGAGGCTTAGCTTTCTCCAGTCCACGCAGTTCAATCGCTCTTTGGGTCGCCATCCAATGTTCCAAGGTACATAAAAAAACAATCTGCGTACAGCAGGTCAACAGAACAATCAGCAATATACAATTAATAATGAAATAATCTAAAATCTAATGTTCAAATTAATCAAAGGATTTTTTTTGGAACACACAAGTTATTGAATTGTATTTCACAACTTCATAACCAGGCTAGAGCCACAGTAGTACCTCTGCTCAATATTGTATTTTGCTAGACCTAGAAATTCTAGCAGCCAATCAGTGAACAGAAGTTGTAGGCAGAACCAATACTTTTGAAGTTCAAACAAAGTACCCACCCGCCGCAAAGTAAACATATGCCTATCGAGAGTAGTGATGTGTCGTTCGTGAACGAGTGTTCATTTTGAATGAATCCTTATAAGGACTCGGGAACAAGGAGTCCTTTCAAAAATAATTTTTCTCTTTTTCTCATGGCCGCGCATCTGGACTGTTGCATAGGCTACGCTAAGGAAACAAAAATGATTCATTGAATGCAGGTCACGTGAAAAATGATCCAAAGACCCGTATCCGAAGACCCCATCGGGAAAAGAACAAATAATTTCTGTTTCCTCTACCAGTACTGAGCCTTTGCAGGTCACGTGGAAAAGGATCCAAAGAGCCGTATCCGCCAGATGAACGAATCACAGCTCCAAAGACTTGGCTGGCAAAAGAACGAAACATAGATCCGAAGACCCGTATCCGGCAGATGAACGAATCATAGATCCAAAGACTTGGTTGGCAGAAGAACGAAACATAGATCCGAAGACTCGTATCTGGCAGATGAACGAATCATAGATCCAAAGACTTGGTTGGCAGAAGAACGAAACATAGATCCGAAGACCCGTATCCGGCAGATGAACGAATCATAGATCCAAAGACACGGTCCGGGGGTGAACGATTCGTTCATCTGGCGGATACAAGTCTTTGGATCATTTTTCACGTGACCTGCATAGGCTCATCATGGGGAAAACAGGCTCACCTAGAGAAAACAGAAATGACTTGTTCATTTTGACTGGATCTTCGGATACGGGTCTTTGGATCATTTTTCACGTAACCTGCATATGCTCAGAAGAGGAAACAGAAAGGACTTATTAACCTCGTTCACTTTTGCGTGACTAGGTTTAGTAAGACGTGAATGACATTCGTTCACAAGTAATAATTACAGGTTTCGTTATTTTAACTTTTTTGTACTTCACTTACAGTTCAGTGCAGCGAAATTGTTTGCCGTGATAATTAAATGCTAATGTGATAATAAATGACCATTTCATTCATGATACATTATTTGAATGCAGGAATTTCTTTTAAATAAGTATCTGGTTTACATGCACTAACCTACATGAGAATATGATACGTGTGTGCAGTGGACGTATTAAGGCCAGGGAATTGGCTATAAAATGTTGAGCAACTACCCCCGTTAAAATGAACGAATTACTCGAAAAAAGATTCGTTCTTTTTACTGAATGAGATTCAAAGATTCGAGTTGGTAAAACGATCCGAACTTCCCATCACTAATCGAGTGATCAGACTCTTTGCACAAAGTGAAATAATCTGATCCATCGCACCACACTGAAAGAAAAAGTCTGTTGAATTTACGTAAATTAAGTATGTACAGTTTTGCCAACATGAATCTTTCATTGAAATATACTGAATAATTTTACATCAGACACACATGATGGCTTCCCGGATGGTCTTTAGTCTATTGCCTATAATTCCTCCTCTTTTACCAAAGAGCTTCAGAAGGCCGAAGGTATGCATGTCCAGCTGCAACAGGAATCGCGATTGGAGCGGCATTGTTGTGATTCTCTTAAACTCAGCATTTATCTGAAAGCACACAAGTCAAAGATTTATAATAGCCTATATTGAACAGCAACAATACGTGTTTGAGTGTGTGTGTGTGTGTGTGTAGACTGGCTTTCAGGCTAGCTGTTCCTGAGCAATACACCTGCTGAACATGCCATGTAAAAAAAAAAAACCTCACATACGTCGAAGAATGCTGGCCATCTTGCCCTGAAGGCCTCTACCATGGGTGCATTTGAAACCACTTCTTGTCTCCTATATGCAAATGTTTTGTCCATTTACACCTTACTATCTCCCTGTTGTTCCTTCTCTTAACATCAGAGAGAAGTTCTTCTCTGAGCTTTTCCAAGCTCGTCTCAGATTCCCCAACTGGAAAGGGGGGGCAGTAGTTTACTTCAGACCACCACAGTTTCTTTTTGGCAGCAGCAGGACTTGACTTTCCTTCTGGCTTGTGGTTCAGGGAATTTACCATCACTTCAATGCAACATAGCCTTCTCAGCTGAGTGCGGTATGTGGCAAGTTTATTTGCCAAACTAGCCTTCCATCTGGCACAACCTGTACAGAATCTCTCTCGGTCAAGCAAGGATGCTTTGATACAAGGGCCATCTCAACCATGTTCAAGTCCTGGCCAGAGCAATAAGGTTTTGACTTTACAATGTCTTGCACCAAGGCTTCTAGAATGTTGGACTTCAGTCTAGGATCTGGAATGAGGAGTTTGCCGTTTTCTCTGTAAGCAGTATTGCCCCTGTCAAGTTTTAATTCGGAATCAAATGAGAACTGTGGCACATGGAAACTGGTAGGCCAAGCTGATCTTGTCAAGTGTAGTGACTCAGGTGAAGACAGAATATCCGTATCAAGAAACCAATGAGATGAAGATGATGCACTTGCAGGAGAAGCTGGAAACGGAACTGAAGGAGGTTGCAGCACATTGGGAAGCTGAAAATGAACTCTCAATCCGGATTACTTTCATTGTTCCTCTATCCTGGAGTTCATCCACCGATGTGAGGTTCATGAACTCATTCCCGAATAGTGAATCCATGAATTGAAGTCTGAAGGCACAATTAAGCTCTCACTGTCTCTTTACTTCCTCAACGAGTTCCTGAACAGAACCAGGGAAGCCATCTTGAAACATCAGTCTTTGGCAGTCATTGTCATCTAAAATAACCCTCAGCACTGTGTAGGCAGACATTTGGCAAATTCTTAATCTGTGAAAGAAACAAAAAGGCCAGATTTAATGATTACTCAGCGTGCAAATTATAATGTAACATAGTGAGACAGGTAATTGTGCAGTGTAAATTGTAAACAGAGGAAAAATGTACCAATTGTAGGGCTGAATTTAGGGATTCTAATGCAATTTGAACATTAATGTTGAAATTGCCAGTTGAATGTGTATGTTTGTTTGCCAACACATAATATAAAGATATATAGATTCTCATTTAAGGATCTCAAACTTATTAAAAATTATAAAGGCATTCAAATTCGATGGGATTATAGAGGAAGATTGACAGCCCTAAACAATGGACAAGCTGTTTAAATGTGATACCCATCACAATCACATTAAAGTATAAAACCATCACAACCCAAGGCTTGCACAAAAAAAGAATTCATCACCTTGGCACTTTATGTCATCAACCAACCTTTTATGAGGATATGCCTTTTTAAGGTTACCATGCGGCTTGTTCCAACCCGGTAATCACTCAATGGATAACCATCCGTCAGTTCATCATGTGCCAGAAGTTTAAGGTCTTTTGTGGGTGATGGGCTGAGTGCAAAGGCTCTATAGTGGTCACTGTACCACCCACACAGCACATTCACAATAAGGAACAACTTGTCATTGATGACACACATTTGAAAGATTTCTGCAAACTCCGGTAATCCATATGCTGACCCATGAGCAACTACCATACCCTTACAGTACTGTACTCCAAAACATGATGCCTTCTTGGCAAGATGCACTTCAAATGTTTCAGGGTACTTCTGCCTGATAGCCTGAGCAATTTAGTCTTTCACCACATCTTTTGGGACTGTGGATACATTTGCAACCTCTAGGTCAGATTTACCATGAGACAGAATTTAGATGGAAAGCAATCATCAGCTGATGTTTAGAAGCCAAGGTCAGGTATATTCTTGAAACAGCTGGTATGTTTAACAATCTGCTTGAAAAAACTGTGTTTTGCCTCAAAGCGCATTGTCCAATGTACGACAAGAGGACCAAAAGCACGGATCATGAGAGGGTAGTGCTCTAAATAGTGGTGCTTTGGTAGAAGTCTGATAACAGGAAACTGCTCTCGTCTTGATACCTTTGCCTATGTTCAATAATCTTACTTTCAAGGTAGGAAATGGATTCATCAGTATGTACTGGCGCAACAACAAGTTCAACAATCTCTTTCAAATCCATGAGCACAAGCCATGCTAGCTCATTTTCTGGGATATATGGTCCTATCAAAAATGGAAGCAACCTCAATAAGGTCCAGTTTTCATGAGCATTGCCGCCTATGGTTTTCCGACTAACAAAACGTATTGGTACTACATGTGGTTTGTTAGTCTTATCTGTCCATTTATAGGGAAAAGACAATATGATCTTGTTAAGGTCAGCTAATGTGAAGAACCCCTTCGAAATAAGTAATGCAAGGCAGTGAGAAAGCTCGGTTGGCACGATTCCTTCAAAAAGATCATGAGCAAGATCAGGGGGATAGCCGCCGACAACATGAAAGTAAAGGAGATGTTCAGTTAAAACACACTCTCGTTTAACCCCAAAGCAATGTTTGCTAGTCTCCTGTGATGACTTCACATGGCATTCATGAAGCTGTTTAGTTCTTGGGTTGAAAACACCAGATGCAACACAATGGGATTGGACATCACAACTCTTTCCTGTGCAATACCGGCAATAGTATAGCCTGGCCATTACCAGCCTGTGACTCCATTTCATTCCGTCTTTCAGTCTGGGCCAACCCAATGCATTTTGGTTTCCGAGATGTGCGGGTGATTATCTTGAGGTTTAAAATCATTGGAGTTCCCTTAACCAATCAGCAACGTTTAGTAAGCATTCGGTAGATTAAACTCTTCCCAAAGCCAGTTGGGAGAAGAGCTACGACGTCCTTTCCAATCATAAAACTTACAAGAAAATACTCTTGTTCTCCTTTTAATTTTCTGATGTTCTCGAGAGTTGAGACAACTTTTCCGATAGCTTTTCGCGTCTTTTCCTCCAAGGCGAGTTTTGCGTCACAGCTCTGAACTGTTCGCTGATTGGTCCTGCAAAATTTGGAGTTCTGGAGACGATTGTCAATGGGGTTGGGCCAGACTGAGTATGAGCTTGAAATCAATTCAGGCGGAAATACGTAGGCTGGTGTCACCAGGCTAGCAATAGTAGTCTCCGGAAAAGCTTTCAACAAATCCAGCCAGGCCGTGAGCTCCCAGATTGTCTGCAGACACAGTCTGCACTGTACCTTTAAGAGATTTGCCTAATAGTGGGATATATACACCATCCTCCTCAAGAGTTTTAATGTTTTGTAAAAGAGGCTCTAATACTTTTGTATAACCATACTTTTTTACATGATCACTTTTTGCTAGCAATGCCAAGTAAATCGATGACAAAGATGAGTGAACCAGATGGGAGGTTACCAAGTATCCAATAAACTGCACAAAGCTTGTGTTTCTTTCTAGACGTGCCTAAAGGGTTACATGTCTCAAAATCATCCACATAAAGGCCTAGTGATATTCTTAACTCGTCGTTGTTTAAGAAACTGTTCTCTTGAAAATGGAAACTATCTTGGGGGGCCTTATATTCATAAAACTGATCATGTTGAATTTGCTGCTGTCCCCTATGATTTTGTAAGACCTTGTCAAGTATATGTTCCTGACTTAGAATTTGCTTCAATATTGGTACATACTGAAATGTGTGATTCTCTTTTGCGTCCAAGACATATGTAGCTGGTTCCACAACTCTAAATATTTTGTTATAATAATGTCTGCGTTGATATGACGTACTCAATGGGCCACCCTTTTGTAAAGCTTTATGCACAGGGGTAGCTGAGCAAACTGCTGTGGCAATTTCTGCAATAAGCGATTGGTCTATTTGGAAGTTGTTGCTCTGAAATACATAGACATGTATACGTAGGCGCCGCCTCCACTGCTTCTCGGCGAAACGCGTCGCCGCCATATTGTTACAGGAGCTCTCTGACGTCAGAGGTCTGTCAAACGTGTCAAACAACCGCAAGTTGCCAGGAGCTGCGGTTTGTCTGGATACAAATCACGATAACCTTTTACATTTCGCAACCAATTTCATGGAGTATTCAAGGGTTTATGCTCTACGTGAAGTGTGTGAAAAAGATTTGCCTCTACATTACTTTGAATCTCGCTAGTTAAATCGCCAGTCATTCATGTGCATGGGTCTATGATAAACGCGCACCTGTCTTGCACAGCTCGTGCACTTTGAAAATACTGAGAAGATCTATAAACTATCGAAATAGTGCTTCTTTAGTTACTAGGTATTGACCATCATTAAGAGAAAGAGCATACATCAAATAGTGAGAAACTGGCAGTCAGTGTGTTTTTCATAGTTTAATAGTTCCTTTTCAAGTATGTGCATTAAGAAACCTTGAACAGTGCAATTGGCAATACACAGTTATTTCACAAATCAACATTACAAAAAAAGCTATATATTTCTATAGCAGTAAAAATATACACATCTCAATATATACATACACATCTCAATAGTTGAACTGTAATATAAATAACATAGCATATATATAATACAATATAATATAATGACTCAGTATAATGTGCAATGGAATAACATATGATATATATAATATGTGATACAATATAATATAATATATTAGTATAGGTATATATTCATATTATATAATATATATATATATATATATATATTTGTACATTTGTACAATTTGACATATACAATCATGCTCATAACATTTTCAGATCTATGCAGTGCAATTGACACAATATAGAATTTCACACAATATATGATATAATATAATAATTTAATCTAGGCTAGAACCCTTTATAAAGTATCGTATTTTTTCGACTGTTGCCAGTCTGTAATTGCAGCGTGCTCAGTTTTGCAATGTGGTGCAGCCTGATTTTGTGGAATATGAATATATACCTATACTTAAAATATATTATATTATATTGTATCACATATTATATATATCATATATATGTTATTCCATTGCACATTATACTGAGTCATTAATTTCTTAATGCACAGTCATTCATTTCTTAATGCACATACTTGAAAAGGAACTATTAAACTATGAAAAACACACTGACTGCCAGTATTTCACTATTTGATGTATGCTCTTTCTCTTAATGATGGTCAATACGTAGTAACTAAAGAAGCACTATTTCGATAGTTTATAGAGCTTCTCAGTATTTTCAAAGTGCACGAGCTGTGCAAGACAGGTGCGCGTTTATCATAGACCCATGCACATGAATGACTGGCGATTTAACTAGCGAGATTCAAAGTAATGTAGAGGCAAATCTTTTTCACACACTTCACGTAGAGCATAAACCCTTGAATACTCCATGAAATTGGTTGCGAAATGTAAAAGGTTATCGTGATTTGTATCCAGATAAACCGCAGCTCCTGGCAACTTGCGGTTGTTTAACACGTTTGACAGACCTCTGGCGTCAGAGCGCTCCTGTAACAATATGGCGGCGACGCGTTTCGCCGAGGCAACGGGCTGAAGCAGTGGAGGCGGCGTCTACGTATACATGTCTATGCTGAAATATGTCACTAATGTAGCGCCCCCTAGGGTACAGTGACTACGCCGACCCTTGAGTTACTGAGCAATGGGAACTCTGTTTCAATGATCTGTACAGACACAGGTTCTTTCAAAAGTATAAAAATACAGTCTTTATTAATTCAAAGTGCGTTGGTTGATCAACAGGATCAGATACATAAACAAATTAATAAAAGGGAGCGGAATCGCCAAGTTTACAGCACAGGAGCCAGAGGAGAAAATAAAAGACACTCATGGACGGGTAAGGGTCCCAATATAACGCATACTCACTGTCAGAAGACACACTGCAAATATATATATCACTCTGATAAACTTGATATGAGGATTTAAGAACTCACTTCACCGCAACTTCACATGTCTATTCTACTCCTCGAGTGCAAAAAGGGGGACTAGGGAGATTGCCTACTCAATAGGGCCCTATAAGTTCCCCTGGCTCATCCACCACCAAGGCTGGCTATTCGAGAGGGAGGGGGATGGACAAAACAAAAGAATAACGAAAATTAAGAAACCACTCTAGCCTGTGATGTACAATGAATGCACTCTCACTACAATACTACTACAATCACCAGGCTAGAGGAAAAAATATAACAAAGGCTATAAACCACACAACAGTCATACACGTGTAAAGAACAGGAACCCTAGCAACGCTGGTTGTGGTCGATCAATGTCTGCCGCTCCAGTTGCAAGAACACTATGCTGGTAGCGGATACACCACACAAGCCACAATACCCAGTGGGTGCTTTGAAACGCCAATGATCACTCAAACCCATGTACCTCGAGGTTCAGTCAGCGTCTGCTTTGCGTCACACACACACACACACTGCTTTGCGTCACACACACACTCCGCACTTCAAGAGTGTGCTCACGTCCTAGCTTCCTCACCCAAGTGCCAGCAACAGAGTAACAACAGACCGGTGTAAGGACCCCAGGTGCCTATATATATACGCCTACCTCCGTCATGTAGGTGGCCAACTAGATGCCCACTCCACCCCCCAATTAATGACGTGCTTGTACCGGGAAGAGAGCGAACAGAAGGGAGAGAGAGAGAAACAGAGAGAGAACCTAGGGGAACCTAGTCTTAACCTGATGCACAGGCTACACTAACAATACTGCTAGACACAGGGATAGTAGGAGAGCTCATCAAGTCGTGGAGCTCTTGTAAAAACTCATCAATGGCTGTTCCTGGTACATGGACCAAATATTCTAGTTTTAATAAAGCAGCTGCAAGTTGTTGCTCAATTAAACCAGTGAGTTCCCTGGGCTGTGCATTCACATCCGAGCCTTCGCCAGAAACCTCATCACTATCATTTTCCTCTCTGTCAGAAAATGGTGCATCTGTTGGTCCTAGTCTAGTGTTTCTCACTATACTTGGTTTGAAGTCAGTAAGTGTATGTGGTGTATGGTGACGACTTCTATGACTTTTAAAAGTACCATACATATTGCTTTTAAAAACGCAACCTAAAAACATGCAGGAAACACTCTCATTCCTCTTAAGATGTGTGGTAATATGACTAAAGTAGTCTCTCTATGTTGCTAAATCCTTACATGAACATATGTGACAACAAAATATAGAAAGCTCTGTTGGTTTCTGAGAAACTTGCGTGGAATGCACTCTATTCTGGTGAACAATTAAAGCGGTCCATGTTTTAAACGAGCATGGGCAGGTCAAATATGTACAGGGATAGCGGGTGGTGCGTCCAAAATGTATATGTTTTAGTTTATAATGATTCAGAAGTTCAGACCTACTTGAAACAGATGTGGAACAGGCCTTACACTTCCACATTCACTGCACACAGAGACAGAGAGATAGATAAAGTGTTAAACCTATACATTGAATATTAACACTACATAAAATAGAAAAGTCTTGTGAAGAATAGCCTACTCACCACTACTATAGAGCCTTTGGCATTCCGGCAGACCCTCAAACCACAAACTGACAGTAACAAATTAGGATCTGTGAAAATATTAGGCTACATTAGTCTGAATTCATCGTACAAGAAACTATAAACTGACCACGTATTGGTAATCTACATGGTTACTTCCTCGTCTAGAAACATTTAACTTTATGCAGTGACATCAACAGTAATATTTACAAAAAATACCAAATAATATTATTACCAAAATTACAACCGTTTTTTAAACTGCCCGGGGAAAAAAGATACGCACAGGTGAAATATTGTACTGAATATTAACACTAAATTAAGTAGAAAAGTCTTTTGAAGAAAAGCCTACTCACCACTGCTATAGAGGCTTTGGCAGACCGGCACACCTTCAAACCACACACGGACACAGTAACAAATGAGGATCTGTGAAATATTAGGCTACATTAAATACACTTTTACAAGTCTGAATTCAATAATTAAACGAGGCTTATTGCGATAAACTGACCACATAATGGAAATCTACATGGTTACTTCTCAGCCTGGAAACATTCAACTCTATGAAGTGATATATTAACAGCAATATAAAAAAATACCAAATAATATAATACCCAAATTACAACCGTTTTTTTAAACTGCCCATGAAGGATAAGCACATGTGAAATATTGCACTGGTCGAAACAAATGCACCACACGTGGGCTAATTACCCCATGAAGAGAAGCCAAGGTTATTATTGCTAGCTAGCTATACAATATTTGCAACTGGCCCCACGTGTAGCTAGCACAAACGCTTCACAGCTTGCCAACGTTAACAAGATGACAGCGTGTAAAAAAAAAAAAAAAAAGGTTCTTGAATCAAATTAGGGTCTGTGGAAATATTAGGCTACATTAAATACACTTTAAGGAGTCTGAATTTGCGCACAATAATTAAACAAGGCTTATTGCGATAAACTGACCACTTATTGGGAATCTACACGGTTAATTCCCCGCTTGGAAACATTTGACTCTATGAAGCGATATATGAACAGTAATATTTAAAAAAAAAAAAAAAAAAACCAAATTATATTATAACCAAAATTACAACCGGTTTTTAAACTGCCCGTGAAAAAAGATAAGCACAGGCGAAATATTGTACTAGTCGAAAAAGGATGCACCACACGTGGGCTAATTACCCCTTAAAGCGAAGCCCATTGCTCGCTAGCTATGCAATATCTGAAGCTAGCCCCACGTGTAGCCAGCACTCACTATACAAACGTTTTAATCCACATGTAGGCTATGCAAAACACCAGCTAGCAAACGTTAACAACCTGACAGCGTGTAAAAAGCGGTCCTCGTATATTTGTGTGTTAGCTAGTACTAACTGGCGATTTCAATGCAGGAAAAAGCCCAGTTGTCAGTATGAAAATGTTTCACATTAAACCCGTTTTCACTTACCGCAGAGATATCTTTGAATTCTTCTTATTTTTCTCGTCGAAATGTACCCGATCTTCTCTTCAGTGAGACTGCATGAAAATGGAATTCCAACTGAACAGCTTCAGAGAATTGGCACAAAGTTTCTACGCGCATGCGCAGGCACGTACCTGACGTGGGTGGGGGAGGGACAGACACTACCCAAACCTAATTAGATTTGTTTCTCTCAACATGATATAGACATGCAGATTACACAAATCCTGAGATTATATTATTACTACTAGATTTAAACATGTTTAGAGGAGAAACTTTTACAAATCATGTAGTATAAAGTAATTAATATGTGTAGTTTGAACAGACAACAGCCAATTCCCTTTTTTTCAGTGCAACAACTTCATAGAAGAACACATGAAGTAAAATCACAGTGTATAACCCTTGAAACTTCTTTTGGTTGTCAGTTCTCTGCATGCAATGTCAACATTTGCAGGGGAATGGTGGCACTGCAAATATGGCAAGCCACCTGCGGCATCCGGGCAAATTCTGCAGAACTGTAAGGCAGTGGCTTTGTGTCCAGCTCCTCTTGTACAGGAGCCAAAAAAGGGATGTTTTTTTCCGTTTTTGGATGCAGCTCTAAGCTGCCGGCCAGAGTAACCCTCTGCATCAAGCGGGACTACCATCAGTTTCCTTTATCCACTGCCTCCTAAATCAAAACAATGTCAACACAATTAGACTAGTGGAAAAGTGGAGAACATCAAATCAGCTGTTGGAATATGGGCTCTGTAAATCAGTAAGTAAATACATAAACAGACTTCTATCCCTATAGATTCTGTGATCAGTATCGATGCCTTATAAAACATCCAGCGACCATGTAAAGGCTGCATTTTGGTGAATTCATTTTCCATCAGTGACACAATCTAAAGAGACAAAAGTTATAATAAGACTGATGTGTAGCCAACTGAGTAGCACTATCAGCAATGGACAAGATATAACAGATACAACTGTTATTAGTGTGCTTGCCCGTAGGACAACTATTGTTCTTCTTAAGTTTTCTTTATTCTCCTTTCTCCCAGTTTTTCTTGCATCGCATCAGGCCTTGCCCGTTCGAGGTAGAGACGCCGTTAAAACACCGAAACGTCCGGCCCGAACCGGTGCAACCTGCTATATCTTTTCGTGGCGGTACTCCTTGCCACTCCTTTTTTATTCCTCTTTTTCATCACCTTTTTCCCCCATAGACTTGCATGGCAGAACTCTGGGGCTTTGTGACATCATAATAGGGTAATTAAACTGGCTTGCACCTGTGCTTCACTGACACCTGCGCCAAGGTTCCAAGGCTCCTCTTCTCTCTGTCCCTCTCCATTCAACTGTATAACTAGGAATATTAAGAGACACCTTCCATACTCTACTTTTTTTCTCTCTATCCCTCTCCCTCTACTTTCTCTCACACTCCATCTCTCTGCTTTACTTTTTTTCTCCTTCTTTCAATATTTTCCCTCTTCACTCTCTCTTTACTGTCTTTATCCAGAGCCACTCTTGTTCACTCTTTCCTTTCTTCCACTCTTCTTTCCTTCTTCCACTCTTGCTTCCTTCTTCCACTCTTGCTTCCTTCTTCCACTCTTCTTTCCTTCTTTTACTCTCCTTTCTTTTTTTCTTTCCTTCTTCCACTCTAAGGTGTCTCTTAATATTCCTAGTTATACAGTTGAATGGAGAGGGACAGAGTTCACTGACACCTGCCCCAATTCCAAGGCACTTGTTCTCTCTGTCATGGCCGCAACAGAGCAAGCACACTCTCGCAGTTCGTTCACAAAATGCATTCTAGTTGTGAGTTGTAACTGTATGTATTTATTTAAAAATTAAAACCTCAGAATGGTTGCTCTCCTACGACAAAGTTATCAGCTTTCTACCTAGACCCGCATGGGACAACTCCAGTTCTTTGGATCCCTTAGGTGTCACATTAGCAGGACCAGGTAACGCGAAGATTGTTATGTTATTGTTCTTCACAGGAGCAGGAGTCCTTACAGGGCTACTAAACCTGCCCTTTCCTCGTTTCACATTTCGTGCCAGGAAACTGCCTACAATGTGAGACACAAAATACACATACACAACACAAGGGAATTGTCAGTATCATTCTTAAAAATATATATATTTCACAAAGGTTACAGTTGTAGCCTACCTCTTTACAGACTGACTGACACGACTAGCCAAGTTGGCGTAGTAGTAGCAGTGGGGGTAGGGGTAATTGGAGTGGAGTTGAGGGACACCTGAGTGGCATTAGAGGTAACAGTGGCTGCCCTTGCTAGCGCACCCAGTTGAGCCTTGGCCATGGTCTGAATTGTGCCCTGTAATTTAAAAAAGTGGTCATGTTACTAACAGCACTCGAAATAATACCCCTATTCTCATCATCATTTCAGTAATCATTGTTTTGAAATATATTAGCATTTTTGCTCAATAGCTTCCAGGTCATGTGACCTAATGATGTCTGATGTATATGTTTTATTTTTTACTAGCTTTTACCCGTTGAGGAGTGTCAAATCAAGAATGAAATGGCATTATCTCGAATAATCTGAATCATTTGAAGAGAAGAGAATATTTTAAATGTAGTTAAGTTTATTCCAAAAATACATAGGATTGTGGGCACTTTTGGAGAGTACAATCAACCAATGTGATTTTATGTACAACTATTTAACACAGCCGGAGTTAAATCCACTCCATCTTCTTGAAAAATAAAAAAAGTAGTTCCTTAGTCTAAGCCATCAAGTGCATTTAGTAATTTTTTCATGTACAACTATTTAACACAGCTGGAGTTAAATCCACTCCATCTTCACAAAATAAAGAAAAGTAGTTCCTTAGTCTAAGCCAAACACTTAATGATTTTGAATTATATCCATGAGTAATTAGTAGTGTGAATATTTAAAAAAAAATAACAGTTCCTAGAATATGTGCATCATCAAATCCTTGTTTTTACTACAGGACTTCATTGTAGACAATATTTTGTGTGTAGTAAATGTCATCAACTTTCCCCTGATTGTTTGTTTGCTCAATCTTGATGTAGATGTCTTTAAAGCATCGTGCTCTAGAAAATGCAACATATAGTTGTCCATGGGAAAAGACAGGTGATGGTAGATAAATGCCAAGTCTATCAAATGTCTGTCCCTGTGACTTGTTGATTGTCATAAAGTACGCCAACCTGATGGGAAACTGGATACGTTGTAGATTGAAAGGTAACGATGCATCCGATGGAGCAAGTTTAACGCGTGGGAGGAGTACACGTTGTCCTAGGTTGGGACCCGTTAAAACTTCAGCATCTAGTACATGATCATGCATATGTTTTAATACCAGTCTAGTTCCATTGCACAATCCTTTCCGAATATCCAAGTTTCGTAGTAGCATAATGATAGCACCAACTTTCAATCTCAAGCAGTGTGGTGGCATCCCTGATGGGGTGATACTGTTAAGGAATTCTATATAGTCCAGGCAAAATAGCGTTTTACGACAGACTAATTGTAATAGAATTTTTTTGAGCATAGATCATTTCTATGAGGTGTCCAGAACAACATACTAAAAGTCCTAAGAAATCCAAGTTGAGGAAATATGTTTAATTCTCATCAATCTGAGATGTGTGCTAATAATGCATGGTAAAAATACACCTCAAAAAAATAAGAGGCAATGGATGCACTGCGAACACACTTCAACCCTGCAATAAATGTCGTGGTGGAACGTCACAAGTTCAGGCAAAGAAGTCAAAGACCGCAGGAATCCGTTTCCGAGTATGTTGCTGCTCTGCACGAGTTAGCCACAAAGTGCGGCTTTGAAGGTAACAGAGACGAAATGATACGGGACCAGATAATTGAGCATGCAAGTTGTGCAAAAGTGCGCGAGAGACTGTTGGTGCAAAGTGATGCAAACCTAACTCTTGAGAAAACTTTAAAAGTTGCATGTCGTCCATTCAGAGGAAAGAGCAACCACCCTGCTGCACCTGCAAACGCCACGCCAAGACAGGACAGATGCTGTTTACGGTGTGGGTCATCTTCTCACCTTGCAAATGCTCCAGACTGTCCTGCACTGAGAGTGACCTGCCGTAAGTGCAATAACGTGGGACACTTTGCAAAAGTGTGTAAGTCTTCGTTTTCTGAAAAACCAGCCAAAAGAGTTGGTGTAGTTAGCGTGCTGAGAATTGACCAAACTCAGCCAGCTCAGAAAATTACTTGCGAAGTGATTATTAATGCAAAGACTAATTCATGTCCAGTAGAACTAGTGGTAGATACGGGTGCCACTGTGTCTATCGTTCCTGAACCCGTCTACAGAGACCATTTCAGTAATGTGCCCCTGACCAAACCAGAGGTTAAGTTAGTGTCATATACAAAGTCAGATATCCCAGTACTAGGCTGCCTATCAGCTACAGTGCAGCATGCTAATACTACAGTACCAGCTACATTATATATAGTGGAAAAGACCGGTACCGCTGTCTTGGGAATGGACTTATTCAGGGCACTGAAACTTTCCATTATAGACAATAATGTGCTCTCACCTACGGCTCCAGTGACTGAGGTAAAAACTGGACCAGTGACCGGTGTGAAACTAGGCCTAGCCAAGGGTTTTCTCCACCGTGTGAAAGTGAAGGAGGGCAACAAAGCAGTATAGCCCACCCAACAGAAACTATGTAGGCTTCCTCTTTCCGTGAGACAAGCCGTCTCCGCGGAGCTCGAGAAACTGTTGGAGATGGACGTGATAGAGAGGATTGATGCATCCCCATGGGTCTCACCCATCGTGGTCACGGTGCGGTGAGGCTATGTGTGGACTTACGTGAGCCTAACAAGGCGATAGTGATGGACAGTGTGAGGTGAGTCAGAGTGCATGTTTGGCACCCTGTAGACCAGGGTTCAAGTCCGGGTGGGGTGACCACGCTATCCCTTCGCAACAAAGTTTTGAAGAAGGGAGAGCGTGGTCACCCAACACGGACTTGAGCTCGGGTCTACAGGGTGCCAAACATGCACTCTTACCGCAACGCCAAAGAGCCAGGCTCGATGGCATGGCAGTCAGAGCACATACTCATCTGTAGGGACGATCACATCGTATGCCCTCACCTTCGGGAAGCACGACCTTGCGCTTCACGCACACAGGCATTCCTTGCGCATCCACCAACTGTACTTCTCCCATCAAGAGCGCCCCACACACAAGTGTTTCTCCCATCTTTGGGATCCCTCACACAGGGGTCAACCAACCTGGGGGTCCTTCACACGGTTTTACGGGCACGCCTCTGGTGACCGGAAGCAAGCCATCCCGCTTCTGACACCATATGCGGCGAAGGGAGAGCGTGGTCACCCCACCCGGACTTGAACCCGGGTCTACAGGGTTCCAATCATGCACTCTGACAGCAATGACAATGGCAGGCATGAGAATAACTCACCTTTCAGCGAAAGTCGCCGTTTTGAAAACAAAATAGGTGACCAACGTGAATCGTGTAGATTCGATGAGTTTAGTTTTGTAGTTTTTGTGTGTGTGTGTGTGTGTGTGTGGGGGGGGGGGGGGGGGGGGGGGGCTATTCAGTGGCGGCAGGCGGCAGTGTTGCCAGATTGGAAATGGCGTATCATATCAGAGGCTCAAAATGATCGTATTTGGAGGATAATGAATTCTATCTGTCAACACTGGGAAAGTTTGACCAATGACAATTCTGTCTACAGTCAGAGCTCGTGCAAGAAGGTGGAACGTAAGTCTTAGATACAGTTTCCAAAACGTGTAAAGACGTAATAACTAATTTGTGAAAGACCCAGAGAAACACTTATATCCGACGAGGCAAAATCCCGGACAATTTTGGGATCCCTGCCGGACGCATTTTTTTTTGTGACCGTAATGTAAGCATATAAAAAGTTAAAACATGTGTTCGGTTACTTAACCAGATGATTCATTTCAAGGGGTATAACCTCCAGATACATTTGTATAAAAAAGGTAGCAAGCATATGATGTGATTAGCCTGGTTACGAGACGGCTACGGTGTGAATAACTGATGTACTGAGTAAGCTAATTTAGCTACATTAACTCAAACGCCACGGAGACTCCCTGTTCTAACTTTGAATCGCTCTGTTGGGGCAAAGTGACCATTGCAAAGGTGTTTGACTACAGACTGTTAACGTAGCAAATAATTCCTACTATTGCAGCCAGTCAACCTACAAGCCTTGCAGGTATAAAACAAATCATGATTCATGACGTCAGAGGACGATTTTCAGGCTCGTTACCATAAACAAGACCCAATACAGAGCAACCCTGAGCACTGACATGACAAGCACTTTGGTGACAAGAAAGGTGAGCTCTGCGCATAAAGACCAAGTAGCCAAGCTATGAGGCAAAGCAGTCAAGAGCAAGTGCCACTGGAAGTAGATAGATATCGATACTTTAATAGGAGCTTAACATATATTTAAATATATCCAGTTATTCAACATAATAAATCAGCGGCGAAACAAACAATAGAATCATATTTTCTTGACAAGAATTCCATAAATGAAAAGAGATCCATTTATCATCCATTGCATCATTTAGTACTTCTAAAGAAATTTATGATTGTGTTGTTTTTTTTTGCCGCTGGTTAATGCGAAGGGCTTTGCCAATACAATGTATTGAAATCTGAATTACGTAACATTGTATTGGCTGTCAATCATGGATGGAAGAGTAGACAAGTTAAGTTACGGCATCTCTCGTGGGGGCTATGCATTAAGCCATTTGTGGTGCCCTTACCACATTGTGCCTCATATACTGTAAATGATAGACCCAGTGACAGGCTGGCATGAAATGGCTTGCATAATACTAAGTAAGGAGGCCAAAATCATTTTTGACCCATGGCTGAAGCTAAGTTTCTCCAGCTCTCCCCAGGTTGGAAAAAAAGCATCTCAAACTGCATCAGATTGACCCTTTAAAACATGGAATATTAAAATTGTACTTACGGGGGAGCACGCCCCCGGACCCCCCTAGAGGGGTAATATCCTCCTCACCTTTTTCCACCCCTGACCCGTTTTCATGCCTGCAATGGTATTGCAGTCAAAGCACATACTCATCTGTAGTGACGATCACATCATCACATGAACAAACAGAAACATCAACACACAGATCAGTATAATTTTCTTTGGATGGCAGATATACGTTTTTTTTTTTTTTTTTATGAAAAACTCTACAGCTCTCCAGTCTCTGGAGGTTCTGCAGTAATGCAGCGCTCACAGTCAGTTTTACCTGGCACTTGGTTCAGTACTATAAACCTTCTTAAGTGTCTCTCAACTGCAGCACATTCCTCTGGTGTCCAAATCCTTTTTACAGCAGTGTGCTTTCCTAAGTAGGCAGAAAAGTTACATACTGTAAGTTCAAAAACGAATTCCTAATAAAAGCAGAAACAACATTAGTCATTGCAGTGAGTGCTTGATTCTGAAGGGCAGATATGTGCACATTTGCAGGTCCAGTGTAAACAGCCCTCTGACCCTCTATCGTAGCCTAACTTGCAGTTCCACCAAATGAATAGCCTTTTGACAGACAGTAGCCCCCACAATCTACATAAATCTTCTAAACCCACCTCTTTTTGTTGTCTTGCTCTTCTGGTTCTTGGTATGAACTGCAGAGGCTCCTTCTTGCAGGGATGTCATAGTGGCTTCATCCTCTGACCCCTGAGCTTCTGGGATACCGGCAGCTGCTTATAGAAAATAGTTACACAGAGAAATGTAACTTTCATTGTGTAGACAATCACAGTCTTGCACCAGACTCAAACTCACAACCTTGAACGTGAGAGACAGGCGTGCTAGCAAGCAGAATAAAATCCATGGGTCTGTCACTGGCATGTTTCTTCAGGTGTAAGGGAGTAGGGTTTATGAACTGCACAGCACTATCCGCTGACTAACGTTACATAAAAAACATTAAACCAATTGTATACTTAAGAAAGTCAATACGTAGGGTCAACTGTAGGCATTAAATGGTCCACGCTGTAGTCATATCTAAGGACAGATCATTCATAACAATAAGTGCATACCTTCCATGTCCTCCTGTAGAAAGTCCAGAGTGCCAACAGTCTCAAATGGTAATTGATAGAATAAGAGCTGGAAAGCTGAGACTGTTGGGATCAAATTCTGATAATCAGTATACTAAAGTTCTGGAATACATGGCTGAACTAAAATGTAATCATCACACTGTAACCACTATGATTTTGCTTTCACAAGTGTGATTATTCACCCTTGCAAAGTCCCACCCCTTGAATGCAGACTGAATACATAAGCCAGCTGCAAGGGTCCACAACTCTATGACTATAATTCATCTACATACATATACACATATTGTACACCCTATTTTCCATTTTTACAAAGTTCAAAAACATCTCATCAATAGTGCAATTAGTAAGCTCCAACAGTGTGACAGACTATCAACAAAGGGGCAGGTTTAACAAAGGGTGAATACATAATTGTGACTTCTTATTCGCAGACATGTATGATGAAGTCTAACACTGAATGAATGTTTAATCATTACATAAAATAAAGAAAGTAAAATGTAATAAAACTTGATACCGTGCACATCAATGTGAATTTCATCTCGATTTTTCCCTTGAGGTTCTCCTAGCCGTCCCTGTTCAAGCGCCAGAAGGACTTTGCATATCTTCGCTAATTGAAGGGTGCCCTCTGGAAGTCGATAGTGCTTTCTGTGTACATCAATGTTATGCACTAAAAAGTCTGCCAACTGGTCCAGTTCTGTAGTCTTCAGATTAAGAACAGTTGAAAGTGTAGCGACGTGCTTCCTGAGCTTGGTAGAGGTTAATGTTTTTTTTTTTTTATGTCATCACATTCGTTCACAAACTCTGCGAGGCAATGGCAACCATTGAGATATCTGTCAGAATGCGGCAGTGAAAACAAAAAATAATTATTTTTTCGCACTCCACACTCTTCTCGCTTCTCAATTTAAAAATCTATTGATTCCCTCATGAAAGGGGTGAGCAGAACAGGGACCTTCCTTCCTTTCTTTCCAACTATTGTTATACGGACAAAATGTTCACAAAGCCTCTGCTCAAGGGGTGTGAGGGCCAAGTTAACATCCTCATGGCTTTCTGATCTGTCTCGATTTAAATAAGCAGATAAAGGCATTTTTGACACTTCTCCTTGTCTGCGCCGATTATTCAAATGAGAGTGCAGATTCATTCAAATGAGAGTGCAGATTCTGCACATCTTGCGTAAATGGTAGCAGTTGAGGAGCATTCCACTTAGCTTGATCCAGCTGAGTTAAGGCTTGGCTGGCTATGTCAAATTTCCAGCTTTCTCGATATAGCTGTGCAAATTCCTCTGCATCCACTGTGGTTTGTCTGTCTTTCCTCTTCAATCCTTCAGACTTCAAAAAAAGAGCCAAAGAATGCAAGCTGTGGCCAACTTTGCAAGCCAGAGATGGGCATAGGTACTTCCCAGTTTCAGCACTGAATCCTGCAAGGCATCTTGCAGCACTGACAACATGACTGTACATTTCAGGTTTAATTAGTTCTTTGACTGTACTCACAGGTATGATCTTCTTTGCTGCCAGTGCCAGTCGGCCAAGCTCTCTCAATTTTTGACGGATGTATTGGTGTTGGCTCTTGACCTTTTCATTCTTCTTAAACAGTCGGTAACCATACTCCAATATACAACTGTCTTGCTTCACAGCAACAGCAATGGAGTCTGAATTCATCTCACTAAGGAATTTCCAGTATGCATCAGAGAATCCTTTTGGAGCAGGTTCGGCAAATGCACACAGTAGTCTAGACGGAATTGTCCAAAAAGTGAAAGTGAATCCAAAAAAGATGGTTCCCAAGCAAAATTTTGAGTTTTTGACCTTCTAATTTGCATATCAAAATGGCCGCCAAATTGCCCATCTTGCACAGACATTGGACCATTTCCCCCTAGTTTTTTTGTAAGTAGGCAATCAAAGATGAGGAAATTAAGTTTCTAGATCTATAGTCAAGGGTCAGAGCAAGGATATAGTGGAGGCTCAGTGCTTTTTTATGCATATATATATATCCAAATACCAACTTTTAAGGTGAAATTAAGCATTATTTGTGTCATTTTTTAAAGGCCAACATAAATATTCAATAAATGTTACTCTTAAATTCTCCCTGTTGATATGACATATGATGTACACCATATTACATAATAATAACTAGAAAATGCATTTCCTGAAGGAAATACCAGTGCATGAAATGCAAAAGTTAGGAAAGGAAGAAGAAAAGAAGAGTGAAAGGAAAGAAGAGTGGAAGAAGGAAAGAAGAGTGAAAGAAGAGTGAGGAAAGGAAAGAAAAGAAGAGTGAAAGAAGGAAATCATAGTTGAAGATGGAAAGAAGAAAGGAGAGTGAAGAAAGGAAAGAAAAGTGAAAGAAGGAAAGAAGAGTGAAGAAAGGAAAGAAGAGTGAAAGAAGGAAATCATAGTTGAAGAAGGAAAGAAGAAAGGAAAGAAAAGTGAAAGAAGGAAAGAAGAGTGAAAGAAAAAGAGAGTGAAAATATTGAAAAAAGGAGATAAAAATGGAGTGAAGAAGAGAGATTGAGTGTGAGAGAAAGTAGACTGAGAGGGATAGAGAGAAAGATGGAGAGAGAAAAAAGTAGAGAATGGAAGGTGTCTTAATGTTCCTAGTTACAGTTAAATTGAGAGGGACAGAGAAGAGGTTCCTTGGATTTGGCGCAGGTGTCAGTGAAGCACAGGTGCAAGCCAGTTTAAAGACCCTATTATGACGTCATAATGGCCCAATGTAAGTCAATGGGAAAATTTCGATTCGTCTTTATTTAATATCTTAAAAAGTATAAAGTTTAGAAAAGTGAAAAATACATAGCATAAGTGTCCTTTACAAGACCTACGCGACAAAGTTTGAATGAAGTTTCTACGTTAAGCGGTTCGGGCTGAATTAATCGCAGAAAAAGGTAAGAAGAAGAAGAAGAAAATGCCTACATTTCATGCACTGTAATTAAAAGGAGAACAAGAGTATTTTCTTGTAAGTTTTATGATTGGAAAGGACGTCGTAGCTCTTCTCCCAACTGGCTTTGGGAAGAGTTTAATCTACCGAATGCTTACTAAACGTTGCTGATTGGTTAAGGGAACTCCAATGATTTTAAACCTCAAGCTAAGCACCCACTCATCTCAGAAACGAAAATGCATAGCGTTTTGCCAGACTGAAAGACGGAATGAAATGGAGTCACAGGCTGGTAATGGCCAGGCTACCTTAAAGGCCGAGCTGAGGACACAATAAGTTAACCCCCTCGTCACGTGTCAGTCACTTGTAGCATTGGTCTCTATGTGGGAGGCGGAGCCCTGGCGTTGCACAGTGCAGAGTGCAGCATGAAAGTCCCGAGAGGAGAAGGGCAAGAGAAAAAAACATTTGGAAGAATAAAAGGATGGAGTTTGTGTCTAAGCCGAACGCGACAGCTGCCGTGTGGGAGCACTTTGGCTTCAAACCCAACGGCCGGGGCGAACCAAATAACCTATGCGAGCCGACATGTCACATTTGTTTGAAAACAATATTAACAATACGCGGCAATACAACAAACCTGCATCTTCACCTAAAACACAATCACCCGATGCAGTTTTCCCAGCTTGGGAAAAAACAAACAGATGGGAAGTCTCCGTCTTCCCAACAGTCCACAATCACTGGGGCGTTTAGTCGGCAAACAAAGTACAAACAGGACAGCGCAAAATGGTGCGCGCTCACTGACTGTGTAGTTCGCTTCATTGCTAGAGAGATGATGCCCTTTAGTATCGTGGAAAAGCCTGCATTTCGACGAATGCTGCAAACATTTGACAGCCAGTACGAATTGCCTGGGAGAACATACGTGTCACAAACGGCAATTCCACAATTGTACAACAGTGTAAAAGACAGCATACTAAAGGAGATCAAAGACATCCCATTTTACTCTGCCACTACAGACAGGGGCGTAGCACCAGATTCTGGGCCCTATGCACAGTAGGTTCATAGACCAAACTGGAACACTTTTTACTATATTGCTTAAAGGCACAATATGCAACAATTATGCTTCAGGATTAGGGTTAGGATAAGCAGTTTAACCTTAAAATAACAGCTTAAAAAAATTGGGGCGCTACAATGACTTTTAATATGGAGAATTGCGTCCGTGCCAATGGCATAGCAGGGTCGATAGGCATATAACTGCCTTCTGTAGTTTTGCCTGCCGATGCCCGCCGACCTGACTTTGATTACCTTCTGCCGATCTAGTAAGTAGCTTATTTGCCGTCTTGCTTAGTCTTGTGTTGCACATGATTGATGTTTGACTGTGTAAGGACAGTCGTTGAGTAATTAGTTTGTCATAATGTCAAAGTCAGCACATTACAAGAGATTTCGTTAGTTTTAGCTGCTAGCATACCTTTAGCGAATAGCTATTAATCCTTAATGCACCTTTAAAATCCCCTTCACACCCTGATTGCAACAAAAAAAAGTCACCTTTGGATGGAACAGCCTGTGTTGCTATTTGCTAAACACATTAAGCCTACAGTATAAAGAGCTACAATTATGTACTTTCATTTTAAACTGCTCACCTTGCCTCAAGACCACAGTGTCAGAGGATGAGGGGTCTGCATCACTAAGTTAACTTTGCTAGCCAACTAATTTGACAGCCTAACCTTATGAACTTATTGAGCCTAGACTAGCCCTACTTAAAGGCTATTAGCCTAATTATGTTATGGCCTAACAAATATTAATTTAGCCAAATGTTCTAATTAGTATAGACCTACTATTGCAATGGTGTGGTAGGCTTTGCATAAAAATGAAAGAATACCTGCACACTGTTGCTGCAGCTCCCGTGTATTTTATTGGCACAACGTTTCGACCATTGTTGGTCTTCGTCAGGTGTTCGTCAGGTGTCAGCAGCAACAGTGTGGGTATTCTTTCATTTTTACGGATCTCTTTTTACACTGCACCTGGATTGGATGTGCGTGCAACACACTCTGCAACTGTGGTAGGCTATGCAAACAAACATGTATTTAGAGTTTACCTCAGATTACAGATAGGGCATGTTATTTCTAATTTTGTGTTATGCCGTTTTTAGCAATGACAATCGCGGTGGTATTGATTCGTTTTATTACCACATCATGAGTTCATTTAATAGGGTGTTTGCTTTCACATTCGGGCTCACCTTTCTTAGGAAAGAAATCTGTTAGTAGTTGCTTTCCCTCGTCTCTTTTTCTCTCTCTTGCCTGCCTTTCTTTTCTTTTCTGAAACCCGGATTTAACGTTCTTGGACATCTTCAATGCGCACCGTTGCTAGTGGTGGTTGAATCTGAGTCAATCGGATTCAAAGATCCGAATCCTTACATTCACTAGTGATGGGAAGTTCGGATCATTTTACCGACTCGAATCTTTGAATCTCGTTCAGTAAAATGAACGAATCTTTTTTCGAGTCACTCGTTCATTTTAACGGGGGGGGGGGGGTTGGGGGGGGGTGCTACTCAACATTTTTAAATTTTATAGCCAATTCACTGGCGTAAATACGTCCACTACAAATACGTATCATATTTTCATGGAGGTTACTACATGTAAACCAGCAGATACTAATTCCTGCATTCAAATAATATTATATGAAAGTTTGGATGAAATGGTCATTTATTATCACATAAGCATTTAATGATCACGGCAAACAATTACGCTGCACTGAACTGTAAGTAAAGTTTTAAAAAGTTAAAATAACTAAACCTGTAATTATTTCTTGTGAACGAATATCATTCACGTCTTACTAACCATAGACACTCGGAAGTGAACTAGGTTAATAAGTCCTTTCTGTTTCCTCTTCTGAGCCTATGCAGGTTACGTGAAAAAATATGAACGAAACATTTCGGTTTTCTCTAGCTTCCCATGCTGAGCCTATGCAGATCACGTGAAAAATGATCCAAATACTTGTATCCGGCAGATGACCTAATCGTTCACCTCCCGACCGTCTTTGGATCAACGATTCGTTCATCTGCCGGATATCGTTCAATGATTCGTTCTTTTGCCGGATATCAGTCTTTCGTTCAATGATTCGTTCTTTCGCCAACCGTGTCTTTGGATCTATGATTCGTTCATCTGCCGGATATGGGTATTTCGTTCAATGATTCGTTCTTTTGCCGGATCGTTCAATGATTCGTTCTTTTGCCGGATCGTTCAATGTTTCGTTCTTTTGCCAAACGTGTCTGTTTCGTTCAATGATTCGTTCTTTTGACAACCGTGTCTTTGGATCTATGATTCGTTCATCTGCCGGATATGGATCGTTGGATCCTTTTCCACGTGACCTGCATAGGCTCAGTACAGTCAGCTAGAGGAAACAGAAATGATTCGTTCTTTTTCCGACTGGGTCTCTTGGATACGGGTCTTTGGATCATTTTAACGTGACCTGCATTCAACAAATCATTTCTGTTTCCTTGGCTTAGCCAATGCAACAGTCCCAGTTGTCCCGATGCGCGGTCATGAACGAGAAAAAGAACGAATCTTTTTTTGAGAGGACTCGTTACTCTCGAGTCGTTGTAAGGATTCGTTCAAAATGAACGAATCGTTCACGAACGACACATCACTAACATTCACCCATGAGTCACGAGTCCGTGGTCTCAATTAACCCGAATCTTTCAGTTCTGGCTGCTACGGACGACATTATTAAAACAATGCACAAATGTCATCAAACTGTAGGTCTATAACAACATTAATACATCCGTTTTTCATCTGCATAGTAACTTAGATTAAGCATAGCTATTGATATACGGACCTGGAGCTGCCAGCTGCGTGGTTGAATAAGAACTTCCTGTAGACAGAGCTGTGTACACAGATCCAGATCCTTAGACTGAGCGAATTCATGGGTCGGATTCGTATCCGGCTGAGTGAAAGACTAACTCAAAGGATTCAGGTGAAATGGGTCGGACTCGTATCCGGCTGGGTGAAAGACTAACTCAAAAGACTCAGGGGAAATGGGTCGGACTCGTATCCGATTGAGTGAAAGACTTACTCAAAGGATTCAGGTGAAATGGGTCGGACTCGTATCCGGCTGGGTGAAAGACTAACTCAAAGGACTCAGGTGAAATTAAAAAGGATGCAAACATCGGAGATGTCGCCAACGTGACTGCTATCTGAGACTGATAGTAACGTTGGCGACATCTCCGATGTTTGCATCCTTTTTAATATTCAAATATGTCCGACCCATTCAATATGAGTCCTTTGAGTTAGTCTTTCACTCAACCGGATACGAGTCCGACCCATTTCACCTGAGTCGTTTGAGTAAGTCTTTCACTAAACAGGATACGAGTCCGACCCATTTCCCCTGAGTCTTTTGAGTTAGTCTTTCACCCAGCCGGATACGAGTCCGACCCATTTCACCTGAATCCTTTGAGTCTTTCACCCACATGGATAGCTACGAGTCCGACCCATTTCACCTGAGTCCTTTGAGTAAGTCTTTCACCCAACCTCAATTGATTGATACAGCAAGCAGGCCCGTCGTCAGATTCATTTTCTACATTTGTAACAGCATTAACGCTACTTTCAGGCCGTGTTTAACGTGTAAGATAAGCTGACTTAAATCATTTGATGACTTCTTTCAGTCAAAATCGACTGTAACTCGTCTGAACCAATTTTCTTGAAATGTGTTTATTGTAAACATGACAATTAAATTATTAAATTAAGTAAGAATAAAAAATAAGTATCTAGGCTATTCACAATTTCCGAAATTAGGCTACATATTTAATTCTGATATAGGCTGCCTAACCAGCCAAGCCTATCATGTTACAATTTGTTCAATGTATCTAGGATTACTGTGTGTGTGTGTGTGTGTGTGCTTGCGTATTTCCCCTGGATATCCTCAAAACTGCATTACAGTGGTTTGCTGTGAGCGTGCGCATTAGGCACTTGGGCTGCTGGGCTCATCAGCGACAACATTTCTACTGATTCAGATTCAAAGGACTCAAAAGATTCGGATCTTTTTTAGTGATTCACACAAAAGACTATGAATCTTCTAAGTGAATCGAAATTCCCATCACTAACCGTTGCCTCAGCCGAATGAACGTTAACATTCGTCAAATGCGCCTATAGGTAAAAAGCCCACTGAAGGCGGACTAAACCATTTTGTGCGTGAGCTGGGGGGGTGAGGGTCTCCAGACATTATATGTAGACTAGGACACACAATTCAATCCATCATTCAACCAATTTATTTACCCAAAAGATTAAAATTATATTAGTTAGCAAGAACATTTGGACCTTTAAATGATATTAATATTTAAAGGAAAAATAAAAGTCCACACTCCTCAAGGGCCCTCCCCCACATGGGGCCCTGGTAACTCAGTCCCCTTTATCCCCCCCCCCCCCCCCCCCTACGACGCCACTGACTACAGATATGTGGTCAAGTACAAACATGACTCCCTATATGAGCTTGACCATACACTACATAACTGCGGACTGGACCCTGCACTCCAAGTGTTTAGAGACCAGATATGTCCCAGAGAATCATACTGCTGACACCCTTGGAGAAAACCTGAAGTCTGCTTTAGCAGACTGGGGACTGGATGAGCACAAACTAGTCTGTATCACTACAGATAATGGTGCTAACATTGTTGCTGCAATAAGAAATCTTGACTGGTCATGGCTCAATTGCTTTGGCCACAACCTCCACCTTGCTGTGTGCCTTGGTCTGGAAAGCGACAAAGATCGGACAGCACGTGCATTAGGACTCTGTAAAAGTTTGGTCAACACATTCAACCTGAGCTGGCTTAAGAGGAGAGACTTGAGGAAGGCACAGAGTGAGGCAAATCTCCCCCAACACAGTCTAATACTGGTGAGTGATTTAATTCATTGATAGTTTAATTTAATGCATACAATGGCACTAAGTTGATGGTACAGTGTTTGACCACATGAATGTACTGACTGAGTGAATGAGAATGTATTATTTATTGACTATTTATTACTCTACTTTTTTAAATGAGTCCAGCAGTGAGTGCAGTGCATTGAATTATGTTGTATAATGTATTACTGTGCAATACATCTATATTCTATTGTTTAATTTGCAACACAAAATATTTAAAAAGTTGTTATTCTTATTTTAAAGTAGCCTCTAGACCAGTTGAATTTAATTGAGACTGTAGTCGTATGCACTGGCATTAAAAAATAAAATAAAACATACAAATGAATAATAATAGAAATGTAAAATAAAGTATTTGTTTAAGAATGTTGATTATAGACTAACTAATGAACAAGAACAATATTATCTTTCCCACAGGATGTTGTCACATGATGGGGCACTAAGCAGAAGATGGTAGAGAGGGTGCTCGAGCAACTCCCAGCCATAAGAAGTGTCCTGGTTCAAGACCGTAAACATAGCCACCTCAATCCAACCTGGCCAGATGTTTCTGTGTTGGAGTCCATCAACGCAGCAATGAAACCACTATCTGACTTCACAGACGCCCTCTCAGGGGAAAGATATGTCACAGTGTCCTCAGTTAAACCTGTGCTGGAACTGATAAAAGACGACCTTCTCTCTCCAGGCCCTGATGACACTGCTGATGTGGCGAGAATAGGATCTCACTACACATTTTCTTTCAATCAGAAGACCAGAGGCAGGATGTAGAAATCTGGAGGTTTATTATTGTAATCAATAAGCTACAATAAGGAGATGGTCCATGGATTAGCTCGATCTCATTGTATGAATGGTCTGCAGGCCATTTTAAGGCCTGTACATTGTGGGGTGTGTTCTATCTGGTTGTCTGCCAAAACCAATCAGAAATAACTATTCCCTCTTCTCTAACTTCTCTGAAACCTCCTAGGTGTGTGTGTGTGTGTGTCGTGACAGGCTCCCCCTGGGACCCTCTCCTTTCTTGGAATGTGCCTGTGTAGTAACTTTATTGCTCCCTCTAACATCAGTGAATCCTTTCTAAGGCTAAGTTACTATTTCCCCCTAGTATGTCTTTCCTAAGTGAGACTTTCATACAGATGAGTTAATCCATGTTCATCTAAACATAAAATAGATCCTACATATCCCCCCTATGTGTCTAATTGACACACAAAATATTTTATGATATCATAGAAAGTACACACTATCAATACACTTGCAGAAATAAAAGCCCATCCTAACGTCTGCACAGCAAAAACCCAATAGCTAACCTTATTTTAAACATCTGTAAATTTAAACTATCAATACGTGTTCATACGGAATTCCATTACACTCCAATATAACATATTATTTTTCCTCCAGATTAACACTCGTTCAACAATTATAAAAGACCATCGGGTCAGTCCCGAATGGTTAAGGCACATAATATGGTGTACAACATGTGAAAGCATATAAAAAGAAAAAACATAGATCTTGTGACAACACACCCGTATACTTCAGTAAATCTTGTAAGAGGTATATAACTGTCCGTATCCCGTATCTTACAGACACAATTAGAATATAGTACCATTATATTTGTAAAATTTTTATTTTCTAAAACACTTCATCATTCAAAAATCATTATAGCAATAAAATACAATCATCCCCAGACAATTTTCCTGGAGAAGTCTTCATACGCAGAACGGCAACTACTCTAACAATACCGAACCCCCCTATGTATATAACATATATGATCCCATTATATAATACTACAGCGTACTAACCACCATCCCATCAGTCTATGAATTGTCCAGTGTATGTATTCAGTGTATATTGTATAACTACCGGTGTGCGAAGTCTTCAGCTTCTGTAAGCCGGTCGAAGGGCAGAGGTTATGGCTGAGTTTTCACTCACGACCATCCCGCTGGCAAGGCAGGGCTAGCACTTAACCCTGACGCGTTATTTGTTTTTTAATTTTTAATCCAGGATTTATGTGGTCTGGTCACCCAGTTCCCACACATCACCGTTGGAGTCAGGTTTGCCTCCTGACCCATCTTGTTCTGAGCTGCACAATACCTGTAACAGTCCTTATCTTTTGCACATGACATTGTTAAACCAACTTTATTATCGTCCAAATAATCAAACATCACAATCATTTAAGTGAACCTAGAGGCTATTGCCCTTACTGCAAGGAAATTAAAACAGGGAAGACCACAACACACCACTGCTATGACCATGTTATGTGCTGCATCAGTTCCCTTCCCCCAATGATAAAAAGCATCCATTCACTGCAGCATTTCCATGACCTAACAGCACCTCACCCAGGTCGAGCTGCTGCAACAGAATGCTCCCCATTCTAACCCTGATACTATAAATTGAGGTAGTCCCACCACCTTGTATTCCTGAAATTTGACAAAAAGTTAGTACAATATTACACATTAGAACCTTGACTTCTCACCACCATTGGCTGGAAGCTCTTTTTGTTTAAAACCTTCACCTATACCCAGTCTCCTGACTGGACCAGTCCATATGCGTCCACCTGTGTATATGTAATCTCAAAAAAATTAGAAACAACAGATACACATCATTTTCACACGCCCTCTAAACATGCTCTTAAAGTGTGTTATATAATCGCCAACATTTGCAGTATGTTTATTTCATGCTTCTCATAAATTCTTTATTGTTATGCTAAAATCATTGCTGTAATGCTAAAAATATAATAATGTCACATATTAAAAATATACTTACCCTCTCTCAGTTTTGGTCCTGTCCTCAGACATTCCTCAATCCATCATATGAATCCATTCATATCTCCAATACCTTTTCATATCTATGTAGTACATAACTACCTATACAATTACACCTTCCGTTGTAAAATATTACCCAAAAGTTTTATCGGTACTCCTTTTCTCTGATTATAGATGCTACAAACATAGCATTATACAAATTTTATTTTCCAAAACTTCCCATAAATAAAATGACCAAAAACCCATAAATCTAATTTTCTGTAACCTCCCCCCTTACACACTTAAAACTAAAAGTGTGTGCAAATAAACAAGGCAGATAACATGTATGGAATTACCATGTGGCCACAATAGTAAGTCCATCATTTACCAAGCCTGCATTTTAACCCACTTTGAAATACGCTTGGTCTATTCCCCTGACCTAATGTCATCACATATATACAAAATATAATTTACTACTAAGCTTGACTATAACTGAATTACTGAGGACACTGTTTTGCAAGACATCCTGCACACGTGGCTTATCAAAGCATAAAGGCTGACCCCCCTTAGTCACATAATAATAACAAAAGGACTTATACTGGTGTTCACAATCTGTATACTACATCAACCCTACTCATACCAAGATATATCACTAGTAAACTTAAACCTAACAGGGCATGGCATTCCTTCCTCATGCCCATCACACACTGAAAGTACAATTATCCGTAGTATACCTTCCTTTGACGCCATTTCCATTTCCTCAACCAAAATCACTTCTCTTAAATATTACAGCCAAGCCTGTAAGAAACACTTAAAACCACATATTTACATACACTTTTGAGGAGTAAACACAAAACCAAAACAATTCCTCATGCAGATCTTTAAATATAAGCCATTTGACTCCATACTCAAACTGGCCTTCCTCTAAGTTTTACTGACGCATGCACAGGGGAACCCCTTCTCTGTCATTCTCCACCCAACTCTATAACTAAGAACACTGATAAGAGAAACTTTCCATACTCTACTCTTTTTCTCCTTCTCTCTTTTGCCACTGTATCTCTCCGTTTTAACATGTCTATCTTTCAAAATATAAATGCATACCCGGTTAAATCTGTTAGTGTTGGTGTTGAGCATTACTATTTCCCCCTAGTATGTCTTTCCTAAGTGAGACTTTCATACAGATGAGTTAATCCATGTTCATCTAAACATAAAATAGATCCTACACTGCACTGACAGCCAGCATTAAACAAAACATGTGCAGGGTCCTGACTGAAAAATACAAATCACCTGCAATCCAAGTCCTCCTGAGAAAGGCCACCATCTTGGATCCAAGGTATCGTGGCAGCATGGAGGAGGCAGAGGCATTGGATGATGTCAAACAACAGCTTGTCCAAGAGCTACTGGACATAATAGGGCCAGAAGAAAGTGGAGAAGGTGCCAGTGGTGAGAGCTGCAGCAACGCTGCTGGAGGAAACGTGGATGAACCTACTGCTACCGCACCCACCAAGAAGATGAAGCTGAGTGACCTTCTTCAAAACTGAAGAGCTCATCTCACAAGAATCCGTGTATCATTCGTTCATTTGTTTTTCCGATTTAGACGAGAATTGAAAAAATGAAAACAACGTTTGATTTCTCGTTTTTCCCTTTTCAAAACCAAAACCAGAAATCGGATTACGGTTCGTTTTCTCGTTTTTTCCATTCTGCACCCCCAAACGGAAAATGGAAAATGAAACATTCGAATAACAAATCCCGGCCGTATTGGTTGTCATATTTCAAAAATATTTCTAAGTCCAAACTGGTTAACCATGGGAACAGGTGTCCGAGAATAGTACACCATCAGCGGACTGGCCCTGAGCAGCTACACCCCTGGTTCCATCCTCCACAGGCAACAGGATGTGAACATAATGTGTCCGAGGACAGTGCACCTTTAGCGGACTCGCTACGAGGTGTGTGACCCTTGTTATCATCGTCCAGAGGCACCAGGATGTGAACATAATGTGCCCGAGGACAGTGCACCATCAACGGACTCTCTACGAGCTTATAGGCCCTTGTTTTCATCCTCCACAGGCACCGGGATGTCAAAAATATGTGACCGAGGACAGTGCACCATCAACGGACTCTCTACGAGCTTCTAGGCCCTTGTTTTCAACCTCTACAGGCACCGGGATGTCAAAAATATGTGACCGAGAAAGATGCACCATCAACGGACTCTCTACGAGCTTCTAGGCCCACCCAGGTCGGACGACCGATTTGCACGTCAGGACCGCTACGGGCCTCCACCAGAGTTTCCTCTGGCTTCGCACTGCCCAGGCATAGTTCACCATCTTTCGGGTTCTATCGCGCGCGCTCTTGCTCCACAATCCGTGTATCATTCGTTCATTTGTTTTTCCGATTTAGACGAGAATTGAAAAAATGAAAACAACGTTTGATTTCTCGTTTTTCCCTTTTTAAAACCAAAACCAGAAATCGGATTACGGTTCGTTTTCTCGTTTTTTCCATTCTGCACCCCCAAACGGAAAATGGAAAATGAAACATTCGAATAACAAATCCTGGCCGTATTGGTTGTCATATTTCAAAATATTTCTAAGTCCAAACTGGTTAACCCTGGGAACAGGTGTCCGAGAATAGTACACCATCAGCGGACTGGCCCTGAGCAGCTACACCCCTGGTTCCATCCTCCAGAGGGACCAGGATGAGAGCAACAGGTGTCCGAGAATAGTACACCATCAGCGGACTGGCCCTGAGCAGCTACACCCCTGGTTCCTTCCTCCACAGGCACCAGGATGTGAACATAATGTGTCCGAGGACAGTGCACCTTTAGCGGACTCGCTACGAGGTGTGTGACCCTTGTTATCATCATCCAGAGGCACCAGGATGTGAACATAATGTGTCCGAGGACAGTGCACCATCAACGGACTCTCTACGAGCTTCTAGGCCCTTGTTTTCAACCTCCACAGGCACCGGGATGTCAAAAATATGTGTCCGAGAAAGATGCACCATCAACGGACTCTCTACGAGCTTCTAGGCCCACCCAGGTCGGACGACCGATTCACCGGGGCGCGGGGATCCCACAAAAAAAGCAGCGTGGATTTGTTATTCGAATGTTTCATTTTCCATTTTACGTTTGGGGGTGCAGAATGGAAAAAACGAGAAAACGAACCGTAATCCGATTTCTGGTTTTGGTTTTGAAAAGGGAAAAACGAGAAATCAAACGTTGTTTTCATTTTTTCAATTCTCGTCTAAATCGGAAAAACAAATGAACGAATGATACACGGATTCTCCACCTCCCCGACAGAGCGGGCGAGACGGGCCGGTGGTGCGCCCCGCGCCGGGGCGCGGGGAACCCACAAAAAAAGCAGCGTGGATTTGTTATTCGAATGTTTCATTTTCCATTTCCCGTTTGGGGGTGCAGAATGTAAAAAACGAGAAAACGAACTGTAATCCGATTTCTGGTTTTGGTTTTGAAAAGGGAAAAATGAGAAATCAAACGTTGTTTTCATTTGTTCAATTCTCGTCTAAATCGGAAAAACAAATGAACAAATGATACACGGATTCACAAGTCAGACCCAGGCTTCCTTTCCAAAAAGAGTGCAGGCTGATACAGAGCTGACCAAATTCCTCCAAGAAGATGCACTTGATGCAGCTTGTGATCCCTTGATGTGGTGGCATGACAAATAAAGAAAATATCCTTTGATGGCCAAGTTGGCCCAAAAGTACATGTGCATTTGTGCAACAAGCACCAGCTCAGAGAGAATGTTTAGCACAGCTGGCCACATTGTTACTCCTGAGAGATCCTGCCTTACGCCCGACTCACATTGTTGCGTTGATGCGTCAGGGTTAACGCATCCCCATTCACTTTGCATGGGGTGACGTCATCCTTTGCCGAACTGAACTGTGGCTCCGTTTGGTTCGCGTGCGTTGCGTTTCATGCTTTGCCCGCGACAAGAGTTGAAGAAGGTTCAACTTTTCGACAGGCAATGCATGCGTCAGCCAATCATATTGCCGTTCATGCATAACTGACAGCACAGGCACTAGCCAATCATATCCCGTATATGCTCACGTCTACAGAGCGGCAAACTCAAAAAAAAAAACATGGCTGCCAAACTCCGTAGATGGTCGTATTTGTACCTTCAAGTTGGTTGTTTGACTTTTTTTTGGTTAGATTTTTTAAAAGTTACCGAGAAATATACACTGTACAATGTAAAAACCCCTTTATTGTAACTGAGAAATACGTATCATAGGAATTGCGAGGTGTCTGAGCACACTGTCTAATGATGGGTTAGGGTTAGCATGCTACTACTCACAGGGTAAAAGCTTACTAATGACGTGATTGGTTTGTTGACCTGTCAATCTCATTATAACGTCTCCGTTATCAACAGAACCCCATGCGCCAAACTCCTCCTCCACCGTCCGTTGCATCAACGCAACAATGTGAGTCGGGCGTTAAGCCACACGAAGTCAACATGTTGGTATTTCTTGCTCGGAATCTGCAAGACTAAAGAAGCTACAGATTTGCATATGACCTGTTGAGGCATCAGCTTTCAGTTTTTGTTGTTAGTTTGCACTTTTTTTGCACAAAGGTCCTAATTGGCAGTTTTGCCTGTATGTCTGAGCCTAATGTTTATTATTTGTTGAAGTGCAATCTGGTTTACATCCTTTTTATTTAGTGTTTAAATTGTATTTATTGTTTTTGGTTGTGTTTGGTTTTTATTCAAGAGCATTTTTGGTTAAAATAATTGTATTTATTGTTTTTGGATGTTTTGTTAATTCATTCTGGATATTTTAAATGTCTTCCAGATGTCCAGTTCCAGTGTTCTTTAAAAATAAAAGCTTATTGATCTTCGAAAGGGTGTACTTGCATTATTATGCCATTATCATTATATAAGTTGAAAATGGTGTCAAAACGTCAATATTATCGCTCATCGCAATAATTTCTGGGGCAATTAATCGCACAGAAAAATGTGTTATCGTGACAGGCCTAGTCCTTACACAGTCAAACATCAAGCAAGTGCAACTCAAGACGGCAAATAAGCTACTTTCTAGATCGGCAGAAGGTAAACAAGTTGGGCTGCGGCAGGCGAAACTACAGATATATGCAGTTATATGCCTATCGACCCTGCTATGCCAATGGCACCGATGCGATTCTCCATATTAAATGTCATTGTAGCGCCCCAATTTTTTTTAAGCTGTTATTTTAAGGTTAAACTGCTTATCCTAACCCTAATCCTGAAGCAAAATTGATGCATAATGCACCTTTAAGGAAATATAAGCACCTGAAAGGTTGAAGAAGAAGAACATCAGTGGCGCGGGAAGGGGGGTGCTGAGGGTGCTGCAGCACCCACTAGCTGCAGGAAAAAAAAAAAAGTTGTTCATAATTTTTATATATTAAATATATATATATATATATATATATATATATATATATATATATATATATATATATATATATATATATTAAAACGATATAACAAATAATTAGACTTTGGGGACGAAAATAGACGTGGGAAAAATGTGTTTGCTAGTTTTTAGCTATGACAGGCATGCATCTTGCTATATGGGGTTCGCGGGTTCACAGGGTTTGCGGAAGTTGTTAAAGAAGAACGTGAACGAACAGAATGGCGCAAAAGAGAATTTTAGATTTTTTTCGGCAAAAATGCGAAAATACCGAGGACCAACGAGCTAGTTTTAGAAGATGGAGATGGTGCAGCACCTTCATCTACTTTGCCCTCAGTCAACGATCACCACACTGAGGAGAAAGCAGCAAACGTTTCAGCGGCTAACGATGCTACTGACAAACACGAGCGAGCCAACACTGACAAGGAGCCGCAGCCATCTGCTACAGCTAGCGTCAATGGATTTGACGAGCCGTGTCGTCCAGACATACATTTTCCTGGGAGGAGAATTGGAACCGAGACCTTCGAGCGGTCATTTCAGAAAAGCTGGTTTGGCAAGTGGAAATGGTTGCATTATATTATTGAGAAAGACGCCGTTCTTTGCTTCACCTGCTGCAAAGCCCTAGAGAAGGGGTTAAGACACACTGATAGAAAGACACGCGCATTCGTAGTAGGAGGCTTTTGTAACTGGCGTAAAGCCACCACAAAATGTAGCCAGCACGAGTTGTCTGATATACACACTGAGTCTGTTAGAATGATTGCTTCGCTCAACAATATCCCAATTAATGCTCTCCTCTCAGAAATAGTGGAAGACCAACACACTGCCAGAACGGTCTTAGAACTGCTATTCAGGTCGATGAAATTCCTCGGCCGTGAAGGACTCCCGTTAAGAGGCCACAACAACCGAGATGGGGTGCTCTGGAATCTAATGATGGAGCGGACATATGCAATGCCAAAAGCCCGTGAGTGGCTACAGCGAAGAGACAACTGGATGTCTGCATTCAGAACGAGATCCTGGAAATCTTCGCTCACGCTGTTCTACGAGAAATTGTTTCCGAGGCGAGAGAGCATCATTTCTATGGTCTGACTGCAGACGGGACCACCAATGTAAGTTCATCAGAGCAGTTTTCATGTAGTCTCCATTGATTCAAATCTCGAGGCAGTGAATGTGTTCCTTGGATTTTACAATGCGCCCGATTCATCTGGAGAAACACTTTTTTCATGCATAAGAGATGTTTTTGTGCGCTTGAATTTGCCACTGGATCGGATAAAGGGATTTTGCTTCGATGGCGCTACTAACATGTCAGGCCGCATCTCAGGCGTTCAGGCAAAGCTGAAAGAGCAGTGTCCAAATGCACTCTACGTGCACTGCAGTAATCATTCGTTGGATTTGGTGTTGCAAGAAGTGGCAAAGGACGTTCGTGTTGTTGCAGACACTTTAAACTTCGTACGGGGTGTTCCAGTGGTGATCGGGGAGTCGTCAAAGCGTAAGACGCTGTTCAAGTCTATGTTTGGTGATGATGAGGTGGTCTGCAACTTGCTGTCTCTGTGTCCGACTCGATGGGTCGTACGCACACAAGCTATTTCACGGGTTTGCTCCTCATATACAGCCCTTTTGGACACACTGAAATTGCTAGAGCAAGACAAGACAGTCAGGGGTGATACTCGGGCAAAAATAGCGGGTCTATACAAACAGGCCACTAAAGCCAGGACATACTTTGGCCTTTTGCGCTGTGAGGCTCTTTTTGGACCGTGCGAGGCCGTAGCCAGTACTCTCCAAAGTGAGAAGGCAAGTGCGAGGGGCGCACTGGAGTGTGTTCACTGCACGAAAAGCAAGATTATCGGGCCCGGAAACGCTGTGATACACCCGCGAATGATGAGCATTCCTGGTTGATATCGGACATTCCCCCGAAATATCCGTCTGCCGCAAATTACCGGAATTTCCCGCATACAGGCCAAGAGGGGAGAGGGGGGCGATGTGTTACTTCTCACCTCCCGCTGACAGAGGTGTGAAATGCTCTTATTAGCAGATTTACTGTCAGCAGTCTAGCCACACACACCCTGCTGCAGCCATTGGTTGAAAACGACAAGGAATTGAATTAAAACGTCTTGTGATGAGACGGAATGAGATTCTGTCTATTGGTCAGCTTTCAACTGACAAACGTATCCCCTCCCATTTACAGCTATTGCCCCATAAAAACGAAATTAAAATGTAGCCTACTCGATAATAATTTAATTAATGTTGTGTCTTGCTCCGGGGTTATCACATTTCTTGATTTGCCTTCCGTTTTCAGAGTTCTGTCTTTAGGGTTTTGATTTCGGGGTTATCACGATTCTTGCTTTGCCTTTCATTTTCAGAGTTCGAAGGTTGCAATGTCATGTTCGAGGCTGTACCACTCATATTCCGGAGCTTCCTCTCTGTAATGTTCTTGAGATTCACTCTTGGCATGTAATTATACAGAGTCGGGCTTACTCTGATATCGAGATAGTCATTTTCACAACTTGGGACATGTTTGCCACTCGTGAATATCTAACCTGTGTCTTTTCAGGTAGATTTTGCAATCTTATGCGAGTTTCGCGAGCTTCGAACCTGCGCTCTTCAGGTTAACCCTCTGGGCGCCACAGTCGACTTTTGTCGACAAGATGCCGCACTGAATAAAACGGTCGTTTTTTTCAAATAGGGTGTCAAACTCCGTTTCTACTCCCATCCACTAGTGGCAGAACACGTTGTACTTCAGTCTACACCAGGAATTACATCATGTTTATATATAAAACTGAGGCGAAAAGCGGGGTGAATCAGTGTGACGGTAGTGCAGCCGGGGAAAGTGCGAGTGTCCACCAAGCACAACAAACAACTTCTTGCCATGTTCCCCATACAGTAGATAGTGGTGTATCCGATGTCAGTGGGGGTGGCGATGTTTCACGGGGTCGTAGTGTTAGTGTGGAAGGTGTCAGTGAAGGTAATGAGCCTGGGGCAGCTGTTGAGGTCCGGTCATTTTACCGCGTTAGCCACCTAGCTCCCCGGTCTTCTGACCATGATAACCATGTTGCTACCTTTACTTCAGGTCGCGTTCCTCTCCGTAATGTTGGGGACACAAATGTGGTTCAGTCTTTGCCTGTCACTGGTGGTGTTGTTAGACGGGGGAGAAGTGTGCAGAGGAGAGGAAATGGGCAACGTAGGCACAGGGTGGGGATGGAAAATGACGGTAGTCCGAGCCCCTCGGCCCGGCGTGCTGGAGGCAGAGGTCGGCGTGGTGTTGCTCGCAGCAGGAGCCGTGTGTCACGGGGAAGAGGGGCCGTGCGTAGTCGTAGTGCACTGCCTGATCAAGACATGAATGCAGGCTTTGCATACGTGACGAATAATGACGATGTTTATCAAAAAATACTAACGTTGTCTGTCGTCTTGTCTCGTCACCTCACTCATGAGCTGTGCCTTGCCGCGGCAAGTGAGCTTTCAAACTAAACGGGTCTTGTCTAATTTTAGTTTGTTTGTCATAAAAGTAATATAGGGCTATATTTGCTCCACATGGAATCTGAGTGCCTACATAATAAATGGAAAATCTTTTTAGCAAAAGAACAACCTATGCTACCTGCATACATTCATGCACATAGCCTAAATACATTCGGTTTGTTTCTGCCATTTATTGCTCAAAATTATTAAATAATCTTTATTATTTAGATAGATATGTTTGCTATTTACTATTTACCAGAGTATTCAGTATTGTGCTTTATAACATGTACAAGGTGAGGGCCATTTTGGGAGTGGAAACTAATACATTTTACCATTCAAATATGTGTAATTTTGTGAAAATTCTATAATCCAAGATGGCCGCCACCCTATGACGTCATAATATGCAAATTAAATGGGTAAATCTAGTCTCCACATAAACTTTAGGTCATACTAAACATTTATCTAATTTACAGAAAGTCTCTATCTATTATAATTTCTAAGTTATGGCCTTTTGAAATTAAGATGTCAAATCGGAACATTTCAGAGAAAAACCTCTGGCGCCCAAAGGGTTAATGGTACTGTGTGTCTGTGCTTAGCCACGTGGCTGGTGAGACATTAGCTCGTCGGTGCGACCAAGTCACTGGTTTATCCTCTGGGGTAGGCCTATTTCTCTTCTGTTACTGGAGCGTGAACTTTAGACTCGAATAATAAACGTTCATTTTCTAGTCATTTTTTACACGTAGTAAGTTTCAATAACACCATACTATTACATATCGACATTCAAGGAGCAAAGATGAGACGTCGAAATCGCCTGCCTTCTGTTTCCACGGTAGATCGCAGGTTATGCTATAAATGGCTTAGCATGGGTGGGATGGGGAAAGATATAACACCTTTCCATCCAGACGCAAATTTAGCTAATCGGAATCTGTAAGTAGTTTCCAGATATATATATATAGTTGATCTGTTTTATTTGACGAAGCGGTGAGTTAGCTGTCTTCACACCAATGTGGGCTTCTACGGCAATACACAGGGTCAAAAACTGTCGTAAATCCCACATTTCATGCAGTGGTTACGACAGCGCATGCATGCACTGAGAGAAGATGGATTCATCAAGGAATTAACTTCGAAAGTGACCGCTTGTGCTCAAAGAAACAGGCTTAAAATGCCCCTTCCTTCAAGAACCAACACAACCCCTGCCCGTTTAAGGGATACAGTGGAGACCGAGGCCATCGTGAATGATGTAGGAGAGCAGCAGTGGCGGCGTGAGTTCTATGAGGCCTTGGATCTGGGCACTACCGAGCTAGATCGTCGATTCGACCAAGAAGGTTTGCAAGTCGCTGCCATGAGAGAGCAAACTGTAATCGATGCCGCAAATGGAGACTACTCAAATTTGAATGAGATCACTGCTGCACAGCTCCCGGATCAGTTAAACAAATCTCGTCTACATATGCAGCTCACATTGCTCGGTGACTTCTCAAAGACAAAAGGCCTCAAGTCAGCTCAAGATGTTGCTGGATTCATCTGAACACTGCATCCTCAAACAAGGGAGCTACTAAAAGAGGTGGAGAAGTTTATTGAACTTTGTGTCTCCCTGTCTCCGCCGCCTCTTCTGAGCGGTCGTTCTCCACTCTTCGCCGCCTCAAAACGTGGCTACGGAACAATATGACCCAGAGACGACTGACACACCTGACTTTACTGCACGTCCACAGTGATGTTCTTGATCGGATGGACATTCAGCCACTGATGAAGAGGTTTATCGACAACACACCGGAACGGAAGTCTACATTTGGAGTCTTCAAATAGATAAGACCATACATTTGTATTCATTTTTTGGTTATTGCTGCCGCCGTGCAGAATCTGTGTACTAGGCATTGTCATGTTTGTGGTATTAGTTTAGTGAGTGTGGACTGTTTGTGCGCGCTCTCTGCCAGGGAATATTAATTGGGGCAATTGGTCTGGATTTAAGCTGCTTGGAACCGACGTGGGACGCTCGGAATCGGGTGGAAATTAGGCAAATTAGGCAATACCCAAAGAAATACCATCACTCATCTTCATAAATGAAGCCAGAAGCCGGTCATGTCAACATTTAAGAAATTAGAAATCCACACTGTTTAAACAACACCAATAGGTTTATTTTCTTCACATCTGCAGACTTTATGCTTTCCAAGCAAATGATAAAAAGTACTAAATCCAATAAGATTTTCATGTTGTGTATATGTTTTTTTTTTTTATTGCACTTCAGTATTATTTCAAGGAATAAAATACATGCAACAAGCAATGTTCTGCCAAGAATGGCAAGTTTAAGTCAGTAAGATTAACACATTTATTGTAATAACAACAATAATACATATAATAAATAACGAGAACAATAATAATAATAATACAGCAGTGCAAAGAGCTTAGATGGATATAAGTAAGTTCATCATGAAAATGAAGTTGAGGTACGAGACAACAATGTATTAACAAAACATTAACGTGACAATTATTTTAGATGACAAACCTCTTTTAGGTTATTCAACATTAGGAAACTGAGGTATGATAAGGTACACTTAAAAACAGAACGTTTACATTAACGAGGCTTGACTATGGTAACAAGCCTGCTTTATTTTTTGTGTGAGAGTGTTGTGTGTGCATGTTGAGTGTGCCCCTTGAGTGTGACATGTGCCCCTTAAGAATGTGTGTGTGTGTGTGAGAGAGAGAGAGAGAGAGAGCAAGAGAGCATGCATGTATTTGTGTGTGTGTGTGAGTGAGAGAGAGCAAAAGAGCATGCATGTATTTGTGTGTGTGTGTGTGTGTGTGTGTGTGAGATAGAGAGAGAGCAAGCATGTGTGTGTGTGTGTGTGTGTGTGTGTGAGAGAGAGACAGAGATAATTAATTTACTCATCCTCCAGATCTTGTTCAATGTCCCTGTCACCTGCACTTGACAACCCCTCTTCATAAAATTCCTGCACAGCTGCAGGCACTCCCAACTTGTGCAGTAACTTCATCACATCCCTCTTCTTCGCCAGCTTCACACAGTTGACGTCTGGTAGAGGAGCCGGCGCAAAGTCAAGCCACCTCTTCCCTCTTCTCAGCACGGTATGACGAGTAAAAGCCCCAGCAAATGAAGGCTTACAATCAAGCCTATCGCCACAGATCTGCAAGACTCTGGCATCGCTAATTTTGAAGGATCGTTGCTGGGTTGTGAAGGCAGCTGCTTCTTTCTTGAAGTCATAGCACTGCCAATCTCTCCCATACTGATGGACAGTGCCATGCCTGTGAAGGATGGATACATACTCGTCTGGCAGCAGGATGGTGGCCTGCTTTCTTATGTGCTGTTCGATCCTGCCAAACACCCTGTCGGCTGGCAGGAAGCTGTGTCCTCGGACCGGAAAGAAATAGTTCATGGTGAGGTGGGGAAACAACTGTGAATGGAGGGCAAACAGCATAGACAGCACATTGATGTTTTTGTTTTGGCCATAGCAGGAGTCGGAGAAGAGGCGGAGGCACTGACACAGGGAGAGGTTGTCTGCAGCTACAGCTGTGAAGTAGTGTTGCAGGGCTGAGGCAATTATGTTGCTGTCCTTTGAGTTTTCATACTCCAGCCAGGTGTAGAGGTGGATGTCGTGTCTGCTTTGCGATACTCTTCTGCCATGGTGACGCACCACTCCAAAGACATAGAAGTAGAGCTGTCTGGAGTAGTATGTCTGACCTATGGCAGACTTCGGCAGGACAAGGTTCTCCATGACATCAAAACACACAGTGTAAGAATCACCCACATCATTTAAAAGGTCGTAAAACTGACCAAGAAGGTTTGCAAGTCGATGACTGCGATGGAGGGAGTAAAGGAGGATTTTTTCACGCTTCTGTTCATCTGTTAACGTAGGGTCATTCATCTCCATCCGGGACCTCACGCATGTGGAGCACAGATCATTGGCCGGGTGTCCGAAGGCCAAATTGAAATCATACATGAAAATGCTCCAATACAGTGAGTATGTAACTTGGAGATGATTCTGCTCCAAAAAAAGGCGATGCATTTTTGCAACACTAAGGTCACTAGGCAGATACTTTCTACCTGGAGCGCCACGCCGGGCGTAATGGCTTGCTCTGCAGTCAAAGGACTTGATGTGTCCTCTGATGACCTCCTTCTTGGCTGTTACGTCAGCATTTGGTCTTGAGGCTCCTCTTTTTTCTGGGCGCGCCTTGCCAGTTTCTAGCCAGTGCCTGGCAATGCCCTGGACTCTGTCTTTCTTGACACCTATAATGACAATACATGGAAGAGAGGGTTGAGAATTAGAAAAAAAAGCAGCTGACTGGCTGTTCATTCTTACTGTGAAAAATCAGGAGGAATTGGGGAAAAAAAAACGTTTCATTCATTCATTATGCAAATGATGTCAACATATTTGAAATCACAAGCTTTGTCTTTTTATAATGAACGCACAAGATAAATAACATGCCTTGATTATTGACAGTTTTAAATTTACTGTTTTGCTTTTTATTTCATAATGGTGATGTGTATGCAAGGTTGTGGTGGGGTAGGTGAGTGTTAAGTCACTGAATAATAATACTGTCTCCCATCTTATTATTACTCTTTTGCTAAGGTGTGCTTATTTGTCATCAAAAACGACTGAGTTAAACTATCATTACTGTAGGCTGCAGCCTGAATAGGCTGATACAGGCCAATAGCCATGGGGAATAGCAGAATAGCAAAGCCTATTGACTCACATCAGAAAGATACATCAGTTTGAGTTGGACTAACGACATGATCAGGGCTCTCTCTCTCTGTGTGTGTGTGTGTGTGTGTGTGTGTGTGTGAGAGAGAGCACAACAGACAGCACAAACTTGTGAAGGAAGACACTGTGTTGACTTACAGAAAATGCTGAGAAAAGATGCCTGGCAGACAGGAACCCTCGTTTTGTCCTCCTTTTAAACCGAGTATTTGATGGTCACGTCCCTCTGTCGTTGTCTCTCCTCATCAACCCCCCTCCTCCGCTTCACAGGCATGATGTCCATGTGGGACAGAAGTATAGCATCCTGTGCCACCTTGTCTTTTGCTGTGTACAGTAAGTCAGGTCGATCGCTGTTAAGGTTTCCGCGGCTTTTGTTTGCAGGCTATTGCATTTTTGGCGTTTTCGCCACTATATCGCTGTAATTTCGCTAAATAGCGACAATTGTTATCTAAAACACGGCGTTTCCTCCGCCCATTCACTGTCTGGAGGACAGGCTCACTCATCCCATCATATTCGGTGTCAGTCATTTCGTAGAAACTCACTAGATAAAGTTTAACTAAGTTTAGCTAATAGCTTTCCTGAGGAGACTTTGGCTATGGCTGTCTTTGTTTACAAACGTTATCGCACGCGACGCAAGTCCAGGTCACGTTCTGATTGGTTGTTGAAAGTAGGGGCTTTTGCTGTTAAAGTGAAGTGGCGTTTAGCGGGTTTTGATTTTAAACAGATATTTTAGACACGGCGGGGAGCGGGTTTTATTTTATTTTTTCACAAAAACATTTAATTTACATATTCTAGATTTATACAGGATTCACACAATATCATTAATTCAATTTTCACAAAAATGGCGTTTAGGGGGTTTTGCATCTGAACTCTTCATATGTTGATATTTTTGTTGAAGGGAGATGAAATGTTTAGCACTGCCATTATTGATTATTCAAGTAATTTGTTCTATAAACTTGTTAAGAAAATGCAAGAGGTGATCTGCACACATGAAGAAAAAAAAAGAAAAAAAACGTTTAGCCCACACAGTGTTAGACTGTCACTACGACATAAGATTGTACAGTTACCGATATGTGCCTTTGAATATATATGTTGACATTTTTGTTGAATGGAAATTAAATGTTTAGCACTGCCAAAAGCAGGACTTGTATTATGAAATGCAATTGAACCGGAAACCTGAAGATTGTACCATGCACGGCATGAGGAATAAAGCATTCAAATTAACTCCGACATTGCGTATACCTGGTGATTTATTATAGACAAGTACAAGTCAGAATACTTAATGTAGATGTCTTTAATACTCTGTGTTAATGACATATTCGGTGATCGGATGTCGTGGAAAAAATAGTGTTAGTTTGCAATAGTGTTAGTTTTGTGTGTGAGCGAGAGACCGAGAGTGTTCAAGTTTATGTCCAAGTTTTTATTTTCCATATGCAACACGTAGCCTATATATTGTGTATATATAAGCATATTTTCCCCCCATGTAAATACTGTAGCTTATATTATAGACAGTACCGCAGCACCCCCACTCAAAATACCTTCCTCCGCACCTGTATGTCATATCAACAGGGGACATTTAAGAGTATCATTTATTGAATATTTGTGTCGGCCTTAAAAAAATGACACAAATAACACTTAATTTCACCTTAAAAGTTGGTATTTGGATATATATATGCATAAAAAAAGAAGTGAGCCTCCACTATATCCTTGCTCTGACCCTTGACTATAGATCTAGAAACTTAATGTCCTCATCTTTGATTGCCTACTTACAAAAAAACTAGGGGGAAATGGTCCAACGTCTGTGCAAGACGGGCAATTTGGCGGCCATTTTGATATGCAAATTAGAAGGTCAAAAACTCAAAATTTCGCTTGGGAACCATTTTTTTTTTGGACTCAGCACCCTTGAAATATGTAAGGCAGGCCGGTTCCCGACTTGTACCCATAAATGCTCCTCACTTCTTATAGAAGGCCTTTTTTCTGAAATCCATCTAGACTACAGTGCTTGAACTCCTGTCTTTCCTGGTTTAGATGTCTGAGGTTTAAGTTTGCAGACCTGAAAATGTCGCCACATCACTCTTTTTATGAACAATCCATAGCAGTGTACACAATGCATGAATTCATGTCCTTCAGTTTTTTCCTTTGGTTGCTTGCATGGAATGAGTTTGCCTTTCTTGGTCTCCATAATCTCTGTGTTGTGTTCAAAGTTGCCCATATTTCGGATACGATCTAACTGCAGTCGCCTTTCTCTTGAGCTCTTTGGAAGACTATATGCTTTTGCAACATCAGCTTCATCAGTGTGTTTACGCAGCAAGTGTCTTGACATTTTCTGAACAACTTTTCCACAGTAGAGGCAGTGATGTTTTTTATTATATCTTCTTGTACCATCCTCCTTCTTCAACACTGGATTGACATAGACAGATTCTTCTTCAAGGAACACTGAAACACTGCAATCAGGAAATCTGTGTGTGGGGTCATGACTTGTTTCAGAGCTCTGTCTGGACTGAATTTGGGTCTGATCGCACTCAAACTGGCTCTGGCTGGAGGACTTGGAACTGTTATGGCTGGTGGACTTGGAGCTGTTCTGACTGGAAGACTTGGAGCTGTTCTGACTGGCAGACTTGGAGCTGTTCTGACTGGAAGACTTGGAGCTGATCTGACTGGAAGACTTGGAGCTGTTCTGACTGGAAGACTTGGAGCTGTTCTGACTGGAGGAGCTGCATCTGCTCTGACAGAAAGTTGTCCTCTTGTCTTTATGCCCAAGAGATAGTTCCAAACTGCAGTCACTGTCTGTGTTTTCCTCCGGGGTACTTGGAATATACTCCTCTATCTACACTTGATTCATCTGATTCTATACGGGTTACTTTAATCTTAAGAGGGGGGGGGGGGGGGGAACCTCAAATTTAGGTCAAAAGTATATATATAAAACAGGCTCATAAGAGAAACAGACATGAAATGATCATCTATATGAATGTATTGTCTATACAGTACTTAACCCTTTCATGCATGAATTATGAAAAAAATGGTCTAGATTTTTTTTGGATAGATTTTCTTACTCAAAATGAACCCAAACTTGAAAATCATTTGGAATTTTTTTAAAAATATGGTTTTATTAAAAAGATATTTTACTGTCCACATACGTGGACACCATGCAACAAAGGGGTGGAAACGAATTAATACCCAATGTTGAAAATATGGAACATTATGTGTGTTAAATGTTGTTTTTAGATGTGCATGCAAGCCCAAACATCAAAAGAGAACACACAATTGATTTTAAAAGCATACAGAGGGAAAACCCCTCATATTTGTATTAACATTTTTGGTTACATGTGTTCGGAAACATCACAATATCATGGTAATTATCATCAAAAAACACTCTTCATATAAAAAAACATTCATTCAGGTAATAGTAATTCATAAACAACAAGTACAAAACATGTAAATGTAAACAATGATAAAAATATTTAAAACTGATTGCTTTATGCGAAACATGTCTGCTCCATTTGGTAAATATCCTCAAAGTAGTCAGGTCCGATTAGGCCTACTAATAAACATTCTAAACAAGTTGCATCATTATTTTGGCATATGGGTGATGTATACATTTTATCTTGTGTGAAAGCCCTGGAAGCAGTCAGGACAGATGGAGACCTGACATTGGACACAGGTGAATCTGGTCTTCTTTTGGCACATTTCATACCGGCATCTCATGGCATTCTTGGTGACTGCACTTCTTGGCCAGTGCTGCCCAGGCCCATACCACACTGCATGGAGAGTATTCACCTGGTGTTTCCGCTTAGGGGGCTGAGTTTGAAACACCGGCCTGCCTCTACTGCGCCTTTCCTGCACCTCAACTGACCCCAAGTTGATCAGACCTTGAGCAATTGAAGCTTTGAAGCTCAGCAGGTCTTTTTCCGCTCCATCCCTTAATTGACTTAGACGCCAGGCATTCACACACACCAAATCCAAAAAATGAAAAAATATGCGGATGTACCACCTTTTGTTCTTCCTTCTGTGGGCATATGAAGCAAGACACTGGTCCACTAGATCTACACCACCCATATGCTTGTTGTACAAGCCAACTGCAAAGGGTCGAGTAATTTCAATCATTGTGGCCTCTGTTTTTTTCCATCTGGTAGCTCTGTCTTCTGGATATTTTCCAGCGCATGTTGAGGCGATGTGAATCAAAGAGCTATCCAGCCAGCGTGTTACAGTGATGTTGCTTGCAGTGGACACAACAGATGAGGTTCCTCTTCCCTCCTTTCCCATATCCTTTTCTCCAAGGAGTTTGTCCCCAGCACCCTTCAAGCGGTTGGCACGGCAGGTGCCTGTTCCCTCAATGCCATATTGTTGCAATTTCTCAAGAAGAGCGATTGAACAGAAAAAATTGTCAAAAAAAACCTTGTGGCCATTGTGTTGTATATCGCTACACAGACGGACAACCACATCTGCAGCCATTCCCAAATCCCCCACATCACCTCTTCCACCATTTGCACCCTGATATACAGCCGCGGAAAAAATTAAGAGACCACTTCAAAATGATCAGTTTCTCTGGTTTTACTTTTTATTGGTATGTGTTAAAGTAAAATGTACATTTTTGTTTTATTCTATAACCTACTGGCAACATTCCTACCAAATTTCAAATAAAAATATTGTCATTTAGATCATTTATTTGCAGAAAAATGACAATTGGTCAAAATAGCAAAAAAGATGCAGTGTCTTCAGATCTCGAATAATTCAAAGAAAACAAGCTCATATTCATTTTTAAACTACACAATACTAATGCTTACACTTAGGAAGAGTTCAGAAATCAATATTTGGTGGAATAACCTTGATTTAAAATCACAAACTTTCGTGTGTCTTGGCATGCTCTCCACCAGTCTTTCACATTGCCGTTGGGTGACTTTATGCTACTCCTGGCGCAAGAATTCAAGCAGCTCGGCTTCTTTTCATGGCTTGTGACCATCCATCTTCCTCTTGATCACATTTCAGAGGTTTTTTATGGGATTCAGGTCTCGAAATTGGGCTGGCCATGACAGGGTCCTGATCTGGTGGTACTCCATCCACACCTTTACTGGCCTGGCTGTGTGGCATGGAGCATTGCCCTGCCGGAAAAAACATTTCTCAGAGTTGGGGAACATTGTCAGAGCAAAAGGAAGCAAGTTTTTCTTCCGGGACAACGTTGTACTTTGCCTGGCTGAGGTTTGTAAAAGACCATAAGGATTGAAAAAAGCGGACTGGAGGGTCTTCTAGTTCGTCTTCTCTGATGAGTCCAATTTTCAGCTTTGCCCAACACATGGTCGTCTGATGGTTAGACGGAGACCTGGAGAGGCCTACAAGCCAGAGAGTCTTGCACCTACTGTGAAATCAGACTCATCAGAGAAGACGAACTTAGAAGAACCTCCAGTCCGCTTTTTCAATCCTTATGGTCTTTTACAAACCTCAGCCAGGCAAAGTACAACGTTGTCCAGGAAGAAAAACTTGCTTCCTTTTGCTCTGACAATGTTCCCCAACTCTGAGAAGTGTTTTTTCCAGCAGGGCAATGCTCCATGCCACACAACCAGGCCAGTAAAGGTGTGGATGGAGTACCACCAGATCAGGACCCTGTCATGGCCAGCCCAATTTCGAGACCTGAATCCCATAAAAAACCTCTGAAATGTGATCAAGAGGAAGATGGATGGTCACAAGCCATGAAAAGAAGCCGAGCTGCTTGAATTCTTGCGCCAGGAGTAGCATAAAGTCACCCAACGGCAATGTGAAAGACTGGTGGAGAGCATGCCAAGACAAGTGAAAGTTGTGATTTTAAATCAAGGTTATTCCACCAAATATTGATTTCTGAACTCTTCCTAAGTGTAAGCATTAGTATTGTGTAGTTTAAAAATGAATATGAGCTTGTTTTCTTTGCATTATTCGAGATCTGAAGACACTGCATCTTTTTTGCTATTTTGACCAATTGTCATTTTTCTGCAAATAAATTATCTAAATGACAATATTTTTATTTGAAATTTGGTAGGAATGTTGCCAGTAGGTTATAGAATAAAACTAAAATGTACATTTTACTTTAAAACATACCAATAAATAGTAAAACCAGAGAAACTGATAATTTTGAAGTGGTCTCTTAATTTTTTCCGCGGCTGTAGCTCAAATCTGTAAGTGTAGCCAGAGCTACCAGCTCTAACCCAGACTTTAAATCCCCATGGCTTCGGTTTTTTGGGAATGTACTGCTTGGTGGAATGCCGGCCTTTGAAAGGGACAATCTGCTCATCGATGGCATGAAATTCTTCTGGAGTCACTGCTTCCAGGATCCGCTCCTGCAGCACACCCAAGACTGGCCTCAATTTGAAGAATTTATCGCCATTAGCAGACTGTGAGGTGTTATCAGCAAAATGGAGATATCGTTTAATCTCATCGAACCTATTAACAGGCATAGGATCTGCGATTAAATGTTGCCGAAGGCCAGGATTTGAGGACCAATACATCCTTGTTCTGGGGTATTTAATGTAGGTCATGGTCAAATTAATCCCCAAGAACACTTTTAATTCTGCAGGGCTGAGGTAGAGGTTCTCTTTTCCCTGTTGCAGTGCGTACATATTTGATTGAAAGGCGATTTCATCTACGAGGGTGTCAGGAAAAAGGCTGGAGAACAGATCGACAGGTTCCTCACCCTGTGCAAGTACCTGACACATCCCAGTAAAGTCCGGAAGATTTCCCTCAAAGAGATTGTCCCTATGAGCCCATAGTCTGTTGTTTTGTCCTCTTCCATCCCCTCTGCCTCTGCCATCACCTCTGCCTCTGCCTCTTCCATTGCCTCTGCCTCTTCCATTACCTCTGCCACTTCCATGTGCCACCTCTTGTGGTCTGTCTGTTGCAGATCTGCCCAGGGAAAAACAGGTGCAGATGACGGAAAAGTGGAAACGGTATCAGAGAAAGTACAGAGAGAAGAAAAGGGTGCTTGCTGAAGTTTTGAACATTACTCCTCCCTCACTGAATTCAACAGCAGATGACCAGCTTAATGGCCCTCCAGAGCCTTTAGTGGATGTTGCTGACCATGACTATGTGCAGCAACGTTTAGAGAGACCACGTGCATCCTCAACTCCTGTGAGGGCAGTGCAGAAAAGTACCAGCAAACATAGAGCAGTGCTGAAGGAAAGGGAAAAGCTAAGGTTCGAGCTCATCAAAATAAGGAAGGAACGACTGAAAGCAAAAAAGCCGCAACGTAAAGTTGATAAGCTCAAAGTGAAGAAAGGAAAGGATGCAAGTGTGAGCAACAAGAAGAGAGACAAAAAGAAAATTGCAGAGGAGAAAAAGAAGAGGGTTGTAAGCTATCTCTGTAGAGACGAGAATAGCCGCATGCTGTCGGGTAAGAAAGACAGTTACAAAAAATAAAATGAAACACCAAAGGAGAGTACTTCTTCATTCACTGAAAGACCTCCACTCCAACTATAATACAACCGCCCTGAAACACCATGCAATCTCCTATCGACAGTTCCTAAGATACTGCCCTTTCTATGTTACACAAGCCAAAGAGTCTGACCGAAACACATGTAGCAGCTTTGACCATGACAACTTTTAAATGATTGTTGACAGGCTCTGTCAGAAAGGCATTCTGTTGACCAACAGCATTTCGGAGCTCCTGGAAGCCATTGTTTGTGACTCAACCAACCAGAAGTGCATGTACCGCTTATATACCGCGAAATGTTGCTATAACGAGGTGGAGTTTGAGGGCCCACTAGATGATAGTATCATCACATGGGAGCAGTGGGAGAGGATTGTTGTTACATTGGAGGAGAAAACATGTGCAAGATATCACAAAATTGAAAAGAGTGGCAGAACGGCAGACCTTCTCAGTCTCCTGAAAAAGAAGCTAGACGCCCTTCACACGCCATCAGTTTAACTGGCTGCACCAGACCCGGTCCTTAAGAGAATTGAAGCACTCTCTGCTTAGAGATGAACTGTGCTTTCATATTGACGAACGTGCCGTGTTTGCACATCTAGAACCTGTTGTGAGAGATGCAATGACAAAATGTGAAACACCACCTTCCTCCCTCCACATTATAAGTGATAGGCCTGTAACACAGTACAGGAACCGAAAGAACTTTTACCTCTTAGGCTTCAAGAGTGTTACTTGGAACTTCAGTGAGAAAGCTCACGGGAAAGGCGCACCGGATGGAGTTGGAGCAACTTTGAAGCGTACACTCAAAAAAAAAATCTGTTGGATATAATTAAAAAAGTTACGTCGAATGGTTCCACGAAACTGCGTCACATAGCTTTTACGAAACTATATATCTTAAAATGGGCAGAACACAGTTAAGAACATTCTACAAAACTGAATTAATGAGGTTCAAAATGACTTGGTTAAATCAAATCAAAATAACACTCTTGGGTTCAATCAAAGTGACAGGGTTGGGTTCACCCAAAGTGACAGGGTTGGGTTCAACCAAAGTGACACGGTCGGGTTCAACCAAAGTGACTTGGTCGGATTCAACCAAAGTGACTCTGATGGTTTCAACCAAAGTGACTCGGTCGGGTTCATCCAAAGTGACACTGATGGTTTCTACCAAAGTGACACTGTTGGGTTCAACCAAAGTGACTCTGATGGTTTTTATCAAATTGACGCGGTTATATTCAAATCAATTGCAGTGTAACACTAAACATAGCACTGTTGTACAAAATCAAGTAAATACACTGTGGAAGGAAACCACTCACACACACAATTTCAGAATCAATTCGTGTTTATTAAGAAATTACTTAATTAACTGGGAAAAAAGTCGAACAAGTGCTGAGGCATTTTAACTGTTTACCGCCAAAGTTTGTTTTTGAGAACCTGAAACTTGTCTGAAAGACAGCGATCATAGATGCTCATCAGCACCTTTTGAAAAAATTAAAAATGATTCCCTTTATCCTAGTGCAACAAGTACACCTTCGCTTTTTGCGTTTTTTTTTTTTCTTTTACAAAGTCTCTTGTTTCTTTGTTTTTGAGAACTTGCACTTTGTCTTAAAGGCAGAAGACATTGATATTCATCAGCCCTTCTGAAAAAAAAAAACATTATTCTGAAATTCAGAAATTAAGTTCGACATCCTTGATGTGATTGAGCGCAGATGGACTAGTGGTGACAAAAGAAGTTTCAACTGTCCTTTTCTGTGGAAGAGAAAATGTAGAAAATGTAGCAGAACCTGGATCTTGTCTGACAGGCGGCGGTCATCGATACCCATCAGCTCCTTCTGAAAAAATTCGAAGGTGTACCTGAGGTCAGAGGGGTAGCTGAGATTCAACACGTAAATGACACCGAAGAGGAGAGCAGTGGCGCAGGCTGCGTCTCCAATATTGTTGAGGACTGTGACCCCTTCAACGATGATGCCCACATCCTCTGGTGTATCGCTGTGGTCGGCCCCCTCGTGGTTTACCAACTAAATGCCAATGGTCGTCTTCTCCATAGAAGCTTCTGCTTCAGCAAAATCCGTATCCTAAACACACAGAATATTTGTTTGAAAGAGATTGTTGTGTGTGCATACATGTGCTAAAGAGGTAGAGAGAACAATTTATTTGTGCCAGTCAAAGGCGATCCAACAACATAGTATGACTTCTTTTGGTGGTAACCTTTTTTGGCCAGTATAAGCCAGTATAAGCCCACCCCCTCTGCGAATATATGACAAAAATGAACAGACTAAAGGACCAAAAGGACATCTCAGAAACGCCTCCAAAAAGAAATGAACAATTAACTTGGGCGTAAATCCAGATAAAATAGCATGACACACCCCCTATTGTGCCAGTAGCCTACAGTGACTAGTGTGATAGGGCGCATGTGCACATGGTGGGACTAATGTTGACTGGCCACCATCCCACACAGTGCACATTTAACACCTATTAGTCAGCAGTGGTGGTTAACCTTCACAACCACCTTTAATTCCGCTTTGAAAACATCATGCAAACACTCCAACATTTATAATTAAATAGAATGTACAGTGTAAACTCGACAAAAGTATTTAATTCTGAATTATTAATTCAGAAATGAAAACATGTTGTGAAATAGTGTGTTGAGCGGCAGAGGCAGTAACCAGGAGATTGTAGTTGTGATACTCCAAAAGGTGCAGATTTATTAGACTGCCGGCAGGTGACAGACAATACGAACATTTAACATTTAACATTAAAGATTTAACCTCACTAACTTTGTCAGAAAGCAACAAAAAGATACTAAACATACTGACTCGCAGTTAAAGCTTCAATCTCTGAAGCACCGGGTATCCTCTCACGTCAGAGGTCCCTAACTACACTTTAGTACCCTCTCACTTCAGAGGTCCAAACTCAACTCTCCTGCCATTCCCTGGATGCAGGTTATATTACATTAACTCCTCCTCTCAGGAGTTAACCATCAATCACAAGTTAATCACGAATCAATTATCTAAACAGACCACAATTTGACCTATTACACAAGTATGAAACATACACCAGTTTATATCACACATCACCACATGCAACAACATCTCGATTTAGCTTCTGGCAGCCAGCTATTAGCCTGGCCGTTACCAGACTGTGACTCCATTTCATTCCGTCAGTCAGTCTGGGCCAACCCAATGCATTTTGGTTTCCGAGATGGGCGGGTGCTTATCTTGAGGTTTAAAATCATTGGAGTTCCCTTAACCAATCAGCAACGTTTGGTAATGACGTTTGCTGTGCGACGTAGTTCTTGAACTTCGAGGAACAAATGTAACTTTGACAAATAAGATCTACGTAATAATAGCAGTTAAATACAACACTATGCAGACTCACCATTTGTACGTGACATGAGCCTCATCCACGACAACACCAACAAGGTTTTGTTGGTAAATGGTCGTGTTCAGCATCCTTCGCCACTTCGAATTTAGGAGCCAAGCTTCGGGACTTCCAAAAACAAGCGAGAAATGACCGTCGCGGATCTTTCGCTCGTCGTCAACACCGAGTTGACCGGCACGTATTCCAAGTTTACCGGCCTCTCTAACCTGGTCTTCCATTAGTGCGACGAGGGGGGACACAACCACAGTAACAGCATTCGGTCTTCCCAGTCTCTCCATTACTAGGGGGACCATCTGGTAGATTAAACTCTTCCCAAAGCCAGTTGGGAGAAGAGCTACGACGTCCTTTCTCATCATAAAACTTACAAGACAATCCTCTTGTTCTCCTTTTAATTGTCTGATGTTCTCGAGAGTTGAGACAACTTCTCCGATAGCTTTTTGTGTCTCTTCCTCCGTAGCCATTTTTGCTATACTGTTAAACTACAAACTCGGCTGGACTACATGCAACTCGGCAAGGCGAGTTTTGCGTCACAGCTCTGAACTGTTCGCTGATTGGTCCGGCAAAATTTTGAGTTCTGGAAACGATTGTCAATGGGGCTGGGCCAGACTGAGTATGAGCTTGAAATCAATTCAGGCGGAAATACGTAGGCTGGTGTCACCAGGCTAGCCAGCTATAAGGATCTTATCCAATATAAATAAAACACCCCTGTCTAAAATGTAAGAGTCCATTGTTTTGCGCGAGTGTGTGCATAAGGAAGTCTGTTCAAATGTGCTCTGGTTCGGTTTGGGAGCTGGATATGCTTCAGGTGAGCTCCGTGATTTTAAATATCCTTTACTTTTGTAATCCATGCGTGATCCTTCTCGCAGGCTCACACAGCACGGCGCCATGCTGTTTCACCCGCGATTTTGGGTCACGTTGGTCCTACAGTTTACAAAGCATTAACCTAAAACCCACTGCACATTCATTTAAACCCCAACCGTTCCCCCAACGTCTCTGCGCTATATAAAGTGACGGCGCAGATTCTGCTCCGTCACACATGTAAACGAGGCCACAGTCTCAATCTGGTATAAGCCCTCTATCTGGACCCCTTCAAACACCTCATTCTTTCCCAAATCAGTCAGTCATTGTCATCAATGTCACAATTATGTTTGTATGTGTGAACACTTCTTCAAAGATTTGTTTGCAAGCCATGTGCTTGCTAGAATTCTTTATTTATGCTTAAAGTTAGCTAGAATTGTCACTACCGAAACATATGGTAGTGACCAGATGATTTCGGTAGTGACAAAATGAAATGGAAAGTAGTTCAATCCCATCATTTTTAAATAAATGTGTTGTGTGGACTAAAGGGCGGCCCAGAGCACCTTTAGGAAGATTTTGGGAGAGAAATGAACATCCATCCAACAGTGCAGTCACTACCGAAACAGTGCAGTCACCATCGAAACAGATACATTGTATACATTGAACTTGAAAATTTGGTAAAATGTATGGATTTCATTGTGAAAACCTTATTATTGATTTTACATGAATAACGCTATCTACACAACTTTTTATATGTTTATAATGACTCGGTTTGATCTGAAATGTGCTACACGAACTATGCATAGTATTGTCGGTCTTAACTTAAGCTTTCAAACGGTAGTTTTAGGATACAATTAGCGCGTATACCACCACTCCATTGGCCTATATGGTAGCTTGCCAGCTATCATGCTACATACACTACATGCAAGTATTTTTGGCTTATAATTAATTTAAAAATGACGACAGTCTTGTTTCGTGCTCTACACAGTTGTATACATATATATTTGCAACCATGTTCTTCATTAGACTTTTTTTTAAATCGCTAGTTTCATAGCTCATACAGTCACGCATGACGTACCCAAAACCGAGTGGCAGGAACGTTTTCAGCCCTGGGCCCTTACACTTGCAAGTGCTAGTGTTAAGACAAGACAAAGACAAAGCAAAAGGGGCAAGGGGAAGAATTGAGATTCGGTCTTAGCCTCATTCTCATAAGGGTTAAAAGAAAACTATGAAAAGGAGTCAGTCTCGGACCAGGCTTAAGAAATCCTGACAGGAACGTAAATACAACCATTAATTTAGCAAAGCTTTGAAGGCCTGTAAGTTCCTGCACCATTTCGTCATTCCCTCTGAAGGCCTCCTCACTCAAAAACATGTCTTTAGTTATGTCCTTTAGACGATTCATTTCGGTTCTCAGTCGTGCGCATTCATCCGTCAATGCCTTGACTGTAGCTCGGCAGGCTGCATTGGAGCATGGTCCCACGATGCATGGGCTATGAATCGCAGACGAGTAAGTGTGCTCACCCTTCGTACATTCAGTGTGAACTTGTTCCTCACTGGTGCTGGAAGCGGCCACAGGCTCATGGTAGGTGTCATCATTTCTAGGGGCCACAGTCTCAGTTCTTATGCGCTTCAACTGCTGAGTATGCTCAAACCTTCTTTTGGCATAGGCATTTTTCTGCCGCTGTCCAGCTGAAGTGTGTTCAAACAGGCTTGGTACATAGTCAGGGCTCATGAGGTTCTCTCTTTTCCCTAAGCAGATAGGAAAGAATGGTAGAATATTAAATGTATGCATACATAAGACACGTCACAAGTCTTTTATTTGTCAGATACACAAAATGACACAGGGTCAGACAGGGCACTGAAATTCTTAAAGGCACCCAGTGCAACATTAGAGAAATAAACTTTCAATTTCTAGTCTTTTGTACACGTAATAAGTTTCAATAACTCCATACCATTACATATCGACATTCAAGGAGCAAAGATGAGACGTCGTTGTGGGGTGAGAACTGATAGAAAATCGCGGTGCCAGCGCCGCCGGTGGGGAGAGGCATTTTTTTTTTTTCAAATCTACGCTACGCTCTTGCGGCTAGTTTTAGCGCTCTTTTTAACGCCCAAAGTATCAAATAATGATGCAAATGTGCTAATATGGTGAAGTAAATGTCAATATCTTAAAGAGTGTCTTATCCAGAATATTTCCATTTTGATGCCCTAATGTTGCACTGGGTGTCTTTAAGACAAGAGTACCATAACATAATAATAGTAGTGATGCTCCGATTGATCGGCAAATATTGGTAAAAATTGCTTGATCTGTGATCGGTGAAAAGCACCGATCAAAAAAGCTGATCACGTGACGTAAATGAATTGCGCGACTTTTCAACCCGCGTGCGTGGCAAACGGTCACTCTACAGCAGAGCAGAGCTTGGCAATGGCAAGCAAAATGAGATCTCCAATCTGGAATTTTTTGTGTGTGTTTTGTGAATGTTTAATTTCTACAAATTGTGCACATAAAATAGGAGGATGTTGCGCTGAATGGATCCCAAAAGGATCCGTATGAAAGCTATAATAGACAATCGTCGCAGATTGTCCGGTAAGAACAAATAATGTCAAAGTTCCGATGATGAAAAGAAGAACGGTATTTATTTTCAACACACACACTCGCAAGACATGAATTGGTAGGATGAATATGAATGACTGATGACCGTGGTTTTATACAGAAATGATAAATAACAAGACATATAGATATGAATCTGAATATATCACGGCTGTAACATGAAGGTGGATCTGTCCCTTTAACTTCGTTCTGCGTTACGGTGAACATTCCATTTGAGCGTTAACATAAACAACTGTTAAAACTGTTTTAAAACAATTAAAAAAACAGTTCAGTAAGTAAAACTCAGTCAATTTGCAGGGCAGCACATCGTCAAAGTCAATTTGAATGGATCCTTTGGTATTTCTTGAGATGAGCTATTTGGAACCATTTGAAATAGCGGAATAACTAAATGATGAAAACAATAATAATCATGAAACAGTGAATGATTAAACCCTACATTAACTACTCTCTATAGTGTACCTACTGTTGACATGAAACGGACTAACCGCTGAAACGGACTAGCGGCAGCCTTTTTAACAGTGCGAAAGCTGCTAGATTATAGATAAAAGATTACCATTACCCTGCCATTCTGTGATCGGCAATCGGCAGATCATGATTTTGGTGATCTGCCCCAAAAATGCTGATCGGAGCATCTCTAAATAATACTAAACTATAATATGTTAGACTAACATCAGCGCCGTTAGCCAGCTAACTTCACAATCAGAAAACGTTAGCAACCAGCTAAAGTTAGGATAACAATGTTCAAACAAGCTTATCAAAAACAACTCGACATTTTCTTGTAAAAAATTATTCGCTAAATAGGGCAAATGTAGCTAGTGGCAATCTCCCAGATACAAAGGTGTGTGTGTGTGAAATTTTTTCATTTCTGTGAGTTTTGACTGATTGTTTCGTTTCTGTGACTTTTGTCTATGATATGACTTACGCTCACCTAGACTTTGGGACACAAAGATGGCGGCGCTTAGACACAGCAACGTCACATGGTATCTATGAATAGAAAACTATGTGTTGTCATGCAAGGTTCTAAATCTGACACAACCATACAAAAATATGGTGTTCCACAAGGCTCAACTCTTGGTCCACTCCTGTTCTCTATTTTTATCAATGACCTCTCCTCATTCTGCTCTGATTGTTGTTTCCAGCTCTATGCTGATGACACGATGTTATACACCTCGCAAACAGACACATTTCAAATTCAAACTGCCTTGCAATCTGGCTTTAATTTGTTGGAGAGACAAAGTCCCACACCTTTTCTTTCAATCAGAAGACCGGAGACTGGATGCAGAAATCTGGAGTTTTATTGTAATCAATAAGCTACAACAAGGGGATGCCCATGGATCATCTCGAAGTGTGAAAGCTCTGTATGCCAACTTAAGGCCTGTGAATTGTGGGGTGTGTTCTGTCTAGCTGTCTTCCAAAACCAATCAGAATTAACTATTCCCTCTACTATCACTCCCCTTAAACCTCCTATGTGTGTCGTGACAGGAAGTTCCTTGGAATGTATATGTGTCTTATCTTTATTGCTGCATCTGACATCAGTGAGTCAATTCTAAGGCTAAGTTACTATTTCCCCCTAGTCTGCCTATCCTAAGTGAGACTTTCTTACAGATGAGTTAATCCATGTTCATTTAAACATAAAATAAATCCTACAAATTCTCTACAACACTGGCTGACAGCAAATAAACTGTTACTCAACAAAAGTAAATCTCACACCATGATTTTTGGCACTCAACAAAATATTAAAACAAAGTTCAAATCCTCTTCACATATGATCACCTGTCTCGATGGTACACCACTGAAAAAAAAGTTGAACACATAAAATATCTTGGACTCTGGTCAGACTGTGGACTATCATTTAAATATCACATTGATCACACCGTAAAGAAACTGAATTTTAGCCTTTGTGTCCTCTTCAGATCTAAACACTGTTTTTCATTTGCTGTTAAGAAGAGACTTGCTTCAGAACTAATATTACCAATTCTCGACTATGCAGATGTTGTTTATATGCTGGCCTCAAAAACAAATCTCCATCCTCTTAATACTGTGTATAATAGATTGTGTAAGTTTATCCTTGGCTGTCCTTTCACAACCCACCACTGTACACAGGACATTTTGAAGAGTAAATTGTACTCAATTTGAGTAAAATTTTACTCCTAAAATGACAGTATTTGGTCCCAGTCCAAAAAAAGTAAAATTTACTCTTGTCATTGAGTTACATTTTCAGAGTTATTTCTATTCTATCTAGAGTTCATATTTTACTCCACAAGAGAACAATTCTAACATCATTTCACTCAATACAGAGTTGTATTTTACCCTATACAGAGTAGTAACTGCCTCAAAATAGAGATCTAATTCTACTGATTACATCAAGATTACCAAGTCATTTGAGTCCTATACCAACTTCAATGAAGGTGGCATGTTGTTTTGATCCATGTAGCTAAAGTTAAAGTTCTTAATTCTCCTGTCTATTTCCTTTGATGTTGTGTAGTTTTTGATCAAGTATAGTATTAGCAGCTTCATTTCATATTGTGCCACGCCCTCCAAGATATTGTGCATAATATCGACAGAGAAGTTTTCACATGTATTGAAGTACTACAAGGAATTAAGAACACAAGAACGTTTAACACCCATCACATAAGGTTTGACGGCTCTCTGTGATGCTGTCCAGATGCCCTTCAATACTGGTCCCAGTCTGTGAAAAGAAAACTTGATTAGTCTTGCTATTAAAATGTATCTGTTGCAGTTTAGGGCCCCATCATCACTACCAGAATCACTTATTGCCACAAAATGCAAGATTTCAGCCTTATATTTTGTATTTTGCTAAATGTAAAAAAAAAAAAAATAGATTTATTCATATGAGCGTATCTGAAGCTGATGGTGATAGATCTGTGGGGAGCCAAATCAGATAAATATCACACGGCACTCGCTGATTACAGATGAGCATGGTCATCGCATGATTTCACAAGAGTAGTTTTAAGATTTAATATTACGGACAGAACAGTGAGCCTTCTTAAACTTTAATTAAACTGTAACATTACCTTGATGAATTTCACAAGGTGGTCAAAGGCCTGTCTGGCAGAGAGCTTTCCTGGTCTCTTGTTGCGGCCATGAGGTGACGGTGGCATGACGTGGATAAGGAGCAAGATGGAGGACATCTCACTGTCCCATCCTGAAAATACAAGAAAATTCAGAAAGACATTCTTACTAAAATGTTTATATTTTTGTTCCAAAACCATTTCCTACTTCCATTATTATTATTTCTTGAATTTGAGTGTACCATCTTCCAGTTATTCTGTTGTGGATTCAGCGTTATGAAGGAGATCTTCAAGGTCGCTTGTCTGGGTGAGGCCACAGCTTTGTTCAAGGACTTTCTGCCTGTAGTGTGTAGGCCACTTCTCCAGGAGCTTTGCAGAGATGTCATCACCAAACATCAGACTGAAATCCTGCTCTATCTGCAGACAAGATGGAATACAGAAAACATGGCATAAATTGCTAATAGGTGCACCAGGACTGACCAGGAATGAAATTAGTTTAAAGGCATTTTTCATTTCAGCTTGATTTTAATGTAAGGCAGTTGAAGAGCGACATACCATTCCCGTGACGTCAAGAAATCTTGGAAAGGTGGTGAATATTTCAGAGGACTTCACTGGGTCATGAACCATTTCTTGGCGATGGGTGAAGGTCTGTTTCATCTTTTCCTTGATGATTGCTTCATCAGTTGTATGCTTCATGAGTGCGATGGCCTCACGACACTGGGTTTCTGCGGTTAGCTGATTTTCCTTCCTGAAGGGGGTTCTGTCACCAGAATCTGGACCACCTGTAACAGTGAAACCACATAACTGATGCAATACTTTCTTTACTTTCTCAAAAAAGTTAAGCCATTTTCACCCCTTACACAAACGGTCAATCGTCTTTTTGCTAAACCCCCTGCGATGCACATCACTGTAACAAAAAAATCACTATGCACATTAAAGATTAATTTAACATGTGAATTCTCATTAAAAAAAATCTAACACACTAAAAATCATGTACCTGCCAGTGGCTGAGGGTAAGGCTGAACGATTATGGCCAAAATCTTAATCGCGATTATTTTTGATCAATATTGCTATCGCGATAATTTTTCGCGATTATTCATACATTTTAGGTAGGTCTAATTATTTTCCGCGATAACGGAAAATGGCGGAATTCGTGGAATGTACCCTTTGAAAACGGAATTTCATCTTTCAATCATTTTGTGCATAGACCTCGCCCAAATTCCCCTGTATTTTGGCCTGCAAACCTGAATTCTTTCAAATAAACACAACGATTGCAACGATAAACAAACATTAATTAAAGAACAAGAACAAAACCACTGGCCACGCCCCCTTTTCAACAGTTGTCACACACTCACACATCAAATTCACCCGCTCGTGTTCCCAATCACAATTCAAAGACATTATTTTTTAGTCTTATATTCTGTTGATGGCTGGCAAACAACAATATTAGAAGGTTTGGGTCACTTATTATTCACTAATTTTAAGCCATTAATCTACCTCAGGGCGAACAAAATGATCTGATACGGAAAATGCATTTTTTTTTTCACAGAATATCATTGGCCCTAGTTAGGGACAAAATCTTTTTATTGATTACATAAAGAATGTATTGATTTTATACAAATTATTACAAAAAATAAAGGGCTTACTAAGAATAAACATGCAGATTTCAACCAGGTCTATAGGTTTCTGGCAAGAAACACCAGCCTGTTGACATTTTCTGGCTTGAGAGATGAGCGAAGGCAGGTCACTACATTTCCCCCAGTGCTGAAGACCCTCTCTGAGGGGGAACTTGTGGCCGGAATGCACAAGTATTTTTCTTTGCCAGCTTTGAGAGTCGTGGAAAGAGTCTCTGGTGTTCCCTCCACCAGTCCAGCGGGTCTTCCTCACTGTCAAGATCGGCACATTGTATGTAGGACTGTAGCTCAGTGGCTACAGCTTGTTGTTCCTGGTGGGGAGAGGATCTTGGTGTGGTTCCCTCAGCAGTCTTGAAGAAGCTCCCCAAGGTTTTCTTTTTCTTTGGAGCGCTGGGTGCATCCTCCGCAGCCTCAACGTTGGGATCAGTTGGGCCCATCTCCTTGAAAAAATATGCATATACAGTGTTTCCCCTAGGTTCACCGCTTTGGGGGGGGGGGGGGGGTATGGTTTTCGGGCAAAAAAAATCCTGATTTCGCGGGAGCTTCCCTCTTTTGGGGGGGGATAAGCCCCTACTTAAAACCTATTATTTTTCCTGAGACCCAGCAAAACTAGGGGGGTCTGGGGGCATGCTCCCCCATAAGATTTGTTTGAAAATAACCTTTTAAATAGTGTCCTCTAATGGGTTTTAGGAAGAGAAATTATCACATTTAGATTTAAAATATGGCACAAATATAAACATATTGGAGACATCTGCTGAGATTTTGTTTTGGATGTGTGTGAAGCAGGAGCACCCTGACCTGGGAGAGAAAGCTTAGGAGCAGCTACTACCCTTTGCCTCCACATATTTATGTGAGGCCTCCTTCTCTGCAATGACTGTGATCAAAACAAAGCAGAGAAACAAACTGTGCCTGGAGAAGAGCTTAATCACAGCAGTTACCTCCCTTTTTTTTGAAAATAACCTTTTTAAATAGGGACCTCTAGTGGGTTTTAGGAAGAGAAATGAACAAATGTAGATTTAAAATATGGCACAAAAATAAACATATTGAAGACATTTGCTGAGATAGGTGCTCATTATAGTTAATGTCAGATATCCTCTGTTCAATTTTCAAACTCTCCCTCACTATATGACTTTTTTGATCGAGCAATATTCCTGATACGATGCCAACGTGACCGTTTCAGAGTACCTCGTAAATATCCCAAAAAGCCGAGTCTGTTTCTCTGACTGACGTATGTACCTTGTGGTTGCCCAGCTCTGTGCCTTTAGGAACTCCTGGGCTAAGTTAGCGTTGTGTGCGGAGAGACGGTGCTCCAAGTTCAAGGCTTTAAAATGCGACAGTGACGTCTGCATATTTCAGGCAAGAACGCCCGGTGTTCATCTTCATACTTTCGTTTAGCTTTACGCTTTGCTGGATCCATGGCATTCTTTCAGTAGCTACAGCTAGTCTGGCTAGTAACTCTCCGAGACTGGGTGCACACATTAGAATGTTTCATGTTTGGAACATTAACGTTACTTTAAGACATCTCTCAAGATCGAGTGATGACCAAATATACATGAATAAATACCCCAGCCTTTTGTCTGTATTTCCAAATATATTGCGTGCAAAATATGCATTTTAGATGTTTGGTTTTTTTTTACAATAAGAAAATTCTGTACACCAAGAGAAAAGTCAGTGAGCACTCGAGCTGGAGCCGAGCCGCATGTCAGCCGGCAAACACTAGCTGCCATCTTATTTTCAAACAGAAAGTAACGTGTGCACATGCATTTCAGATGGGGTTTTTTTTTACAAAAAGAAATTCTGTACACCAAGAGAAAAGTCAGTAAGCACTCGAGCTGGAGCCCAGCTGCACGTCAGCCGGCCAACACTAACTGCTATCTTATTTTCAAACAGAAAGTAACGTGTGCGCATCGGGGAAGATACAGAGAGCAGAGGACAATTGTAAACGCGCGATCATCTCGAGACAAAAATTACATGCCGTTGTGCAAATAAGATAAATAACTAGGGCTGCAACTATCGAGTATTTTTGGAATCGAGTATTCTACCGCGTATTCCATCGAGTAATCGGATAAAAAGTATTTTTGCGTTTTTAAACAACAATACCAATAGTGTGTCCCGCAACGAGGTTGAAAGCACAACAGCTGTGTGTATGTGTGTGACCACACTTGCGATAGGGAGAAATGAAGAGTGCAAGACATGAGATCTTGGAGAATTGTTTGCTTACTTGCTACTTAACACGATGCCTAGTCATCACTATAAACTCATAACATAGGCTAAAAATAATCACAAATAATGTACGTTCTAACAAGCGCTAGTGTCCATATTAGTTAGCAATCATATATCCGCTAGCGTCAACTTTTATGCAGGGTTGCCAGGTCTGTGTGACAAAACCAGCCCAATGGCCAATCAAAACCAGCCCAAAACCAGCCCAATGGCCAATACAACCAGCCCAAAAACCAGCCCAATATTGTTCCTTCAAAAATGTTTGCGCGCTTCGCGCGCACAGACTGTGTTAACGTGACAGCTAGGTAGATAGTAGTATATCAGCTAGACATAGATAGTAGTATATCAGCTATCAGCTATGACAGCTATGACAGCTAGATAGATAGTAGATATCTATTTTTTTTGGCGGTGGGTCTGGGAGTCTTGTGGCAGACTGAGAGCATGGTGCTTGTGTGTATGTGGGCGTGTCCCACGTCGCGTCACATGCCCCATGTGTGTACGTGCTGATCTGAAGTTTGGTAGGATTTGGGTATAAATAAATCATTTGATTTAAAATATGGATTTGTATTCATATAATTTGCATGCAAAATAGGTCTTCGCGAACCAGCGGACAGAGAATTTAACCCGCGGCAACACTTCAAAAGAAGCCCAATTCCGCGGTAAAACCGCGTACCTGGCAACACTGCTTTTATGTCACATTGAAGAGTGACCTGTGAATGTATTCGCTTGTTCTAGTCTGTTAAAACACCCACGATCACCAAAGCAGTATGCTTTATCTGCCTTTAATGTGCATTCATCAATTTCCATTACATGACGATGGCTGTGATCGTACATACAGTATGTGTGTGTTGTCTGCAATGAGAATACGGACTTATCAGCACTGTACTGACTCACATTAACAGGAGTTATTGCTTCACGATAACAATTACACAACGAATCTATCTATAAATCCAGAAATCTGTATGTGTGTGTGTCAGTCTGTCTAGGGCGTATCTCCCTGACGGTAGTTACGTTAGTTATGAGGTTTCGCATGTAGCTTACGCATGTCATGAACCTGTACATCCTTGATTTTGAAGATTTTTGAAATCGTAGTTCGCGAGATATTTGTATTTTACCGTTTCCCGTAGGCACTAATGGGTTATCGTTCCCGTAGCACCGAAATATGTGTACTCGCATGAAGCTCAAATACACTATTATCACAGTAGTAACTTTATGAAAACCCTTACTTTCATTAGGTACGCACACAATGCCTCACATACATGTCGAACAATGATGAGCACTCGAAACGTAATAGGAACAACAAAGGAACCACTACTTTGCCACTGAATTTGCAACGTACTAAACTGTCTAGAGCATAGCGTTGCTAGGCAAGGTCACTATCAACAGAGTGTCTCTCATACAGTTACCATGCGGAAAGGCATTTTACGGCTGGTCTTTTGATTCTCCGCCATCGCACCATCGTAAATAATATGAATTAAACGATTTTTTGTAATCGAGTTACTCGAGTAATCGTTTCAGCCCTATAAATAACACAAAGCTATTTATTGTGTTTAATAAAAGAACATGCTATAGACCTGTTCTATAGGAAAGGTATCCTTAAATGACTTCCGTTGTGATCTGGCGCTTTATAGAAAATACAATTTAGTAAAGTTAACTTGACCTTCCGGGGGGGGGGCGGCGGCCCTTATACAATGGTAGGGGAAACACTGATATATGAATACCCAATGTAATCTAATGAAACATATTTAACATCTATGTCCACAAAGCAGATTACTGCACATTAAATCACTTGATTCCGTAGCACATTCAAATCCACTTAATTTAATTCATTTATATTAAATTATGTATGTAATCACAATGTTTATTAACCATGCTCACAGATGCAGCCATCTCAGAAGTTAGTCTGGCTTGGATTGGTCCAACCCTGTCCACACAAACATATGTCAGCTTGAACCGTGGATCAAGAGCAGAGGCCATATCAAGCAGTTCTTGTGTCCCAGGATCCTTATATTTTTCCTCCAGATAACTAAGGATTTTGGTCTTGATGGTAGTTGTAAGGCCTGGATCATCATCGTTGACTTTTAGGATAGAGGACCTGAAAAGGTGGAGGACTGGCTTGACAAAAGATACACCGACATATCTCACTGGAAAGCGCATCGGTAAACTCAGACAGAGGGCGGAGGGATCTGCTGATGGCTTCCAGTATGTCAGTGTCCTGTCATGTTGGGATGAGGTGTCGGGCCTTACTGTCAGTGGACAGTTCTTGAGAGATGGCCTTCTGCTGCTCCAGGACTCTTTCTATCATCGCCTGCCTTGATCCCCACCTTATGGGGCACTCAGTTTTCAGTCCATGTTCTGGAAGCTTCAGCTGCTTTTGTGCCAGGGCTAGCTCCCTTTTCCGCCTCCAGCTGTAAGAGAAACTGCTCACAAGCTTTTTGCAGATCCCCACCGCACGGTCAATCCGATTATCTCTCATTTTATTCTCTAAATATTCAGTTCAATTAAAACACAGAAGATTTTCAATGTTTTATTTTCACGTTTTCTTTTAAGATGTTTTCTTTTTTATTATTGATCTTACTCACCTATTGCCAGATGGAGCCTGTGGCCAAAGCACTGGAGCCTAGTAAGCTGCGACTACATTAGATCCATTATCTGTTGTGATGCAGACAAGTCTCTCCTCCTGCAATCTCCAAGAGGCCATCGCTTACCTCAATCCCTGGGCAATTGTCTCTCGTGTGTGGTCTTGTGGGGGAAATGACGTTTCCAAGCACTGACTCTTCATTTCAAAATGACCTTCAATGTAATGAATCGTCAGGGACATGTACGGTTCCGTTGTTCTACTTGACCAGAGGTCAGTCGTAGTCGCAAAAAACTCTACACTTATGATATCCCATTGTATTTCCCCCCAACGTTTTTCATACAGTAACTGTAATGCCTGTTTCGAAAAATAATTGCGGTAGGGGATCACATATCTCTTATCGAGTGTCCTAATCATTTTTTTTAATCCTTCGTTGCTCACCGTTTTTATAGGACATATCTTTCGCCAAATGAAATGTGATTGCGTCCGTTATTTCACTGTTGCACTATGCAGGGTCGCTGTAATGGTTTTCTGGGTTGGAAATGAAAGGGGATTCAGTGTGGTAATTTTAGATTTAGCCTTCATGCACTCGTCATACTGCGGTCTGTGGTGGCTTTTCAGGTGGTTAAATAAGTTGGTTGTGTTGCTATGAGGTGCAGACACAACTGTAACGCACTCTTATATATAATATTTAGGGTTCAAGCAGCGAAGCTGCGAGAAACCTATCGTGTTTCTATCTTTTCTTATTAGGGTTCAAGCAGCGAAGCTGCGAGAAACCTATTGTGGTTCTATCTTTTCTTATTATTATGATTCTGTGCTGGGATCCTATGGCAGCCCATAGAACCGTCTGGTAAAAAGTTGTGAAATTTGGCACACTGATTGGGGACAGTCCCATGATTCATTTCACCAAGTTTCATGTAGGCACATGTAGCGCTCTAGCGCCACCAACAGGTCAAAGTTGGACGTACGTTCACACACGTAACTTTTGACCCGTTGGCATCCTTGGAATCCTTGGACCAGCACGAGTTCAACGCACCCTATGACGTCATTCTGCGCCAGGATGGATTTTCCGCCATTTTGGATTTTTATCAAAAACCTTCAAAATGTTTCACTGGTCACAATTTTTGTCCGATCAACACCAAACTTGACACACATCATCTTCAGACCAAGCCTCACAAAAGCCGTGTTAGTACATCTTCGCAACTAAAACCGTTCGCCCGTGACAGCCAATCAAAGTTTGCGACGAAGTCGCCAGACAGGACGTGGGCTCATATCTCAGCAACGATTTCATGTATCAAGACCAAATAAAAATCTCAACGCGAGAGTGGAGTACTACACCGCTACAAATGGTAGCTTATATTGATAAGCCTCGGAGGCTTTCAGATTGTCCATTGCTTTCCCATCCGTTGCTAGGAAGTCCACGAAACAAGCGCAAATCTTGCTGTAAGTTATGTTATCCTCCCAGTTCTGTACTGAATTCGGGAGGGGTATAGTAACACCATCTCCAGTCAGAGTATTTAAACTGTGTTCCCATTGTAAGGACATTATTAGCTTACGATCTGAGAGTGGGCTGTCAAAGCTAGCATCATCGAAGTCTGTTTACATTGGCAAACGCTGCGCAAACCACTTCCGGTGGAAATGAAATGCATTTGTGGAGGGTAATGGCGCTACCCAGGGTTTGACGCGTAAAATTGCCTATAGGCGACTACCAAAAAAGCCTTCATTCTATGGCTTAGGGCAGGCTACACAAGTGGACTATAAAGCTTTTGTGGTTTAAAAGTTAATTAACCTTACAAGTGAATATTGACTTAGGCTATATAAGCTAGGGGAGAATAACGCTAGATGACCCAATACTAGATGGAGGTTTCCATTTCACCTAAAACATGACAAATTAACCATTCCATGCCAATGTATTTGTATAGCACATTTAAAAAAAAAAAAAAACACTTAGATTAAGACATTGCATTACCTATAAACATTTGCGTTTTTTATTCATTGTTCATTCATTCAATTTGATGTTTACCGCTAGGGCAATGTGTACTCAGATTTTCCCAACTCAAAAGACCAAAAGTCTTGTGCCAACTATGACTGTTTTCACCTTTAAGACAAAACGCAAACCAATTGCTTAATCAAACACAACACTTTATTAACGAAGTCAAGAACACCAGCAAAATAACTCAAAACATCTTGAACACAAAAGGCAAAAAAACATTTTCAAAACAACCACACACATTTTTTCCTGAAACACATGACAACAACAACATCAGAAACCCACCACTCATGAATCACACTCCGACACATCAGAGTCCTCTGCCGCATTCGGGTCATTACCTTGACCGCTCGGAACAGTCTCCTGCTCGGTTGGAGTAAACAATTGCTCCAGCTCTCCCGCATCCTGGTCATGAGTGCTGGGAACGGTCTCGGCATCAGCATGGCGGAGGTTGCGCTTTTTGAAACTCACGACGAGACCCCCTTCGCTGACAGTGACGTCCACCTCGGACAGCGACATCACCTGATCCCCCAAAGCCCATCCATCGTGAGCGCTGCATGAGAGGTGATTGTCCGTGACATAATTGAAGACGGCTGAGTTTGTCAGGGTCATGGTGCGCTCCTCTCCGTCTCCCCCGCTCACAACCAGCACTCCAGCATATCTGATTGTGTACGAGTTTGTGCACTGGAGCAGACTGCAGCCGTCGCAGCGGTGAGAGGGCGACCTGGGAGCCACATTCCCCTGGCTTGTGTGGCACCTCGGGCACTTCAGCTTGGCCACGATTTGCACCGCCGTCACAGGCCCTCGCACAGTTTGATCGGCCTTGTCCGCCACCGACCTCAGCGACGCGGGTTGTTCCACCTCCGCTATGGCCGTCACGACCGTGGATGGAGTGGTGGTCAGGACGGTCCGGTCCCCCTCCTTCCTGGTGGACAAAGTATTGAAGCGGTACGACCTGCCCTCCTGCACGGACAGTATTTGACGCTCCCACACACTCAGCGCCGTCTGTCCGGTGGGGTTGCAGATTTCAAATCTTTTCATTTTGCAAGCCACGCCGTTGAAGGGGACCATCTTGCTGGCCGTGCATTGGACCATCCTGGCCTCCATCACGCCCACCTGTTGAAAACAACCCAGGCACAAACAAACGTCGCATTAGGGTATATTCTGAGTCTCGTCAAATGCCTTCTCATTTGACTCAGACCAAGGGCTTTCCAAAGCGCGAAACGTACTCGCTGTCTCGGACCCAGACACAAAATCTCCGAAACGGTCAGGCTATCAGCGGACCGAGGCTCCCTCCGCATAAACGGCAGGTCCTCCGACACCTCCACCCTGCTGCTGTTTGACATGATCACGTCAAAGCCCCCTGGGTTGCCGTAGCCTGTGAACACAAAATTAAAAGAAATGTGCGTTTAAAACCGGACCATAAATCACTGGCTGCCTATTTAAAGAACAGTGCTCGGTAGAAGGATGACACTTACTGATGCTCTTTCGCGTGTCCACCAGCTTCACCGCCTTTTCGTTATCAGCGGCTAAGATGAAGTCGTCCCTCCTTTCCATCGCAAAACAGACCACTCGGTTGAATTTCTCCTGACCGGTCTGAATCGTGCAGTCAAAGTACCGGACACTCCGCCGTGACGTTTTTACCGGTGACAGTCGGTGAAGGTACCCCACCACTGTCTCGCCTTACTTCTTCATCTGCTTCTGGGGGCTGGCCATTGTCCGATGGTTAACGAATGACGATCACTTGAACTCTGTCTGCTTCTCCTCCGACTAAACAAGGCAGTCTGTTCGCGCAGCCTTTAAAGGAAAAATTCCCGCTCTACTTTGAAACATTGTTTCTTTCGGTCCAGATAGTCACGTACTCATCAGACTCTCTAATCACGAAAACACTTTGAAATTGTTGCTACCCCTATCCGACAAGACATTTAGGCACCAGCCTTGCCAATTATGTTTAAGTTGCATCCCTCTCCAACAACACATTAGGGCACCGGCCTGGCCAATTATGTTATTTGTTGTATGTATGCCATCTTCTTCTTTCTTTCATGGGGGGGGGGGGGGGGGGGGCTAGACTGCCATCTCGGTGAACTTTATCCGTGATGCGCTCACACAAAAAAAAAACTTCAAGGATAACAACCGTCTTTGACTGTCAATATGCTCAACTAGATTACATTTACATTTGTCGTTCTGTGACTTAGTAAGGTTTGTAAAGTCAACGTCCCAAATGTTTGTCTATAACATAAAGCAGACGCGCATCGGCTGATGACTCTGTAGCTCCCGAGCAGGGCCGCTGAGGAGAGCAACGCGTGTGCTACGGTATCCGAGCCTCTAATTGATTTTGTGGGTAACTGGGCACAAACACAACTAGGTTGGCCCAAAAAAAAAACACAAATATTTCAAATGAAGACAAATCAAGTCAAAGGATCGCCCGAGAAGGCACCATGGCCCTGGTATAGCAACAAAGACAAGGCTCAAACAAGTCAGGGCAATTCAGTCAAACACGGTAGCGTCAAGAACTCGCAAGGTGGGTAGCCTAATCAACCAGTGTTGGGAAAGTTCACTTTCTACATGAACTACTTCAGTCCATAGTTCGCATATTTTCAAATGAACTGGTTCAGTTCATAGTTCATAATTAAAAATGTTGACTACGTTCACACAGCTCCAAAAACCCAAAGCAAATCTGTTATAGCCTAACATTATTATATTTATTGTGAAGACTTCCCCGAAATAAATATTCTCCAATTCTCTAGCGCCATTCATCATGTCCAATATACCTTGTCAAACTCTGCTTGACTCCAAGCCAGTCACATGTTAACAATGTTTCAAAGTAGGGAGAGCTCCAGAGGCGCCTGACAGACTGGTGAACGCTGGTCAACCTCGTTTCGCTACATCGCACAACTTTTCAATCATACCTAGACGGCAATATCTTTGACGCCAGCAAGCACGTGCACACATTTTGTATCTTTCCTTGGGAGATTGTAGAATAGCGGGCACTGTGGCGCGTGCCAATAAGTCCCACCACTCCGGGCTGTAATGCGCTGGAGACACACAGGTTCCAGCCCGGCCTGTCTCATGTCTCTATTTTCTGCCTCGCTTCCTGTCCAAAGCTTTAAAGGTTTCGTTGTCCTCTCAAATAAATGGCATAAAAAGCCTATAGATACATCTTTAAATAAATCACTAAATGCTTCATACTTTGTCCATCAATAGGCTACTGCTTTTTAAAACTGCTTTTTAGTCTCCAATTCTCTAGCGCCATTCATCATGTCCATCAAACTGGGCTTGACTTCAAGCCAGTCATATGTTAACAATGTTTCAAAAGTAGGGAGAGCTCCAGAGGCGCCTGCCAGACTGGTGAACGCTGGGTAACCTCGTTTCGCTACATCGCACAACTTTTCCAATCATACCTAGTCGGCAATATCTTTGATGCCAGCAGGCACGTGCCCTAGTGGTGCTCGAGCACCTGCCCTTTCTGCTGGAGACCAATTTGTTCTTCTTTCATCAATATTTAAGAATTAAAATGACTCTCTCTCTGTCACAAATTCACCCCAAAATGGATTTTGATATCTGCACTGCAAAAAGTGAAATCTTAGTAAGATAAAATATCTTTAATCAAGGCAATGTATGCTTGTTTTTTGTCCGACGAGTTATAACTTCTTACAGGCTTTTTTGTGTTAGAACATTTCACTTGCTTCAAGCGTTTCAGTCCTTGCTTATCTTAATAAGGGTTTATTACTTGTTACTGAGATTTTATTACTGGTTCTGAGCATGTTTGATCCCCACACTGCAAAAATGCTTTTCTAACCTAGTGTTATTACTCTTATATTGAGATGAAAAAATCTAGTTGGTCTTGTTTCTAGCTAAATTGAACTTACCTAGTGCTCTTTGGTAAGGTTATTTTTGCCTATTTCAAGCAAATATTACTTATTTTAAGAAACCTTAACAAGCCAAATTTGCTTAACGCACTGGCAGCCAAATTTGCTTGTTTTAAGCAGATTTTGCAGTGCACTTACAAGTACAAAACTGCTTTGTCAAAGTCAGAGTTTCTTATTTCAAGCATTTTATCCTTCTCAGTCAAAATACACTAAAAACAAGTACATTTGCCTAGATACCAAAGATATCTAAGAATTATTTTCTCAATATATAGGCAAAGGTGCTTATATTCAGCAAATGCTAGCAACATCCGTTTGAAATGAGTGTGCATGCTGGGCAATTTATCTTGAAATCAGTTAAGCTACACTAAAATCAAGAACATTGGCCTATATGCCAAAAATATTTAAGAATTATTATCTCAATATAGAGGGGAAGGTGCTTAAATTCAGAAAATGCTAGCAACATGCTTTTGAAATGAGTGTGCATGCTAGGCAATTCATCTTTAAATCAGTTAAGCTACACTAAAAACAAGAACATTGGCCTAGATGCCAAAAATATTTAAGAATTATTATCTCAATTTGCAGGGAAAGGTGCTTATATTCAGAAAATGCTAGCAACATCCTTTTGAAACGAGTCTGCATTCTAGGCAATTTAACTTGAAATCAGTAATGCTACACTAAAAACAAGTAAATTTGCCTAGATACCGTAAGAAATATTTTCTCAATATCTACGAAAAATATTTTGTATTATTATTTTTCAAGCTTAATTTTGGGGCTTTTTGCCTTTAATCGGATAGGACAGTTGAGAGAGACAGGAAGCTAGCTGGGGGGAGAGATTGAGAAACGACTGCAAGTCGGTCTCGAACCTGAACTCTTTTAATTCAATTCAATTCAATTTTATTTGTATAGCGCCATAACAATACAATTGCCTCTCGGCGCTTAACAGAGCCCAGAGCCTGAACCCCCTTAGTGCATGCACAACGGCAACAGGGGCAAGAAAAAACTCCCTGTTAGGCAGGAAGAAACCTTGAGCAGAACCACGGCACATAAGGGGGGACCCATCTGCTTGAGGTCGGCCGGGTGGAGACAGGAAGGTGGGACGGGGGGAAGGGTGGAAGGGGAAGGGTAGTGTGGCAGAAGGGGAAAGGAAGCAACAGGGGCAATACACAGCCAGCATTTGGTCACTGGACATATGTGTACATACATCTGGTGGTAAATACATGATACAGACAAGACCAGATTACTGTGGCAATAGGGTTACTGTTACAGGGGTAGGGGATGTAGGGACAGAGAAACATTTCGGTGGAGGCAATAATGTATATTGTACATAAATGCTAGCATAGGGTATTGGGTAGAGTAGGTGTACGGCAATGCAGTGGCAGTGGGTGCGGTTGGCCGAGGGTTTCTCTAGGTAGACCAGGTAGAGAGACTACGTGCAGAGTGGTGGGGGTGGGGAGGGAAAGTTCCACATCCATCAGCGATTGGAACACGCCTGGCTCCGGGGAGGCAGTGGACCTTGCAGGGGCCGCTTGTTGAAGGGGGGGGTGTGGACATCTCGGACCATGGAGCTGCCGATGACCAGGGTGGGGGTCGTCACATCCAGCGGGAGAAGTCGTCAAGGGGATGATGACTGAGTTGAGGGCCCAGGATGGGGAGCAGGGCGGCGTGGGCGATGCTGGTGTTGCTCTGGAGCCGGTCTGCAGGGGCGTTTCGGGGCGGGCTGAGGAGGGGAGTGATCAGGTCCAGGAGGCTCCTCCTGATCCATCTAACAAACAGGAAATGACGAATCAGTCTGCAGGTCTGTCAGTCGGGAATCAGCACGAACAAACACACAGATGAATCATTTCACCAACCAGGGACGTGTCACCTGTGTGGCGGTTTGCCTGTTGCATATTGCAATACTTAGATATGTTTAGTTTTTCTGGCATTGAACATTTTGTTTTTTGTTGTGATCTGTTTGCCGGGGCCGTACATGCATCCACTCGGCAAACAGGAAACACATTTGATGTTGCGGTACTAAATTACAAGTAGTAATTTAATTTGTTTTTTGTTGTGATCTGTTTGCCGGAGCCGTACACTCTTACCTGTGTCCCCATCAGACCCATTCATGGTGCAGGGTTGCTGCCGCTTGCGCCACAGCTCCAACCTTAATGCAGACATCTCTTGAGGATATTGGTATTTGTTTTGGAAAGTTTTGGCGTGAAAGCATATGTGCAATGGGGTTGGCAAGTGTGACGTCACGGATCCAAATCCTCAGCTGCCAATGTTTACTGTAATGTTAAAGCCAATATTTACGGTTGGATTGTAAAACACCTGCTAAGGTTACGAAGGCAAGGAACACCTCGTTGAAAAGACGAGACCACGAGGATTCATCTACATTTTAAAGTAAGTCGATCAGACCTTTATATCTCATTCAATGAACTCCATGAAAGTGCGACTAATAAAAAGGACCCAGTGCTGTTTGTGCTAACGTTAGCCACGCTACAATTTCAAACAGAGTTGTGAGTGTGAATGTTATGACAGGTGGCAGCTTGAAAGGGAAAGTTCAGGCTTCCATGAAGAAAAAAGAATATGAGGTGGAGGTGAGGAGAAACATTAGCTTAAATATGTGGGTGTCGACTAGAAAACTGATGTAACTGTTCTCTGTTGACGTTTACTATGTTAAAATTGCTAGCGATGGATCCGGAAGTGACGATTTTGGTCTTGGTGACGCATCGACTTGCCAACCCCATTGATCATTGAGATAATAGAGATTGTGCAGATAGCATTTGCAGCTGTTTTTACCATAGCAACTGTGTCTAGGTTGAAGTTACTATTTAAAAATTATTTGAAGCATTCTTTGTGCTATCTGCAAAATCTATATTATTTCAATGATCAATTGCACATTTGCATTGACTTAAAAAAAAAAATGCCAATATCCTCAACAGATGACTGTTTTAGGGAAGGAGCTGTGGCACACGCAGTAGCAACCCTGCACCATGAATGGGTCTGATGATGGTGATACAGGTAAGAGTTCAGTTAAGAATTCAGGTTCGAGTCCGACTTGTGGTAATTTCTCAATCCCTCCCTCCAGCTAGCATCCTGTCTCGCACTACTGTCCTATCTGATTACATGCACAAAAGCCCAAAAATGAAGCTAATAAATGAAACTAGAATGCGTTTCGTGAACGAACTGCGAGAGTGTGCTTGCTCTGTGACAGAGAGAACAAGTGCCTATGAATTAACATGTATTTACATCTACTCAATCAGTGTAGTGGGGCCTTCTTCCAATATATTTTAGCAAGCAACCAAGCTCAACCATTATATTTTGGCTCCACTGACGTTTAGACAGATGAGGGTATCTTTGTTGTTCTGTTTTTGTTTGTTTGTTTGCTTGTTTATTGTGAAAGGGTCTAGTGTGTTACATTTGGTCATAGCCTAATAGTTCCAGAGTTTCGTTATACTGACTTACTGAGCTAAGTGAATTGTTGAAATTGTTATCTTGGTAAAAGGAAACCTCTGTGGAACAATATTGGAATGAATGTGGTTACATAGCCAGCTTTACTTAAAGTTTATTGTAAGATAGGCCTATATGTTAGACTTAATGCAGTTAGAGTTAGACTGTAGGTCTAGTATCAAACGTAAGCAACACTTTTACTGTATAGATAGAGAGCACATGTATCACATTGGTTTATAGTCTGTCAAATTAGTTCTAGTTATTGGTGTTCGTTGGCATAAAAAGTTCGTCTTCTCTTATAAGCCTAGGTAGTACATCTGATTAGAGCTAGCAACCATGAATTGCAGATTAAGGGGTCCCCTATCTCAGTGTTCATTTTGGCAGCTATTTTTAGATTCAGTCTTAAGACAAAAATGCATATTAGTTTTAGTCACATTTAGTCATAGTTATCCTTCTTAGTTTCAGTCTAGTTTTCGAAAACTCATTACAATTTAGTCTAGGTTTAGGCACATTTAAAATTCCATATTATAGCCACATTAAACTCCTTCCCTTCTCAGGCCCAGGGACCTCCTCTGTTGTGTCAACTGCATAGTAGTCTAGCTTGCAGTACTTCAATTGTGGATGCAATTAGTCTCCAAGATACAGATCTCATGCCTACAGCTGAATTCGAATTTGTTTGTAATAAATAATCGAATGTGATGATGAAGTACGGTACGCAGCGTCTTAACTGAAGCTCAACTCAACTATTAGAGCAGCTAGCTTGCCGCTAACACTAACTGAAAACACATTGGAACACATAGTGGCTAGCTAGGTAGCTAGCTGCTAATAAGTAACATATATAAGTAACACATCAGCAGTAATGAATCAAGTGTAGTGATATTAAATGTACTACTAACATGCCATTCTTAAATTAAAGCCAGTGACATGATGGTTAACGATTAACGAGTTAACGATGGATACCGACAGTTAGCATACCTAGCTAGGTAGCATTACCATTGGATTTCAATGGCAGTTATGCTAGCTCTGGCTATCCAGACAAAGGAGCCTTGTTTCTGGACACGTATCACTTGACAAGCGGGGGCAATACAGTCATCTGGAAAGTTTAAAATGATACTAAACGAAGGGAAATCTACTGTATGGAGATATTTCTGCTCAGTAGACAATGCAGATTCTAATTAGGCTGGTGGATATGTCCAATGTAAGAAGTGTGAAGTTTTAATGAAATATGATTGATGCAACTCTCGTTCTCCACAACGACATGGATTAACCTGGATGGCTGTATGTAGTTTCAGAACGAACGTCAAAGATCTTCAATGGTAAGACTTGTCGGTTGTGCCTCTGTTGGTGTCTCGTAAAACGTGAGTTTTATTAAAGCATAGCGTGTGTATTGTGTAGCTATTTCATTCCGAGATGGCAGGGGAGTGAAATGCTCCGCTCTGCGGCTGGTATACAGACAGCCGGAAAGGTTAACAAACGGAATGAAATAGCTACACATTACACACGCTATGCCTTAATAAAACCCACGTTACTCACATACTGGTTAACACTGTTAGAGCGGGTGTATAAACTGTACCTGAAACTGTTGCCACTACATTCGTTTTAATATTTTGCACTCTCTATCTAACCACTTATGGCATTTAAGAGAGCTTCGCCTTCTCCTATCTCATCTGATCTAATTTCAGTTGGCTAGAGTGTGTGACGTCACAATGGCTCAACCTTCCACCGTGTTAGTCAATGAGAGAAAAAGAGGAATAAAAAAGGAGTGGCAAGGAGTACCGCCACGAAAAGTCATAGCAGCTTGCACCGGATCGGGCCGGACGTTTTGGTGTTTGAATGGCGTCTCTATCTCAATCGGGCGAGGAGTAGTTAGCTGCAAGAAAAACGTACGGAATAAATAAATAAAGAAAACTTGACGATAACAATACTGTGCTTCCCTTCGGGCAAGCACACTAATAAAGAAAACTTGACGATAACAATACTGTGCTTCCCTTCGGGCAAGCACACTAATAATAACTAGAATGCGTTTCGTGAACGAACTGCGAGAGTGTGCTTGCTCTGTGACAGAGAGAACAAGTGCCTATGAATTAACATGTATTTACATCTACTCAATCAGTGTAGTGGGGCCTTCTTCCAATATATTTTAGCAAGCAACCAAGCTCAACCATTATATTTTGGCTCCACTGACGTTTAGACATATGAGGGTATCTCAGAGTTTCGTTATACTGACTTACTGAGCTAAGTGAATTGTTGAAATTGCTATCTTGGTAAAAGGAAACATCTCTGCAACAATATTAGAATGAATGCGGTTACATAGCCAGCTTTACTTAAAGTTTATTGTAAGATAGGCCTATATGTTAGACTTAATGCAGTTAGAGTTAGTCTGTAGGTGTAGTATCAAACGTAAGCAACACTTTTACTGTATAGATAGAGAGCACGTGTATCACATTGGTTTATAGTCTGTCAAATTAGTTCTAGTTATTGGTGTTCGTTGCCATACAAAGTTAGTCTTCTCTTATAAGCCTAGGTAGTACATCTGATTAGAGCTAGCAACCATGAATTGCAGATTAAGGGGTCCCCTATCTCAGTGTTCATTTTGGCAGCTATTTTTAGATTCAGTCTTAAGACAAAAATGCATATTAGTTTTAGTCACATTTAGTCATAGTTATCCTTCTTAGTTTCAGTCTAGTTTTCGAAAACTCATTACAATTTAGTCTAGTTTTAGGCACATTTAAAATTCCATATTATAGCCACATTAAACTCATTCCCTTCCCTTCTCAGGCCCAGGGACCTCCTGTGTTGTGTCAACTGCATAGTAGTCTAGCTTGCAGTACTTACATTGTGGATGCAATTAGTCTCCAAGATACAGGTCTCATGCCTACAGCTGAATTCGAATTTGTTTGTAATAAATAATCGAATGTGATGATGAAGTACGGTACGCAGCGTCTTAACTGAAGCTCAACTCAACTTTTACAGCAGCTAGCTTGCCGCTAACGCGAACTGAAAACACATCGGAACACAGTGGCTAGCTAGGTAGCTAGCTGCTAATAAGTAACATATATAAGTAACACATCAGCAGTAATGAATCAAGTGTACTGATATTAAATGTACTACTAAATGTACTACTAACATGCCATTCTTAAATTAAAGCCAGTGACATGATGGTTAACGATTAGCGAGTTAACGATGGATACCGACAATTAGCATACCTAGCTAGGTAGCATTACCATTGGATTTCAATGGCAGTTATGCTAGCTCTGGCTATCCAGTCAAAGGAGCCTTGTTTCTGGACACGTATCACTTGACGAGCGAGGGCAATACAGTCATCTGGAAAGTTTAAAATGATACTAAACGAAGGGAAATCTACTGTATGGAGAATTTTCTGCTCAGTAGACAATGCAGATTCTAATTAGGCTGGTGGATATGTCCAATGTAAGAAGTGTGAAGTTTTAATGAAATATGATTGATGCAACTGTCGTTCTCCATAACAACTTGGATTAACCTGGATGGCTGGATGAAGTTTCAGACCGAACGTCAAAGATCTTCAATGGTAAGACTTGTCGGTTGTGCCTCTGTTGGTGTCTCGTAAAACGTGAATTTTATTAAAGCATAGCGTGTGTATTGTGTAGCTATTTCATTCCGAGATTGCAGGGGAGTGAAATGCTCCGCTCTGCTGCTGGTATACAGACAGCCGGAAAGGTTAACAAACGGAATGAAATAGCTACACATTACACACGCTATGCCTTAATAAAACCCACGTTACTCACATACTGGTTAACACTGTTAGAGCGGGTGTATAAACTGTACCTGAAACTGTTGCCACTACATTCGTTTTAATATTTTGCACTCTCTATCTAACCACTTCTGGCATTTAAGAGAGCTTCTCCTATGTCAACTGATCTAATGTCAGTTGGCTAGAGTGCGTGACGTCACAATGGCTCAACCTTCCCCATGTTAGTCAATGAGAGAAAAAGGGGATGAAAAAGAGGGATAAAAAAGGAGTGGCAAAGAGTATCGCCACGAAAAGTCATAGCAACCTGCACCGGATCGGGCCGGACATTTTGGTGTTTGAATGGCGTCTCTAGCTCAAACGGGCGAGGAGGAGTTAGCTGCAAGAAAAACGGGGAGAATAAATAAATAAATAAACTAGAATGCGTTTCGTGAACGAACTGCGAGAGTGTGCTTGCTCTGTTGCGGCCATGACCGAGAGAACAAGTGCCTTGGAATTGGGGCAGGTGTCAGCTCTCCAGCTCTCCCTGCTGGATGAGCATGCACAAATGAGTATGCAAAAATGAGTATGCATGAGTGAGTAAACATGAGTGAGTATGCATGAGTGAGTATGCATGAGTGAGTATGCACGAGTGAGTATGCATGAGTGAGTATGCAAGAGTGTGTAAACATGAGTGAGTATGCATGAGTGAGTAAACATGAGTGGGTATGCATGAGTGAGTATGCACGAGTGAGTATGCATGAGTGAGTAAACATGAGTGAGTATGCATGAGTGAGTAAACATGAGTGAGTATGCACGAGTGAGTAAACATGAGTGAGTATGCATGAGTGAGTATGCATGAGTGAGTAAACATGAGTGGGTATGCATGAGTGAGTAAACATGAGTGAGTATGCACGAGTGAGTAAACATGAGTGAGTATGCATGAGTGAGTAAACATGAGTGGGTATGCATGAGTGAGTAAACATGAGTGAGTATGCATGAGTGAGTAAACATGAGTGAGTATGCATGAGTGAGTAAACATGAGTGAGTACGCATGAGTGAGTAAACATGAGTGAGTATGCATGAGTAAGTATGCATGAGTGAGTATGCACGAGTGAGTATGCATGAGTGAGTATGCACGAGTGAGTAAACATGAGTGAGTATGCATGAGTGAGTAGAGCCCTGGTATGGAAGGTGTCTCTTAATATTCCTAGTTATACAGTTGAATGGAGAGGGAAAGAGAGAGAAGAGGAACCGTGCGCAGGTGTCAGTGAGAGTTGTCAGTGAATCACAGGTGCAAGCCAGTTTAATGAGCCTATTATGATGTCATAATGCCTCAAAGTTCTGCCATGCAAGTCTATGGAGAAAAAAGGTGATGGAAAAAGAGGAATAAAAAAGGAGTGGCAAGGAGTACCGCCACGAAAAGTCATAGCAACCTGCACCGGATCGGGCCGGACGTTTTGGTGTTTGAATGGTGTCTCTATCTCAATCGGGCGAGGAGTAGTTAGCTGCAAGAAAAACTACTAGAATAAAAAAAATAGTAAAAAACGAAGAACAATAGTGTGCTTCCCTTCGGGCAAGCACACTAACTAGAATGCGTTTCGTGAACGAACTGCGAGAGTGTGCTTGCTCTGTGACAGAGAGAACAAGTGCCTATGAATTAACATGTATTTACATCTACTCAATCAGTGTAGTGGGGCCTTCTTCCAATATATTTTAGCAAGCAACCAAGCTCAACCATTATATTTTGGCTCCACTGACGTTTAGACATATGAGGGTATCTCAGAGTTTCGTTATACTGACTTACTGAGCTAAGTGAATTGTTGAAATTGCTATCTCTGCAACAATATTAGAATGAATGCGGTTACATAGCCAGCTTTACTTAAAGTTTATTGTAAGATAGGCCTATATGTTAGACTTAATGCAGTTAGAGTTAGTCTGTAGGTGTAGTATCAAACGTAAGCAACACTTTTACTGTATAGATAGAGAGCACGTGTATCACATTGGTTTATAGTCTGTCAAATTAGTTCTAGTTATTGGTGTTCGTTGCCATACAAAGTTAGTCTTCTCTTATAAGCCTAGGTAGTACATCTGATTAGAGCTAGCAACCATGAATTGCAGATTAAGGGGTCCCCTATCTCAGTGTTCATTTTGGCAGCTATTTTTAGATTCAGTCTTAAGACAAAAATGCATATTAGTTTTAGTCACATTTAGTCATAGTTATCCTTCTTAGTTTCAGTCTAGTTTTCGAAAACTCATTACAATTTAGTCTAGTTTTAGGCACATTTAAAATTCCATATTATAGCCACATTAAACTCATTCCCTTCCCTTCTCAGGCCCAGGGACCTCCTGTGTTGTGTCAACTGCATAGTAGTCTAGCTTGCAGTACTTACATTGTGGATGCAATTAGTCTCCAAGATACAGATCTCATGCCTACAGCTGAATTCGAATTTGTTTGTAATAAATAATCGAATGTGATGATGAAGTACGGTACGCAGCGTCTTAACTGAAGCTCAACTCAACTATTACAGTAGCTAGCTTGCCGCTAACGCTAACTGAAAACACATCGGAACACAGTGGCTAGCTAGGTAGCTAGCTGCTAATAAGTAACATATATAAGTAACACATCAGCAGTAATGAATCAAGTGTACTGATATTAAATGTACTACTAAATGTACTACTAACATGCCATTCTTAAATTAAAGCCAGTGACATGATGGTTAACGATTAACGAGTTAACGATGGATACCGACAATTAGCATACCTAGCTAGGTAGCATTACCATTGGATTTCAATGGCAGTTATGCTAGCTCTGGCTATCCAGTCAAAGGAGCCTTGTTTCTGGACACGTATCACTTGACGAGCGAGGGCAATACAGTCATCTGGAAAGTTTAAAATGATACTAAACGAAGGGAAATCTACTGTATGGAGAATTTTCTGCTCAGTAGACAATGCAGATTCTAATTAGGCTGGTGGATATGTCCAATGTAAGAAGTGTGAAGTTTTAATGAAATATGATTGATGCAACTGTCGTTCTCCATAACAACTTGGATTAACCTGGATGGCTGGATGAAGTTTCAGACCGAACGTCAAAGATCTTCAATGGTAAGACTTGTCGGTTGTGCCTCTGTTGGTGTCTCGTAAAACGTGAATTTTATTAAAGCATAGCGTGTGTATTGTGTAGCTATTTCATTCCGAGATTGCAGGGGAGTGAAAAGCTCCGCTCTGCTGCTGGTATACAGACAGCCGGAAAGGTTAACAAACGGAATGAAATAGCTACACATTACACACGCTATGCCTTAATAAAACCCACGTTACTCACATACTGGTTAACACTGTTAGAGCGGGTGTATAAACTGTACCTGAAACTGTTGCCACTACATTCGTTTTAATATTTTGCACTCTCTATCTAACCACTTCTGGCATTTAAGAGAGCTTCTCCTATGTCAACTAATGTCAGTTGGCTAGAGTGCGTGACGTCACAATGGCTCAACCTTCCCCATGTTAGTCAATGAGAGAAAAGGGGGATGAAAAAGAGGGATAAAAAAGGAGTGGCAAAGAGTATCGCCACGAAAAGTCATAGCAACCTGCACCGGATCGGGCCGGACATTTTGGTGTTTGAATGGCGTCTCTAGCTCAAACGGGCGAGGAGGAGTTAGCTGCAAGAAAAACGGGGAGAATAAATAAATAAATAAAGAAAACTTGACGATAACAATACTGTGCTTCCCTTCGGGCAAGCACACTAATAAAGAAAACTTGACGATAACAATACTGTGCTTCCCTTCGGGCAAGCACACTAATAATACTATAGGCCTGTAGGCATGCATGATTTTATCATGAGGTGACGGTGATCTAAAGCAGCTTTTGGTCGGAACATTGAACTGTCGGGACAAAGGGTTTCATTTTATCAGTGAAAATCTTTTTAAGACTAAGGGCTGTAGGATCAATGGGACATTTTCGGAATATTGACGCATCGGACCAATGGGGCGTTGGAAAAATGAGCAGACCCCTTACAGACATCCCAACCTGCAAAAAGTCATTTCAGGGAGGTATTCCCCCCCTAGGCCTACGTATTACTGTTGTGGTCCCTAAAAGTTATAAAAGCATAATATCATTCTATAGGCTATAGCCCTATGCAATTCTTTGTTAATTATGTTTAAATATGTAGATTACTTTTACTATGTATTATATGCTGCTAATACTATCCTATTTATGTTAACTGCTTTTATTTGTATTCCATTGCAACTTTAAACAAGTTTAAGGAGCTTGTTGTTTTCATGTAGCCCTGGCAACTAGCCGGCATGAATAATATGCGCATGAAATGAAACTTTTTGGGGGGCACTCTCCCTGTGCCATGGTGCCCCTGTTCCTAGATACACTGAACTGATTAATTCGGTTCGGGAGAAGAGATAAAAGGCCGCCCACGCTGAAAATTGATTGGTTGACTTACCGAAACAGGCCAATCAGGATGCTCCTGAGGCACACACGCACACTGCCTCACACACGCACAGTCTCCAGGACTCTGTTCCATTTTCCCTACCTACCGTACCTACCGTACCTATACTTATACGCAGTACACAGTACACACTCACTAGGTACGCAGATTCTCAGCAGGTGAGTGCTGCTCCAAATCTAATACTCCGTGGTGCACTTACCGGAAATTATGATCGTGACAAGCCCCGCGTTCGTCTTTTTCGAGCTGAGCGGCTCTGCCTGGGTCCGCCTCTTCCGCTACGTTGACAAGATGGCGGCCGTTGAGAATGGACAGTGTACCCTGCTTCCACACTCAGCGTTTTGACCGTTATGAGTACAGATACGGGTCCTTTGAGTATACTTCTTTTCGACGCGGAAATGGGAAATCGGAAAACGGAACACCCTACATACTCACACTAAGGATGGTAGGGACGGTAGGTAGGGAAAACGGAACAGAGGGCAGGTCCCTCTCCCTCTCGCTCGTGCGCGCTACACAGATGCTAACACGGTTTGGAGCACGTCGCTCGCTCTAGATTCCGGGAGATTTTAAGTCATTTGCGGGCATCAGGGAGTGGTTATCAATATGCGGGAGACTCCCGGAACTTCCGGGAGACTTTGGATGTCTGCTATTATCATTAGCCTATTATTATTATTAGAAACATATAGCCTTTTACACTGTGACCTATCAACAGCTGTCCGTAAGCATGTGTGGACACTGTACGTAGAAGGCTGCCGCGGACCTCTAGCATGATAACTTGACAGATAGGCCTATGATTTTCTGATAATATGCATCTTACTGTGTTCGTTACCTGTTGCTCCTTGGTGACTGATGTCAATAATGACATTGCACACTGTGCAGAAAGCATGGTGGGGATGTCTGAAAAGAACGGAGGCATGGCCATCTCTCCCGGTAACTATCAATGATTTTTTGCGATCTTTTTATTTTATCTTATCCGGTGGTTCTGCCATGGTAACATACTACAAGAGTTTGTCTAAAACAAGTAGTTTGAAAAAACACAAAAAGCGTGAAGTCAAACCATTTCTATCACAGCCAAGACACTTAGATTTATTTGCCATTTTAAATCGATGGCGAACACGAAAACCACATGGTTAACATCGTTGGGCTAAAATTAAAAACATTTTAACGTCTTATCTCTACATTACTCGTTAGTTTACCTTAAGTGATTTTTTTTAATGTCCTCACTTGAAGAATTGGCCAGATGTGGTCGGGAAGGGAGAGTTAGGTAAGTATTCATGAATGAAAAATCGCTAACTTACACCTAAACAGCGGTTCATTCCTCTGACCGCAGAGTAACCTAGTATTCTCTGATTTCGATGGTCATACAGGGGATAGTAACGATAGTAACGGCAGGGGGTCTGTGATTGGTCAAACTCCTCTTCTGCTTCCTGATCTGCTGCAGCTGCCTATGTACGCATTGGTGACTCGAGACAGACTGTGAAGTTTGAACCCGTTGAAAACCAGCAATGCATTATTGAGCGTTGTGCGTTCTTAAAAAAAAAAAGCTATATAAAAGCTATATATATTTTTTTTTTTGGTTATGCATACTTTTAGACCATCAACTCGTACCAGCGTACTTTCATGTCAAAATGCGTGCCAGGTACGCAAAATGCGTACATGTTGGCAGGTCTGAGGCATTTTGTCATCGTCCTCTGATACTGTGAAGTAGGCTACTGCCACACAGCCGACGCGCATAAACATTTGCTTCGTGTGCGCATAATTTACACGTCACCTTAATCGGCCAAGTACATCGGCAGAAATTTTTCATATCTGCAGATACCGATAATTAAGTTTTGAAGCCGATATCTGCCGATACCGATGTCTTGCCGATATAATCGGTCATCCCTACTGAACATGCATCTCTCTGAACATCTTTTAGGATCAACTGAGGCATTAGAAAAGTGCTTGTGGATTGCAGGGTACTGCTGCCATACAGCTTTAATGGTCCTGTAACTGGATGCCACCTAGCCTGGTGACACCAGCCTACGTATTTCCGCCGGAATTGATTTCAAGCTCATACTCAGTCTGGCCCAACCACACCTAACATCGTTTCCAGGCTTCACCCTACAACCGCACCAATCAGCGAACAGTTCAGAGCTGTGACGCAAAACTCGCCTTGCCGAGGTGCATGTAGTACAGCGGAGTTTCTAGTTAACCAGCATTGTCTCAACTCTTCGAGAACATCAGAAAATTAAAAGGAGAACAAGAGGATTGTCTTGTAAGTTTTATGATTGGAAAGGACGTCGAAGCTCTTCTCCCAACTGGCTTTGGGAAGAGTTGAATCTACCAGATGGCCCCGTTAGTAATGGAGAGACGGGAGACCGAATGCTTACCAAACGTTGCTGATTGGTTAAGGGAACTCCAATGATTTTAAACCTCAAGATAAGCACCCGCCCATCTCGGAAACGAAAATGCATGGGGTTTGGCCAGACTGACTGACGAAAAGAAATGGAGTCACAGGCTGGGAATGGCCAGGCTAGATGCCACCCATCTACAGGGATTAAAGCATTCCGGCACCGTGCCGGATTTCCGGCGTGTGGCGTTTGGCTGCGGAAAAAAAGTCTAATATAATTATATATATATATATTTTTTTTTAACACACGTCTCGATTTCATCACCATTACTTTCGAGTTTATGAGTTCGTCTGCCAATGATATGAAAGGAGCACAACTTTCAGGCGCTCAAAATAACATTATTAGCCAATCAGAAGTAGATTGGGGCGGGTCTTGTGAAAATGTGCTTTCAGCACCGGCTTTTCTATATGGCTCTGCCTTATGCTACGTAGAGACAAACGTAGAGATACTGTCACACCGAAGCAGAGTAAATTCAAGAATCCTTGGGATGATGCCCTCCTAGTTGATAAAGGATTGAAAAATACATGGCGCTGGGCATGGATAGAAGAGATGGGGAAGGACGGTAAGCCTTTTGGTAGCCGGTGTAAGAAGTTAAGAGAAGCAGGTGCTCTCTTGAGCTCAAGAAAGCTTCTGTATGCAACTAGCGGGGGAAAAGTGCTTCCAGTGCTTCCACTTCATCACCCGCTCATAGAGCAGTTCGCGCTATCCAACACACAACGCTTTTACAACCACATCTGATGTACCAGCATCAATAACTGACCGTTAATGTGCCCTGAAATACGCTTGTGTACGTTCATCGCAGAACACAATCTGTCTTCCAGGCTCGCCCAACCCCTGTTGAATATATGCCAAAAAAATCGCTGAAGTCAAAATTGCTTTGAATAAACTGTCAATATCCAATCAGCATGCCAGCTATTTTAACACATGGCATAACACCAGAGTCCAAAAGACGTATTTCGGAAAAGCGAAAAAACGGCATGTTTTTCTTAAATGTCGACAAATTCACCAACAACAACATAGACAATGTCCTCGTTCGTTTTTTGGATGAAGATGACAATGCATTCAAAACGTAACACTTGCCAGGCAGGAACATGAATATAGCCAATGCCTCAGCACTTACTGCTAGAATAAAATATGTACATTTTAATTTACGATTATTTCTTTTGAACAAAGTAATTATGGAACTGTTGCAATATAAATCTGTATTATCTACGTGTATTATCTACACTGTTGCACTTCAACGGTTTAAAAAGTGGATCACTGTCCTTTTTCATAGATCCTCAATGAAATGGTTGCAAATCAAATCTTCTTCCACTGACTGAATTTCACATACCCTTATAACATGTCACCTTATGATTGTAGGTCATCTTGAAATCTTCCAAGGACAAAGCTTAGCAGCAAAACTTGATATCAAGAGAAATCGTAAATGCTACATGTGTTAGTACCATATTGTAGTGAGGTGGAGTACTATTGCTGACCTTCTTGGGATTGCAGTTTCAAAAGTCCCACCATAATCTGCCATCATTCATTTCTAAATGTTTTTTTTTTTTTTTTTTGACCCTGTAAGTGTGTGCACCACCGGACCACACACCCCCTCGCACTCAACCACATTCAAAAAAAGTTCAGGCACAGGATTTTTTTTTGCTTTAAACCCTGCATCTAGTGCTGAGAATTCTCCCTATGTTCAGACACTGTTAAGCAAGTTCCTCACAACATTCAGTGAGCTCAAGACGTTTTTTAGCCGATGCATGATAGAGACTGTACACTTTGTCAAAGAAAAACTGGAAGTTGTTCATCCCTACAGTTTCTTCAACAGCATCTCCAACACTCAACTCAAGACGGTGGTTCATGCAGTGCCACACCATTACATTTGGAAACTTTTCTACAATTTTGGTTGCAACACCTGCTTTACTTCCAAGCATTACAGAAGCTCCATCTGATGCAAAGCAAACAAAGCGTTCACTCAGAATAGCTTCAGAGAAGCCATGATGGTTATTCATTAGAGCTTGATAAATTTCACCTGCATTGGTATCAGAAAGCTCAACTAGATCCAAGAAGAAGTAGCTTTCAGTTGTAGCTTCATCTATCATAACAGAACGTTTTGTTCCACTTTGAAGGACCTTTCCAACTACTCTCTTTCGCATTTAATTTGCTATGTGTTGGCTGATTGTTGCACAGGAATAGTCTGAGTGTAAAGTTCTTCCTATGTCTAGTCCATTCAAGACTTGCAGATCAATAACGGACGGTAGGTCTGTGCAAGGCCTTACAGATTTCACAATCTTGTAAACTGTACGGCAGTATGGCAGTGTAAGTGCAGTATTGTGCAGAATGGCCAGGGGAATCCATCCTTCCGTCTCCTGTGTATCAATCATGCAAGAAATGAAATATGTTAAAGGCACAATATGCAACAATTATGCTTCAGGATTAGGGTTAGGATAAGCAGTTTAACCTTAAAATAACAGCTTCAAAAAAATTGGGGCGCTACAATGACTTTAATATGGAGAATTGCGTCCATGCCAATGGCATAGCAGGGTCGATAGGCATATAACTGCCTTCTGTAGTTTTGCCTGCCGATGCCCGCCGACCTGACTTTGAATACCTTCTGCCGATCTAGTAAGTAGCTTATTTGCCGTCTTGCTTAGTCTTGTGTTGCACATGATTGATGTTTGACTGTGTAAGGACAGTCGTTGAGTAATTAGTTTGTCATAATGTCAAAGTCAGCACATTTCAAGAGATTTCGTTAGTTTTAGCTGCTAGCATACCTTTAGCGAATAGCTATTAGAGACTTCGAATTAAATGTATTTGAATAATGGCAGAAGATAATTCTATACAGACAGAGATTAATGGTTACGCATCTTTTAGGTATACTTAATTTCTCCCAGTAATAAAACAAAATACAGATAGCTTGCATTACATTATTACAATAGTTATCATTCAAAAATGGCATGGACAAAAAAAGGAATAATTTCGATCTTCTTTGCCACTTCTGGAAATGTTTTGGACAACAGTTTTACATTCTATTACAACATCTTGTCCACAGTCATGCACAAGGAAAAAAAACATAATTCTGGACTTCTTTACATACCAAGCAGAACAACACTGTTCCTCCTCTTCATCTTGGGAATGAGGGCATTCAGTCGTTTTCTTCCAGAATCTGTCGATGACCGGCACACAGTAATGCAACTGGATCTTGCGAAAAGTTGAGTCGCACACACAACCTAGTTCATGAACTTGAACATGAGATTAATCTTGCTGTAATTGTTGCCTGACAACAATAAACTAGAAGACAGCATGAAAGAGTAAACAAAACAGGTATAGGCAAGAGGTTGTAAATTCAGCTTTCTTATAATGGGAAAAAGTAATGCAGGTGCAGCAAAACCAGTTAGACATAACAATTGAACATAAAAAGAAAGTTGTTCATTGACTGACAAAAAGTGAGGCTTACCCATTTAAGGACCATTCCGCTGCCAACAGATTTGGTCACTGGGTCGGGGCCAAGGCGTACCGTACGTGTGCATTTTGGCTCTCTGCAATTCATCTCTTTAGGAAGGTGACGAGTTGCAGCAGGTTTTTCTTGCAGACGATGAAACAGTGCTCATCCTTGATGTCTCTTGAGTTGTTGACCTTGACCTCGTCCAGAATCTCGATCTTGTCATCATCATCATCCTACTCCTCTCCTACCTGCATGTCATGATCAAACACCTCCTCTGCAGGTGTGATGACTCCATATGTGTCCACATCCCTACCCAGAAGGGTGGATGTAGTCCTGGAATATTTCGGAGATAAGATATGTTGGAAAGAAAATTGATCAAGGCAAATTATCTTAATTACCTTTGATTTCAAGTACAACTGTACATGCCCTTGAATGCTCACAATGGATACGGCTGAGTTCTGTTGCATTTACAAATGTCATCAAATCTGAAACAGGTTTTTCCAATTGATTCTGTTGTTTGTTTCTGTTGACTCTAGTTTTATTGATACTGGAAATTCTACAAGTTAATCTATCTGTTTTAGTTGCGTCGTCAACTTTATGATTTATACTTCAGTGACCATTTTAAGTTATTAAAACGGAACTATTGAAAACTCCGACGGCGTCTGTATGAAGTGACTATTGGAGGACATTACATTTTTGAAAAACCTGCATGCTTTGGAGAAGATAGAAGATTGGAAACCCTAATGCTTTGAAGATTGGAACCCCATGTTGGAAAAGTTTGGAAATGGTCGAAGAGAACGCCTAATGTGGATTGACGATGGATTGGAATGCCAGAAAGTTAGCGACTTATGGACGGGCCGCCATGCTCGCACAAACATTTGAACTTGAGCCGCCGCGCTCATATAATGTATTGAATGGACCTTTGCGTTTGAGATGGTTCTCCAGTGGGTGTACCTGATCACCGAAACGGACCGAACCTACCAGAACGGACCGAAACTGACCCAGATTTGGCCAGATACATGTTCAGAACACTTGTAGAAGTCACCTGTATGTATATACAGTGATTATAACACCAAATGATTCAATAAAATATTACAAGTTGTTCAAAACGTTACCCTGGTTTGAGAGTAGATGGAATCCCTCGCCTTTGTCATCGTGATGTCATAGGAGAACCCCTGTCACGGGGCTGTCAATCCAAGCTGTCATTTTTTTGTCAAGCGGCCAAATTAGTCTTTGCAATTCCAGAGGTTGGGTTTTTTGTTGCCTCTCACTGAAAATGGTATACCCACAGAACCCACAGAGACAAACCAATTAACCAGGCCTATATGCCAGACAGTCGGAAATGTCGGTGTCGCTCGATATCAATAAATTGGTGCCTGGTAACAACAGCAGCAGCACTGTAGTTTCTGTTTGACAGTTTGGTGTCGTTCAGGATCTTCTGGTGGAAAGCAGTGAAGCTGGTTACCATCCTATGCTCGGGATTATAACACATGCGGTCTACAAACTCTCTGATTGTGGTTAGAATTGACATTATGATTTATAATTTCGTTGGTTTTTAATCCCATCGATCCTGTAGGATCTATTTTATGTTTAGATGAACATGGATTAACTCATCTATATGAAAGTCTCACTTAGGAAAGACAGATTAAGGGGAAATAGTAATTTAGCCTTAGAAAGGATTCACTGATGTTAGAGGGAGCAATAAAGTTACTACACAGGCACATTCCAAGAAAGGAGGGGGTCCCGGGGGGTGCCTGTCACGACACACACACACACACACACCTAGGAGGTTTCAGAGGAGTTAGAGAAGAGGGAATAGTTATTTCTGATTGGTTTTGGCAGACAACCAGCTAGAACACACCCCACACTGTACAGGCCTTAAAATGGCTTGCAGACCATTCATAAAATGAGATCGAGCTAATCCATGGACCATCTCCTTATTGTAGCTTATTGATTACGATAATAAACCTCCAGATTTCTACATCCTGCCTCTGGTCTTCTGATTGAAAGAAAATGTGTAGTGAGATCCTATTCTCGCCACATCAAAAGCCAGCTCCACTTTTTTATACTGACTTTGGCCTTCAACATGGAGCTTATTCACAAGGTTTATGAGCAGCTGTGAAGTCCTGTCCGTCAAGATTTTTAAGATGTTGTAAATGCTCTCTGAGTTATTATTCGTCCACAGGTGATCAGTGGGGAAGTCTGCATCCAGGGATGATGTAAAGTATGCCTGCAGCTTTGGGAGGAGTGTGTTGGCAAAGTACTTGCCCAGGGTTGCGCTGATGTTATTGCACAGTGCTGACACCTGCTGTCATTTTAGCTGAAAGACAGCTTCTGTGTCTGCTTTAAGGATCCCTTTTTCTCCAAAGACAGCCTCTGCAACCTCATTCCTGGTCCTTGCATTGATCCCCACTTTATCCCTCATGTAATCTTGCAGATTACGTTTCAGGTGGAGTGTGCAGAGGATGTGGTTTCTTTCAGGAAAGTCCTTCTTGATGGCACGTCTCATGGCCTTTTAAAGACGCGAGGTGATCAAACAAAACTGCAAAGGTAAAAAAAATCACTGTTCGCATGCAGGAGTACTGGCCCGACGAATAAGGGATGATCTTGAGTGCGCACCCTCACCACCGAAAGGTTTTTAAAAACTGTGAGTGTGACATGGAGTTCTCCCAAATTGTATGTTTTGTCCACCCCCAAGATTGATGTTACGAAGTTGGAGTCAGCACAACAGAACCTCCGGAGGTCTCAGATTTGTTCATCTGTGTACAACACCACTGCAGGCACGTGGTTTTTGGTAGTCCCTATGTGTTGTACAAATTCATGGGAGTGGACAAGTTTGTGCAGCTCAAACATATTGTCCGCCAGCCCCCTCTCATCGGTACTTCACCACGCTCCGCCCGGTTTTGTCTGTGCTTTACGTTTTGGACTTGTTTGGTATTACGAGGGACATGTGTGCAGGGATTTTTTAGAATGAGGTCATTGTATACTTGGTGTGGCTTTCTGTTTTTTCCAAGTTCCTCCCTAATTTCTACCATAACAGCCTCCCCAGTGCGAATATAGGGCCTAATGCTGCCAGCATTGCCGTGAGGCAACCGACCCAGAAACTGGCTCTTATACTCCACGAGAGCTATCTTACGGAGGCCACTGTTGCCCAACCATGTCACCTTTTTCTTGTACTGGGCTGACAATTTGTTTGATGAATAGCTCCTGTGCACAATGAGCACATCGGCAGGAACAGGCTGCGGCTCAATGGGGATGTAGGAAACCTGCTTGCTCACCTGTTTCTCAGAGCAATACACCCCCATCTTAAGATAAACTCTGTTATAGTGCTGATGCTTGTTTTTGACGTAGTAGTGCTTAGGGCTAGTTCCTGACTTGCTTTCCCACACCCCACAGTCATCCCAGAAGACAGAATGCTTCACCTGCTCTCTTCGTTCAATGTTCTCTCCATTGTCAATCACAAAATACACATTCTCCTTTACCTCGTTTCCACCGGGGCCGGCCCGGTGCCGGAGCCAGAGCCGGTGCCGGAGCCGGAGCCGGAGCTGGTTCCTTTCAGCACCGGCCTGCGTTTCCACCGCCGGAGCCGGTTCCAGCACCAAAATTAAACGTCATGGAATGTTATGACATGCTCTTATGGTAACAGTTGTGAGTTATTCATGAGTAGTCTTCTTCCAGCGAGAAGACAAATTCATTTAGATAAAAAAACTTTTATTATATTTAACTTTTTAATACCATGTAGTACCATACGACTTAAAGTTAAAGTTCTGTTTACTTGGCCACTGTGGTTACTATATTTTCTCACGTAGATCAGACGAGTGGCAATGCAGTTCATGACCGGAGTTGACTAGCTTCTACACTGATATACTAACCAGTTGCCATAACAACCTTAGCAGTACCTTACATTAGCTAGTGCTAGTTAGCTAGCTACTACACGAAGTTGCTTAGTCAAGAGCTATTTTTTGTATTCGTTTTCAAGTGGCACGTCTTCTATAGGGATGGGTATCGTTTGGGTTTTTTCCGATACCGGTACATAACTGATACTTTTAAAACGATACCGGTGCCTAAACGGTGCCAGAACCGATACTTTTTTTTTTTTTTTTAATTAAAGACATTAGGCTTATTTATTGCCAAGGCAAATAGTTTTCTTTAAATTTAACAATATATTAACTGTTTGAGGTATACTATAAATAAAAATAAATACAAAACACTTGGCTTCAAACCTTTTAACTTCAAACTATGAACAATATATTAACTTATAACAACTGTTTACAGTATACTTAAATAAATATAAATAAATACATAACAAACTCTGTACACACACTTCACACTTCAGTAATACTTTTGCAGAAATATGAGCATGTTTGCCTTCAGAGTAAAACAAATATTAATTAGTTTGCATTTATTTAAACCCACTGGTTTCGTGAATGTGTACTGCCCCTTTAAAAGTTTAGCTTCAGGGCCTCTTGAGTTCTCTCCACCATTTACACGCAATTTTGTTGTTGCATATGCTGCACGTCGCGTTGTTTGAATCTTTTTGTACGAAATACAGCCACACTTTTGATCGTTTACCTTTCGACATTTTCTCCGTTATATTGATGGCTAGCTCTGTTTGTGCTTGCTCTGTGCAAGGCTGCCTGCTCTTCGCTGTCAGACTGTTGCAATGTTATTGTAGCGTCCAAGTTAGTGCTCTCTTAAGAACTCACATTGAGAAGGAATATCTTTGGATGAGACGGTAGCTCTCCGTTTAATAAAGCGTATCCAACTTCTGCTTAGAACAACCACACTTATCTTGAAACCGAAACCACACGCAAGTCAACCCATTACCATGGCAACTCCTCAACACAAATCCCGTTTCCACTAGTCCCATACGGAATGCAGCGTGAGCGACACAGGGAGATGGAGCAGTTTTGTATGTGCCCCACGAAATCTGTTATCAACACAAAAAAGTATACAGATCGTACTCAGAAAGATCTACGCCACTAACGTTACTTCTCGTTAGCTATCGCTAGTTTTGTTAAATTATAAAAATTTTAATAAAAAAAAAAAAAAATGATCTGCTCAGGCACCGAAAGGAAGCACCGAAATCTGCGTTGCATTTCGGTCCGGGTAGGTATCGGTTGTATGGAACCGGTGCCGTATTGGTACCGGTTCTCGGTACCCAACCCTAGTCTTCTACAGTACACACAAAACAAAACCAGCACTACATCACTACATCGTCTCAGTTAATGATGCAATTACGGGTTTTCTACGAGCAGGCAATGCAGCTCATGATGGGAGTTAGTTGATTAGCATAACAACTGTAGTAGTACCCCACGACAGCTAGCAGCGAGTGCTAGTTAGCTAGCTGCTACAAGAACTTGCTTACTCAACTACTAATTTCAAGTGTAATATCACACAAAAACAACAGACCAGATTGAAAGACTTAATGTATTCAAGACAGACAAACCAACACATTTTGATGGATGAAAGCTTTCTTTATTAGTTTTAATGTGTTTGTTATTAGGTCTGTTGTCCTTTTGAACCCTGTTATCTCAGACTCTCCTCGTATTACCTCATATATTTTAGCTTTCCTTACTGACTTTTCAATTTTGTCTTGCATTTCTGTTGATGGATAAATTGCTATCGAGGTATTTATTTAATCCATGGTCCACTACTGGATCGATTTTCCATGTATGTTTTTATCGTTTTCACTCATCATCTTGGTTGATGGCTAAAAAAAAAATGGCGGCGTAAATTTCTGTTTCTGGTGGGTTAACTCCGCCCACCTCTGTGACGTAGTTGGTGCCCGATCTGGCCCCAGCTTCTCCAGGGAGCCGGGCCGGTGCCCAATTTTCAGCTCCGGCACCAGCCCGGCCCCGGTGGAAACACAAGAACTGGTGCCAGATTGAGCACCGGCCCGGCTCCGGCTCCGGGCCGGCCCCGGTGGAAACGAGGTACTTGATGCCTCGGGGTACCATGGGTACAGCCTCAATGTCACTCTTTAGAATGAGTATTGCCATCTCTAATGGCATAAAATCCTGACCATTCCTGGAGAGAGGGAGCTGTTCACCACCTATGGCTATGCATGGACCACTGTCTTCTGAAGGACTTGTGGAGTGGTTTGGGGATGAGTGCTGGCTCCCCCCATGCACAAACTGTGGGGTGGTCACTGGGGAGGACGGCAGGCTCCCCCAATGTGCAGACTGTGGGGAGGACGGCTGGCTCCCCCAATGTGCAGACTGTGGGGAGGACGGCTGGCTGTGAGCTGATTGGCATGGGTGGTATGGGCCGCCCCCCCTTAGGTACCTTGGACTTGGGGCCAGATGGCTGTGAGGTTTTCTCTGACTTGGGACCTTTGGACTTTGCGCCAGTAGGCTGTGACCGTGTGCTTTGCCTTGAAGAGGGCATCTGCTGGGGTCCCTTGGACTTAGAGTCTGTTGGGCCGGTGGGCTGTGATCGTGTGCTTTGCCGTGAAGAGGGCATCTACTGGGGTCCCTTGGACTTAGAGCCTGTTCGGCCGGTGGGCTGTGACCGTGTGATTTGCCGTGAAGAGGGCATCTGCTGGGGTCCCTTGGACTTAGAGCCTGTTGCGCCAGAAGGCTTTGAGTGTGTGCTTGGCCGTGAAGAGAGGCCCCCCTGGGGACCCTTCACAACATCTGCATACGACATGCTTCCTGGAGCCTCAGTAGTGAGATCCACCGTTGTTGTTGCTCTCTCATTATGAGCCAATGGTGCCAGAACGACAAAATGGTTAGGGGAAAATTTGAAGGCAGAGTATATTGGGACAACCATGGTCCACATCACGGTGCATTTCAACTCCTTTGACCTTGGCACACCACGGCCATACAACTTTCGCGTGTAGGCAGAGTTATGGTAATTGTTGACCTTTGATGGGGGATAGAACGATGCAATACCATGGCCCACTGCGGCACTTGCAGCCAGTGCGTTCTGGTTTCTTGCATACATGTTGGTAATGACAGTGCTGCGCAGGAGGTGTCACATGTTGTCTCTATCAAGACGGTCATCCTTTAGAAGATCCACATAATCTGGTCGACTACTGTCATAGAATATGGGATTTTCTTGGATCTCTAGTGCTGTCAACAGTCGCAACAGGGTGTGGTGATCCTGAGTACCATAAAGCCCCAGAGACAAGGCTCTGTAAAAGCAGTTGCCGTCTCCAACGACTGATCGTGGAGAGTGATCTTCAAGTGCGGCAGGTGCTAGAAGCTGTAGAATCTGCACTGATGTGGCATCTTGGACCCCTGGCATGGTAATATGTCTTTAGCAGCAGGCGCTCAGATCCTACACTGAAAAAAATGGAAATGGGGGGTCTTTGATTTGACACTAATTAATCTGGTATATGCAACACAATTGTTTTACATTCCGTTTGCTAACATGATTTAATTTAGTAGATTTAAAGAATTCATTTTAAATGCTGGATGTAAGCATTTTTCTCACATTGATTGAAACTGAAAATTTCACGTTCAGATGTACTCCAGAGCAGCAGGTGGCTGTAATGCGTCATTAAAACAACACGCAATAGAAGAAGAAGAAGTGTTCGAAGCGTGGTCTCGCGCTCACGTTAACTCTAGGTATGACCGTTGGTGACAGTCATTCATTCAGAGAAGATAGAGGATCGAGTTCACTCACTGACAGGTAAGTTTATCCACCTTAATCATGTTATTTTAGACAGCATATATCGTAGCAGTTTTCTTACAGTATACAACCGTTGTAATGATAAGCCTTGATGTCTTTTTTCCCCCCGGCTTTTTTTTTTTTTTACTAAGTTAGTCGAACAAACCATTAGCTACAGTAGCTAGAAAGGTGCCTCAACCTCTGGTTGGTTGGAAAATTAATCAATAAAGCATACAGCTCAATATTGTCCATTAGTTAGATAATGTTTGCCTACTATATTTAAATACTCACCTCAAAAGAAATGAGACAGTCAGTTGTATGTTTCTTGACTGTGTCTTTATAACAAACGTTTATGGCACGTTTAAATCACACAAGAAACGAAAACACTGCCATCACTCATTGGTTGATTTTAAACCTGGAGTAGTAATAACTACGGCATCAGCATCTGTTGATGAATTAGAGGCAAATAGCGAGGAGGATGTAGAACAGTTGGATGCTGCCACTCCTTCAAGTAGTTGGTCTGAGAGTAAGGATTTGCAGACAATCATAGAGCAAAGATTTGCTGCTGCTCTGTTAAAGTTGGAGCATTTGGTCCATGTGCCGAGCACAGCTGTTGACGTGTTTTTAGGGGAACTCCATTTTTTGATTTCTTCTGCTCCTGTCCCACTTTCTTTTGAAGTTGTTAGGGACATCTTTCATCAGAGAAACCTTTCTGTCGATGATCTTGTTATTAGAGAAACCGTTGATTCAATTTGTTCTGGTAGTCCTGTGCAGAGGTCCATACAGAAAGGTGGCCCTTTAAGCACTGCATATCTGCGGAAGCTTTATTACAAGGAGAATTTTAGTGTCGTACAACCGGTTGAATATGTCCTGGATGCTAAAAGCAAACATAGTTTTCAATATGTTCCCATACTGAAGTCCTTACAGCAGCTGATGAGTAGACAGGAGGTCATTGATCAGATAGTTGAGGGTCATCAAAGACAAGATGACACCCAGTCTGGAGTCTCCTATAAGAGCGCAAAAGATGGTTCCCTCTTCAAGGACAATCCTTTTTTTTCTGGGGGTGAAACAAGGATAATCCTGCAGTGTTATGTAGATGACTTTGAGGTCTGTAATCCCCTTGGTACCTCAAGAAAGAAGCATAAACTTTGTGCTGTTTATTGGGTATTGGGTAACTTGCCTCCAGGGTCTCATTCATCATTATCATCCATCTACTTAGCAGTTTTGTGTAAATCTGATCATGTACAAATCTATGGTTATGACAGGATCTTAGAACCTCTTCTTCAAGACCTGAAAACTCTGGAGGAGCTGGGTGTGTATGTCCCACTGCTAGGTGAATCAGTTAAAGGCACCATATTTAGTGTAGTAGCTGACAACTTGGGAGCGCAGAGCATTGCTGGGTTTATGGAGAGTTTTTCTGTGGAACACTATTGCAGGTTTTGCACAGGAAAGAGCAGTGATATTCAATTACATTCTGTTGCATCTGGTGCTTTCGAGTTGAGAACCAAGGAGCTTCATCAGGCCCTTATCAGACAGGTTGTAGATACAGGACAGCTTGTTGTGGTATGAAGCGTTCTTGCGTTTTTACTAAATATCTGTCTCATTTTCATGTCATCTTTGGCTATCCACCTGACCTTGCCCATGATGTTTTGGAGGGTATAATCCCTGTTGAGCTTGCTCGATGCTTGGCAGTTCTTATATCTAAGAGGTGTTTCACATTAGCTGAATTAAACGATGCAATTTTGAAGTTTCCCTATAAATGGGCTGACCGGATAAACAAACCTCATGTAGTCTCTCAAAGTTTCTCCAAATCCAAAACGGTGGGAGGAAATGCACATGAAAACTGGAGCTTGCTCCGATTCTTGCCTTTCTTGATTGCACGACTTATGCCTGAGGATGAACCTGCCTGGCTTATTCTCATGGACCTTAAGGACATCACAGAGCTTGTTGTGGCCAATGTACACACTGATGACTCAGTGGCTTTTTTAGAAAGCAAAATCATAGAGCACAGACAGAGGTATCAAGAGTTGTTCCCCGATGTCAGGTTGCTGCCGAAACACCACTTTTTGGAGCACTACCCCCAGATGATCAGGCTGTTTGGTCCAGTTGTTGGGCAGTGGACGATGCGCTTTGAGGCTAAGCACAGCTTTTTTAAGCAGGTTGTCAGGCACACAAGTTGTTTTAAGAATGTGCCCCTCTCGTTAGCCTCAAAGCATCAAATGATGATTGCTTACCACCTGAGCGCTCCATGTCTGAGCAAGCCTGACCTAGAGGTGTTAAGTGTGTCCACTCTACCAGTAGACTTACTCAAAGAGGAGATTGCACAGATCATTAGACAAAAATGTCCTGACATATCTGAAGTCTTTACTGAAAGTCTCGAATATTATTTGTAGGTGACTTTTAGCGCTTAGACCAAAAACCAATTGAAACACACGTAGCTTTTGTGCTAGGTCTAACAGACGTGAAGTTTCCAATGCTATTTGTCTGTTGCATAGCAACAGCCACACAAAGGGGGACTATTTTCTCTTGGCTACTGAAATGCGATACACAACGTTTGGTGTCTACAACTTTTTTTGTGCTGAAAGGCAGCTTACTGTTTACTTTAATTGTACTTAATATTTATAAAGTCGCTGGCAACCGTGTAATAAAAGCAATAAGGTACTCGAGTCAGTACGGTATCGTCAATAATGTACTTGTTCGAGGGTTTGCCGGCCCTCCGCTGCTCGTCGGGCCTAACAACTCCCTCGAACAAGTACATTATTGACGATACCGTACTGCCTCTCGAACCTTATTGCTTAATTATAGAGCTTTCCATCTCAGCCCGACACCTACAAGAAAATTTGGTCTCGTTGCACTTGGCGAGCTCCTTGACAGTTATCCACTAGTTCAGGGGTCTTCAACAGGGGGTCCGTGGAGGTACTGCAGGGGGGTCGCGAAATCTTTGGTTGATAAGATAATTTTTTTAATATTTAAAAAAAAAAAAATTCAACAAATTTTTTTTTTCGCAAATTTAATGTCTTCCTTATCAGAATTGTATTTAGTCCCTTTACATTTACATTAACATAAATCCAACATATTGTAGCGAACGTATAAATTCATCAAGAAGACGTTATCTTTCAGTCCAATCGACACATTCAGCTACCCACAGGAGCCCTCTCAAGCTGGGCACCGGTTCACTCACAGCACCTTTCATGCACAGGCACTAGCCAATCAGATCGCGTTTCTGCCCAAGTCTAAAGAGCGCGAAAATCAAAGATAAAAGATGGCGGACCAAACTCCATAGCTGGTCTTGTTTGTACCTATAAATTGTTAGTTTGACATTTTTTTGCTTAGATTAAAAAAAAATAAAGAGAAATATTACAAGGTCAAAAAACGTAAATTGTAACTGAAAAATAAGTGAGGATTTGCGAGGTGTGTGAGCCTCCTAGCTAATGTAAGCATGCTACTACCTACAATCTTAACAACTTGCTAGCGGTGTGATTGGTTTGTTGACCTGTCAATCTCACTATAACATCTATGTTGTCAACACAACTCCATGCGCCAGACTCCTCCTCTGTCATCCGTTGGATCGTGTCAGTCAGGAGTTATTGAAAAGAAGATACATCTCACTAATGTGGGAGGATGTGTGCCATCGACACAATAGCAGGGTAGCTATGTTTATTTGGCACTAGGCCCAGTATATTATAAACAGAATTTTATAAAGTAGGGGGTCCCTGCTCATCTTGCCATCAGTTTGGGGGTCCCTGGCCTGAAAAACGTTGAAGACCCCTGCACTAGTTGACTACAGGATTGGATCAGCTCGCATGGTGACTCTGAAAAGGCATATTATAATAAAAGGACTATGTTTATTAATGGTTGTTCTAATCTCATGTATGTCTTAAAGGTACCCTTAAGAGTTTATATAGTACATGTCTAATAGCTGAATATTATTTTGTTTGTGTACACAGACTAAACACCTTTGAAGATGGAGACCTTCATAATGAAGATCATCTTGCCTGATGGCAGTTCTCAGAGACTAACCCTTACAGGACCTCCTGCAAGCATCGAAGACCTAAAAACAGCAGTGAAGAGACAGTGTAGCATTCAGGGACATTTCAGTCTTCAGTTTAAAGATTCACTTTTTGGGGGCGAATTTGTTAACCTCACCTCTGTTTCAGAGGTGGAGGATAAAGGTACACTTAAGGTTATCGATTCGTCCTGGCCCCTCGTGCAGCGAGATGAGAGCGCTTGGATGGTTACAGGAGCCAGTCTTTCTGGAAGTGTGACTTCGTCCCTCTCTTTGGATACAGATGTGTTGTCTTCAAGCGAGTCAAGCTCGCGATCATCTTGGCCTGCAGTTTTTCAAGTTCCAAGGTTTTCTTATGATGCAGAGCTCAAACTCACACAGGCAGCTGTAGCTTACCTCAAAGATGGCACTCTATTCAGTCCTGATCCAAAATTAAAGTCCAATGTACCTGATGGTCTTCTACAGGAAATTGTGAAATATAAATTATACATCACTGGTAAGCAGGCAGATCAGGTAGCCCAGTCTCTCATAAAGGGACATCAATGCTTGGCTGAGAAAGGATCGGACAAATGTCAAATTGAATTTGAGACCTTTTTAGATTCATGATCAGTGCTATGAATTTCTCTCACTCTTCTCTCTCTTTCTCTCCCCTTCTCTTCATGATGTTCATTTGTAAAGTGACGTTTTTATTTGTAAAGTGATGTCAAATAGGTTGTATAGTGACCATTTATCCTAAGTTTGTCCCTTTGTTTGTCACTTGTTTGGTGGCGTTGATCAGGGGGTATTGTTGACGCTTGAAAGAAAGGTAATCCAGCGTGGTCCGTTTAAAGCTGTTTGCTTTATTAACAAAATGATGGTACAACTTGTTTTGCAAATAAATAAATAAAGTTTAAACACAGAGCAACGAGGCCTATCCTCGCCATCACCGTTGCCAGATACCACAGCCCAAGGTCAAAAAGCTTTGTGCTCCCAATCAGCCGCGTCTACCACCGGGTCACGCTCCTATTTATCCTCCTTTTCACCTGTAGAGGGCACAAATCCTTGCAAAAATAGAAACATTAAAATAACATAAAATGAATACCAAAATGGCTCCTACAGGTTGTTTCAGTGATATGTGATATGTTCAGTGACATTTTTATTTGTAAAGTGATGTCAAATTGAATTTGAGACCTTTTTAGATTCTTGATCAGTGCTATGAATTTCTCTCACTCTTCTCTCTCTTTCTCTTCCCTTCTCTTCATGATGTTCATTTGTAAAGTGACGTTTTTATTTGTAAAGTGATGTCAAATAGGTTGTTTCAGTGATACGTGGTATGTTCAGTGACGTGTTTATTTGTAAAGTGATGTCAAATAGAATTTGAGACCTTTTTTAGATTCATTAACAGTGCTATGAATTTCTCTCTTTCTCTCCCCTTCTCTTCATGATGTTCATTTGTAAAGTGACGTTTTTATTTGTAAAGTGATGTCAAATAGGTTGTTTCAGTGATATGTGATATGTTCAGTGACATTTTTATTTGTAAAGTGATGTCAAATTGAATTTGAGACCTTTTTAGATTCTTGATCAGTGCTATGAATTTCTCTCACTCTTCTCTCTCTTTCTCTCTCCTTCTCTTCATGATGTTCATTTGTAAAGTAACGTTTTTATTTGTAAAGTAACGTTTTTATTTGTAAAGTGATGTCAAATAGGTTGTTTCAGTGATATGTTCAGTGACGTTTTTATTTGTAAAGTGATGTCAAATTGAATTTGAGACCTTTTTAGATTCATGATCAGTGCTATGAATTTCTCTCACTTTTCTCTTCATGATGTTCATTTGTAAAGTGATGTCAAATAGGTTGTTTCAGTGATACGTGGTATGTTCAGTGATGTGTTTATTTGTAAAGTGATGTCAAATTGAATTTGAGACCTTTTTTAGATTCATTAACAGTGCTAAGAATTTCTCTCCCCTTCTCTTCATGATGTTCATTTGTAAAGTGACGTTTTTATTTGTAAAGTGATGTCAAATTGAATTTGAGACCTTTTTTAGATTCATGATCAGTGCTATGAATTTTTCTCACTCTTCTCTCTCTTTCGCTCCCCTTCTCTTCATGATGTTAATTTTAAAGGTGCATTAAGGATTAATAGCTATTCGCTAAAGGTATGCTAGCAGCTAAAACTAACGAAATCTCTTGAAATGTGCTGACTTTGACATTATGACAAACTAATTACTCAACGACTGTCCTTACACAGTCAAACATCAATCATGTGCAACACAAGACTAAGCAAGACGGCAAATAAGCTACTTACTAGATCGGCAGAAGGTAATCAAAGTCAGGTCGGCGGGCATCGGCAGGCAAAACTACAGAAGGCAGTTATATGCCTATCGACCCTGCTATGCCATTGGCACGGACGCAATTCTCCATATTAAAAGTCATTGTAGCGCCTCAATTTTTTTGAAGCTGTTATTTTAAGGTTAAACTGCTTATCCTGAAGCATAATTGTTGCATATTGTACCTTTAACCTTTTTGGAGGTAGGCTACTGACCCCTGCAATCAGTGCATTCACCAAACCCTTCGTAATTGGACAAATAAAATACAGTATAACCACTGTTCTAAATGTATAACATTACTTCACTAACTAGCGGACATTTCGCCTCAAACTTCGTGATACTTTTTAACGGCGATACCGGCTGATCTTCCGAGCTGGCGGCGTGTATTATATTTTCAACATGGCCACTCCAACCGTATTTCTTTTCGTAACACGAACACAAACAAACTAACACTGACATACTTGGAGCTAATTTTGCAATTAACTTACTATCTTCTTCCTCAATAACGTGGAGCTCTCCGGGCGCCGCCATCTTCCCTATCCATCTTCTCGGTCCTCCTTCTCCATCTCATCCTTGCCCCGCCCCTCCGCTCTTCCCATTCGCTAGTGCACCAACTTTTTAACGAATTGTAAAACGTTATTACTTTGCCTGTAGCCTATAGCACGGTTAGTTTAGGATTTGCATTAATTCGGTTCACTTCATGTTCAAAATGTAACATCCAAAGCTTGCTGCTTTCAACCCTGTTATGGTGCTTTCAACCCCGTTACAAGATGAATTTTGTACTTTTTTGTATCAACTATTTAAGTAATGACATCAAGAGATTTGTATCATGTGTATTAAATAAGGATAAATAAGTGTAGTTAAATTGGTTGAAATTAGAAAGTGTCCTTGGACATTTCTAGCGAAAATGCGGAGTTAGATGACACATTTAATTTATATAGCCGGCAAAGCCTGGTGTTTTGTCAGGTTTTCTTTATTTTTTATTTCATTGTAATATGTCATTATTACCAAGGGACATCTAAACTTGGAGATCATGCCAAAAGCTGTCCACAAGCTTATTTTTAAAATGTATTGTTGAATTGCAAAATGGCTGTGACGGGGTTGAATGAAAGTAAGGACTTGTTTCAGAAAATACTGCAAAAAAAATAATGAATTGTTTATGTTAAGGTGGGAAAATGTATTTTCTATAAAGAACACACATTACCCCATCACATTATATCAAAAAAGGTTTCAAAAGGTAATGTACTTTTTTTTATCTTCCAGAATCTGAAATGGCACCGAATCTGTAGAATGACCCATGCCTTTTCATGCCTGAGGACTCGCCGATTGCCTTGCGCTGGACAATTATTATTATTTATTTATTTTGGTACGCCACAGTTCCCAAAGCGTTGATTGCATTATGGATGCGTTTTAATGGGGAGTATGGTATTGAGGAGACTCTAATCTTCAAGTGAAAGAAATGATAGTAGCTAGCTAGTTACAAGTTAAATGTGGTGACTGACGATGTGTGTGTGCGTGCGTGCATGCATGCATGTCTGCCTGCCAGCCAGCTTGCAGCAACGTTAACGTAAGTGGGACATTGGTAAGGGCTGTGAGAAGGCTTCCTTAACGTTAGTTTAACTGAGACATTGGTGCATCAGGCATAGAATTCTGTGATTGTATGAACGGGAGCGTACTTATGTTCCCACGGCTCTATGTTCCCACGGCTCTTTGTTCCCACAGCCCTATGTTCCCACATTTCTAAGATTAAAAAAAAAAAAAAAATTAGGCCCTATGTTCCCACATTTCTAAGATTTTTTTCAAAATTAGGCCCCATGTTCCCACATTTCTAAGACATTTTTCAAAGTTAGGCCCCATGTTCCCACATTTCCTTTTTCATAAACTTGTATCAGATTTGATTCCCCTTTCTCCCAATTGGGTGGCCAATTACACACAACCTATTATCCAGTAGCAATGGACAACAGATAGAATGTAGCTTTTAGCTAAATCTGGAGTGCCTATCTCTTTGTTTATTGCAAACATTTAATGTAAGTGCACATTGTCCTTATAAATAAACAAGCAAATTTAGACACAGCACACATTTAACTTTCTATAATTCTTTAATGAACAGAACACATTAAAACAAACAAAAGTTTCACTATTTATGCCGTTCTCTCAAAACTGGAAAGGGCTCTAGTGCTTTTTAAACTTTATGTGCCAGGAACAGGCACTCTACAAGGGATGTCCTTTGAAGACGATGAACGAAGAAAGTGTCAAAATTATGCCAGGGAACAGCACATGTCCACAAGCCAGGGCAACTCTAAACAGCTCCCACAATACAGTGGCTGACAGCGCTCCAGTAGGACTCAATATTTCGATTGCCATCATTATACTGTCCCTTCAGTCGGACCAGTTTGGCCTCTAAGATCCTCCACTTGCGTCTCCGTCGTGGGGGTGCATCGCCTCTCTCTGCCAGCATGATAAATTCTTCAGTCAGCGTCTGGCGGTCTTTCAGGTGACGGATGAATAGCCACAAAGAGGGATGGCGCACTTGCACTGCATCATTCATCGTCCGGTGGTAAGCTAGAATTAAACAATTATAGAAAGACCAAACATTAAAATGACTTGTACACAGACATTTTGCAACAGCACACATTCAATATGGTCATTTTGCAATTACTCACATTCAACATGGTTGTTCGTTCTTTGGTCCATGTCCCTCTCGAAGACATTCCACATAACTGGTGGAAAGGTGGATCCAGGGCGGATGTATGTGTTCCTCATGTAGGTGCTGAACTCTTCCATTGCTGCATAGTGTCTCACAAGACGTCTACAGCGTCTGCCATTGACAAGTGTGTTGAAGTTCATCTGAACCAGAGCAAGCGGTAAGTAACCCAATGCCATAAGTTTCCTGATGACCCGAGCAAGTGTGCGATCTTGTTGGTAGGGAACAGCCAATCCAAGCTCTTGGATCTTCCTCCACAGGGATTGGTTGAAATGAAAATAACAACCTCCAACCCTGGCTTGAGGGAACTCCGTTTCCAGAGCTGTCTTCAGAGCATTTTCAAAGTCGCAGACGACGAGGGCGCCAATTGTGGTGGGTTACTCGTCGGATGGCCTCTTTGACAGCTTGGAGCACTTGCCTGTAGTGTCCAATGGTTCTCTGCTCCATAAGCACATGGACAAGAGGTATTACAAAGCAATGGTGGTTTCCCAATATTGTAAAACACTGTCTGTATGGTAGAGGGCAACTCCTAAAGGTTGCATCCATATAAGTGGTTCTGCATTGTTGCAGCAGGGTCAGATTCTCATTTGTTGCAAACACCAGTATGCCCCAATCATTGTCATTGTCATTTAGCAAAAAACGGTCGTCAGCCCATGTTTGGGCCCATGGGCCTGTGACCTCCACTTCATCCACAGTGGCTGGCAGGCCCGTCGCTATGGGCGGGCCATAGGGGGCCAGGCCCGCCCCCCTAAATGCTTGTGCTCCCCACCCAGATTGCTAAAAACAAACAAACTTTAAAAAAAAAAAAAAAAAAAAGGAGGGGGAAAATATATTTATTTTATTTTATAATATCAGCTAATTTCATCTTAACAAATACTAATGCTGCATTCTTTATCACTACGATATCAAAAATATTAAGTGTGGTTTTGCTTGATTGATGGGAATCTAGTTAGACAGCCTATTCATGGCATGGGTTTCTCACACACGTCATCGCTGTATGCGTCAATGTGTGCCGTGCGCAGACGCGTGGCAGAAAGAAGCAAGGTTTCATGTATAAGCGGTGGAAGAAATGTCACGAAGGCAAAATGACAAGGTGTTGTTGTGTTGTGAACTGTACTAATATAGTTGGTAATGGGATAAGGATGTTCAGTATACCCAGGAAAAGGCATCCATTTGCCATGAACCGAAGGTGGTTATGCGTTCACGCTATAAGAAGGGCGGTTTGAGGTCCAGATGGTCCACAAGGAGAAGAACGTATGCAGTGCACATTTAATAAGTGGTTTGTTAGAGCTAGTTATCTTTGATCAAGTGTAAAATGAACCCTGCATGACCAGTCAATGTTCACGTTATTTAATCCATTACCGTTAAACTGTTCAATGGTGTAGCTTTGGTTCAGTAAAACAGGTGGTAACTAGAACCTAGCTAGCTGATAGCACGCTAGCGGTAGCTAACAATGCTAGCTCTAGTTAATGTTGTCATATGGCAGTTTGATAATTAATTAGATCATTCTGAATTCTGAAAGTTTTCGTCGGCTGTTTAATTCTTTGGCATAGTCATCATGGATATACGAAAATGGTTTAAAAACCCACCGACAGATTAACCGACGCCTCCTGGTGTCAGTGGTGGAGAAGGACAACAGTCTGAGTCGGAGCCTGCCAGCATCAGCAACAACCGAGCGGAGGATACCACTAGCACCACCACCAGCATCAGGTCCAGTGCAACCGTTACTCCAGTATGTGGGCCACAACTGCCATTTGGATCTGTGTCTGAGTGACCTTGGCACAGCCGAACCTAAACAGGTTGTCTTGAAAAAATATCCTGTGAAAATGTTTGGCTCAAAAAAACGATCATTCTCCTCCAGCTGGTATTTGAATAGGGACTGGCTAGAGTACTCTGTGGAAAGGGACGCTGCTTTTTGTTATGCCTGCAGGAAATTCAAATCTATGTCATCAGACCCGACCTTCTCCATGAAGGGATTTAATGACTGGAAACATGCCATTGAAACAGGCAAGGGCTTAAATAAGCACGCAGCGTCAAAAGAACATCTAGCCTGTGAAGCAATGTGGAGAGATTCTGCAAAACGTATAGACAGGAAAAGAGATTTCCACTCTCTTAAATTCAGAGCAACTGGCTCGCAACCGATACTACATTTCAGCCATAATTGATATGGTGGAGTTTTTAGTAGTGAATCAAATGCCGTTACGTGGAGATAATGCTGGTTTTGCCAGTGTGCTTGATGGCAATGGCTCCATGGGACTGTTCTTGTCTCTTTTCGAATACTCCATGCGCAAAGACCCAGAACTGGCGAGGATAACAAAAACAATCCCACAGAATGCACGCTATACCAGCCCACAGATACAGAACGAAATGATGAGCAAACTTGTGACAGAGGCGATAGTGAGACAAGTCGGGGATAGCTGGTACTCAATTAAAGTGGATGGCACACGGGATCCCATAGGCCAAGAAAACATATCTGTGGTTGTGCGTTTTGTTGACAAGAACTACACTGCGTGTGAGCGCCTCTTGGTAATGGCTACAGCTGAGAAAGGTGATGCAGAGACTCTGAGTGTGTTCCGTATCGACCCCTTGAGCCCTTCGAGCCCCGACTTTCAGGGCTTAGGGGTCACACTGACAAAATCAGCAGAATGCAGAGCACTGAAAATGCTGTATCATCCCCTGAAAATCAGCGGTATCAGCGGTAATTAAACACTGTACTGATATTAAATGTAATACCAACATGCCATTCTCAGATTAATGCAAGTGCCATGAGAATTTTTTGGTGGAGTTGACGATTATTACCGACTGTTAGCATACCTAGTTAGATACCATTAGAAACCATTGGGTAAGCATGGCAGTTATGCTAGGCTATGTGGCTATTCCACCAGCCTCTCTCCCCACACGAAGGCGCACCTTTATCGGGGGACTTCGTTTGAGGTGCGGGGGGCAGGCTCCAGGCGGTCGCTAGCGATCGCTAAATGGACCAGTACGACGACTGATAGCTATTTTAGTCATCGAACAGTGTTAAACAAGGGCTGTTCTGTTAATCAATCAAAATGCCAACATGTAATAGTGGATTAACAATGGATATGCTCAGTTTAAATAACGGGTTAAAATGTGTATTTTTGTGGAGTTAACGATATCGACAGTTTGCATACCTAGCTACGTTTGCCCATTGACACATGTCTTCCAATAATTAATACCGTTACGATACGTTACGAAGCTTGTCCTTCTAGAAAATAATTGTAGCTTTCAATCGTCTTTGTGTGTTTTGTTTTTGTCGTGGTAATTTCATGTGTCTAGGGACAGATGAGGACAAGAGGGCCTTAATCCCGTGGAGAGGTGCAAACAAGCACCTCTTCACGGGAAAGAGGAACTCTGCCGAGAAGGGATTTGAGTTAGTAAAAAAAAAAAAATACTCATATGGTAGCTAATAGGGGTTTACTGTAAATGGTTTCCTTAGTTGCTTACCTTGCAATGATCAGTGTGGTTATTATTGTGTCAGGGATTTGAGGCGAGATGTTAAGGCAGCATATATTTTCACTAGGGTCTTCATCAAGAATCGTGGGCTTGGGGGCCTAAACCCCAAACTCTTGAGGAAGAGGTGGGAGAACCTCTCCGGCAAATACAGAGTAAGCTTAGTGTAGCCCTGTGAAACAACTCAATTGCACAATGTAGAGATGGCATGGCTAGTGAGTGTTTACATGCAGTGTACATGTATGTGTACATGCATGCAATATACTATGTTATGTTATGTGTATATATACATATATATATATTGTGTATGTTAAGTGATGCCAGCCTTCAATTACCAGACCAGTTGAAGGCGCAATGATGTGCAACTCCAGTTTGGCTGTCTTTTCATCTGCAGGAGCTCAAAAACCCCCGCTCAGGTGTGAGCTGCTGCCACTGCTGCTTCTTGGAAGTGGTATGCCCTTATGGATGAGGCACTGGGGGGCAGACCATCGATCAACCCACCAGTCCTCTTTGCCTCACCCAGCCGGGAAGTGACAGGGACCCCCCCAACCCCCCTGTGGTCGCAACTCTCCCTGAGGCTAGAAGTGGAGCTTCCTCCACAGTGTTAACCCCGAAAAGACGGAGGGTAGACACTGTGGAGATTGCTGAGCACATTGCGGCAAATGACAGGAGGGTGGCCAACGTGTTGCAGGAGCTTCAGGAGAGGGACAAGAAAGCGGAGGAGGCCAGGGCCAGGGAGGCCGCCTCTAGAGAGGAGAGGCGGCACAGGGAGACCCTGGAGAGGGAAGACCTCAGAGAGGCAGAGAGGCGGGCAGAAGAAGAGCGGAGAGAGAGAGAGAGAGGAGAGGAGAGGAAGGAGGCGGCTGCCAGAGAGGAGCGGAGAGAGAGGAGGAGAGGAGAGGAAGGAGGCAGCCGCCAGAGAGGAGCGGAGAGAGAGAGAGAGAGAGAGAGAGAGAGGAGAGGAAGGAGGCAGCTGCCCGAGAGGAGCTCCTCGTCTCCTTATTAGAAAAGTTCGCCAAATAATTATAATAACAGAAAAAAAGAAAATTACTGGTCACTTCCAATTTATGCACATGTCTACTTAGTGTTTACTTACACTTAATCTGTAAACATGTGTGTGTTTATACTATAACCCTCCCCCCCATTTATTTTGGAAAATGCTTTTTAATGATCAAGATGGGTGGCTCTTAAAAGAGCCTTTGGTTTTGAATGGTCACAGGTAGTCGTGATCTGGAGCGTAGCACTGAATGGCTATCCTCTGCCTTTCTTCCGCCCCAGAGACGTCTGCTGGTGCCGGTTCTGGTGCTGGCTGGTCCTCTGCTACCCTCCCGACATCTGCTTCAGGCTCCAGCAGGTCCCCGTTGGTGAGGCAGATATTGTGGAGGACAGTGCAGCACACGATGACCTCCGGCACATACCTCACATCCACCTCCAGGGCCTTGAGGAAGATGGATCAGAATCCCGAAGGACCTCTCCACAAAACACCTCGCCCTTTGACAGGCAGCGGTTGTAGCGTGCTTCGAGGTGGTTGCGGAGAGGCTGCCTGAAGGGGGTCATACTGAATGGATATTTCAAAGACGGAGATAGCCAAATGAGACCAATCACAACAAAGTCTCTCCCTGCTCCTAAAGCCATCATTGAGATGGTCAGATGTCAGTGCAAAAAAGATTGTGCTTCCCACAAGTGTTCATGCAAATCACATGGACTACCGTGCACTGAGCTATGTCAGTGTGGAACAGACTGCCAGAATGATGATGATTCTCAGAATATAACACTTCTCAGTGACAGTGATGATGACAGCGAGGATGATAGGGATGTGTAAACTTTGATGCTTTGGATGAGTAGGAGTAGGGGAAGGGGCAAGTTGGTACATAGGAGTAAGGTTGGGGTGGTGGTAGTTTAGATTGAGATTTTATTTTCTCTTGTTTTGAAGTTATGTCTGTTATATCTTTTAATGAAAAACAATCGAAGTCTTCCAATCCGGGGGGGGGGGGGGGGGGGGGGGGGACAAATGTATAAAATAAATTTTTAAAAAAGCACAACATAATAAACTAGAATGCGTTTCGTGAACGAACTGCGAGAGTGTGCTTGCTCTGTTTTTCTCTCATGTTTGCTCGTTTATTGTGAAAGGGTCTAGTGTGTTCGTTGGCCTAAAAAGTTAGTCTTCTCTTATAAGCCTAGTTAGTACATCTGATTAGAGCTAGCAACCATGAATTGCAGATTAAGGGGTCCCCTATCAGTGTTCATTTTGGCAGCTATTTTAGATTCAGTCTTAAGACAAAAATGCATATTAGTTTTAGTCACATTTAGTCATAGTTATCCTTCTTAGTTTAAGTCTAGTTTTCGAAAACTGAGCACACTACAATAGCTACGCTGTGTCCAGGTATCCTCAAACGTTTTTCAGGTAACCTAATGGTTCAAGGTCTCTCATGAATCATTACTCCCAGGACACGGGTTAATGTTAACTCACGCTATCGGTCCTCTCCAACCACATTAGCAACAAAATAAACTGGTGAGCTAACAAGTTAACCAGTCTTTCAGTATAAGCTACTTTTGCATATCTACAACGTATAGGTCTAGGTAGCTTACGTTTAGCCCCGTACTCAGATATTACAGCTGCTTAACACAGCTAGGATAGCTAACGTTACCGTAGTAGGAATACAAGCCTTAACCCACTATATCCACACAACTAAATTCATGAATTACTTCAAAGGTTTACTTCACAACTTGAATTAAGGAAAATTATCCCCTGTTACGGCTAGCTGAAACTGCCAGTGGATACTCCCATGGATGGGAGACGTTAGCTGCTACGGCTAACACTATCAGTTTCCATTAAAATTTCAGTCAGTACACTGAAAATGCTGCCATTCAACTCACCTTAACGAAGTGGAAATACGGTAGCTAGGTTAGAAACTGTAGTTACTCTTATTCTTTCTCAAAGTTGAATTGAGAGGGACAGAGAAATACGGTTCCTCTTATTCTTTTTCAAAGTTGAATTGAGAGGGACAGAGAAAATGCGGTTCCTTGGATTTGGCGGAGGTGTCAGTGAGAAGCACAGGTGCAAGCCAGTTTAATGAGCCTATTATGATGTCATAATGCACAGAGTTCTGCCATGCAAGTCTATGGAGAAAAAAGGGGATGAAAAAGAGAAATAAAAAAGGAGTGACAAGGAGTACCGCCACGAAAAGTCATAGCGGCTTGCACCGGATCGAGCCGGACATTTCGGTGTTTGAATGGCGTCTCTATCTCAAACGGGCGAGGAGTAGTTAGCTGCAAGAAAAACGGGGAGAATAAATAAATAAAGAAAACTTGACGATAACAATACTGTGCTTCCCTTCGGGCAAGCACACTAATAAATATAATATAATAAAGATGTCTTCCTATGAGGGGGGGTGGTGGTGGGTAAAACAAATAAACAACAACAACAAAATAACATTAACACAGCTATTTGGCAGTATAAAACAAACTGATTTAAAACAAAAACCCTAATATGGGTCAATGATCATCTAAATCTATTTGACATGATTTCTTGCCATCCAACATAACAATTTCACTGCTAGAAATTAAATAATAGGTAATCCTGGAGATGTGAGATAAAAAAAATAGTATTTGAAGGTGGCCATTTTGAAAATCCAAGATGGACACCATATTGACCTTGGAAAATTGTCAACCAAAGATTTTCTGATTCTTCATACTCTAAGGTTTCCAAAAATATATAGTTTTCATAATTCCCCAAAAAATTGAACGAAATTACACAAGGAAACAAACTACAAGCAGAATCTGCAAACATAGCCTTATCTGAAAGACTCTACAAATCCCCCTAGTCCATGAGCAGCCAAATTGTCCGCAGACACACAAAAGATAGTGCCTCTGACATTCTGGCCCACTCCTTCAATGAAAACACGTCCTTTTTTACCAGCATCGCTAACTGTATAGTGCGCAATATCTGCCTGTCCCCATACTCTGGCCTGAACATGGGCTCTCAGGACATGTTCCTTCAGAGCAGCACATGTGGGTGGAAGCTTGTCACTCTCTGCCATGTGCTTGCAGAAAAGATATCATCTCAATTCTGGGATATTGTCAATCTCAACCCCCTTTGGTAAGTATGCAGCACTTACAAACTTGGCCAAAGTAGATAGCTGATCCTCTGTTACTTCACTTATTTATGAAAGCATCTGTAGAGCATTGAGGACACAATCATCTGCTTTTAAGTAGATTTTGAACCAAGTGGTCTTTCCTATTCCAGAAAAACGCCCAGTGTTGTCTGCTCCTGTGAATGCATGAAATGCAGGTAAAGACTTTGCATGGTCTGTACCTAGAGCTGTCCAAATTGGTTCCACTTGCAGAATCCCAGATGTCATTGAAATACAAGTATCTTTCAACAGACTCTTACAGTTTGCTATGACCAGTAATAGAACATCAGTGTCAGGAGAGAAGAACATCAGCTTTGCATCAGGGGGGTTGCGATGTGATGCTAAAACTGCATGATGAATCAACAAGGTGTCTGCTTCTTCATGGTTGTTCCTTTCAAAGTGCAGTTGGGTGTTGCTACTTGAGTGTCCTGCAGCAGAGGACAGGGGCGGAGTGGCCATCGGGAGCACCGGGATTTTTCCCGGTCGGCCGGTAGGCCAATAATCTCTCGAGAACCAGCCTGCAGGCCAGCCTTTGCAGCCGTCGCATCAAATTCATGAGCGGCCCATTTGAATATACGTGAAATCCTGGTCCCGGGAAAATCTCTAAATTCTCCGAAAGTTACAAGATGAAGCAGTCCAACCACTATTTATAGCACTATTTGTCTCTGTACATCACACCTATGGTGTGTGTCAAACTCACTCCCATCAATCCAACCTTCTGATTTTTGCTTAGCCTCATATATTGATGTAATTCTTTTTATTCAGACGCTCCATTACTTTCATGACCACAAATATAAATTGGCCAGCGATTTAATTCTTTTTTTTTTTTTGTTGAATGTAGAATAGTCGGTGCAAAGCATCATGGGAAATGCGTATCGTTCTGCCTTTATCAAGTGAACCTAGGGAGATAAATTAGCGGCGATCAGGGAGAGATAGCAGGTGAAGCGGGCCTGATGGAGGGACATAAGAGAAAGGAGAAAGGAGGGGGCAAAAAGGCCAGACTGAAAAAGAGGCGGATGCTGGAGGAAAGTGCATCAAAATGTACAAGAATTACGGATTTATTCAACCAGCCGTCAACTAGGTGCGAGTGAGTTGACATGACACATTGTTGCGAATTAGCATAACATTTGAGCCAATACGGGACGCGATTTGTTCCGTATTTCCATAAGTATATACAAATACACTGTCACTGTCATGTCTGTCACCCACACATCAACTATAAATCTAACAATAATGATCAAAAGCCGCCCGTTTGTTTCTGTAGTTGATATATGGGAGGTGGAGGGGATGCGGGTTGGGCCAGTTGTGCGCACGTTATGGGCCGGTGGTGGGCCGGTGCAGTCAGAATTGTCCTGGTGGATTTTTGTGTCCCACTCCGCCCCTGGCAGAGGATATGATGATCTTGGGTCATTTCCTCGTCTTCTTTTCTGCCTTGTGATATGCTTCAAAGAATCAGCCTTGTATGTGTCAAATACCAGAATGACCTCATCATAGTCTCTGGTTAGAGTCATTAGTCTGTCATAGAACCACTCACTCAGATCTTTGACTGTGCCTACAGTTGCTGGCTTTGTCAACTTTTGAACAACCACCATGCCATCTACAAGGGCAATTTTGCGAGTGGGATGAGATTTTGAATAGAACCATGAAATTCTATGTCCTCACATGCAGGTTGTGGTTTGCACCTCATGTCTGTTTGACCTGGCAAGGACCAGTAGTCTCCCATACAGATCTTTGGTCTCTCTCAGATCCACCGTCTTGTCTCTCACTTTAACAGAGGATTTAAGGTTGCCTGACATGAACATTTTGTTGTTTTGTTTATTGACAGGGGACCGAAGGCTTTTGTCACCATTGATTCTTTCTTTGACATAGTCCTCATACAATTGCTGTCCATTCTCATCAACACTCAATATTTGTGATACAAATTATTGTGGGACATAGGCATGTGTGATCATGTTGTACAATCTGTCACCTTCAGCAGTAACTGGATTGCCATGACTGAGTATGGCAGCTTTGATCTTGTTTATTGCCTGATGGTTTCTATGTATCTCACTAGGTCCTAGTCCAGGATGTTCGCTTTTGCCTGCTGTTCCAGATCCAAACTGACTCTGAAACTCTCTTGCCAAGCATGACAATTCAGGTGTTGCTAGGAAAAACCTCTGTCTAGCATTGGCATTGTTGGAGATTCCAATAAGACCACAGTGGACCTTCATCTCCTTTGTGAGATGTTCGCATGCATGGTCTGCACCGACTGACACAAACGGAATGCCACTCCGTGTGACTGAGAGACTACCCTCTTGAAGTTCCTTCCAGGTATTAGGATGCTTAGCTTTGAGGTCATGCATGTCAGCAATGTTGCTTTAATAATTAGGCTAATGCTTCCTGCAAATTAGCGCCTATTTCAGTAGATTTAGCCTAATTTGCATATTTAAACATTACATTTCAAAAATACTTGTCTTAATGTAAGTGAAAAACTGGGAAAATTTTGTGGCGATACATAAAAGTTAAAAATGTTACCCTATCTCCTAGTATTTTTTTCGCCTGGAAACAAGTCATCAATTTTTGAATGAAAATTCCGAGAAACTGGGGACCTGATTGAAATGATATACGGTGAATTTGTATTAAGGACCCTTTGAACTATCTAAAAGTGCTGTATAACAACTTTTCCTAAAAAATATTTACCTCAGACTTACTTTAATTTCAACTCAGCAAAATATCAGCAAATTAGCCTATGGCGTTTTTAGTGTAATAGTACACCATTTCCAAGACCCAAAATGACTACATTAATGACTTCTGAAAATTGTCAACCAAAGATTTTCTGATTCTTCAGTCTGTAAGGATTCCAAAAATATATAGTTTTACAAATCCCCCAAAAAATTGAACGAACGAATTGGTCTGAACATAGTGTCCTTGACTATTGGGCTCAGTTCAACAGTTTCAAGAAACTGAAGTCAGAGATGAAAAGTTTGCCTAGAGAACGAAACCCAGCCATGACCTGCACGTGCAAACGGTTAAAGACAGTGACACTTTGAGCAGCCACTTTGGTGTTAAAGGTGACTGTGTCTTGCAGGAGTCTCTGGATTACTTCCATGCCCTCACCGGCTTTCCACCAGACATACTGCATGATCTTTTGGAGGGTGTAGTTCCCGTGGAGCTCTGTCTTTGTCTTAAACAGATGATCCGTCTGAAGTACTTCACTTAGACTATTTGAACAGCAAGATTTCCACATTCCCTTATCAATGTACTGATAAAGTGAACCGACCTCAGCCACTTACCCAAGCCTCTCTTTCTCGGGGGACAATAGGGGGTAATGGGCATGAAAATGCTGCTCTTCTCCGACTTATTCCGTTGCTTATTGGCAGTGTAGTGCCAGAGGGTGATCGGGTGTGGGCAGTTTTAATGGAGCTCAAGGAGGTTGTGGAGCTGGCTTTGTGCCAGTCATTTACTGACGAAACTCTTGACTACTTGGCTTGCAAGATCAGTGATCACAGACAGGCCCTGCTTGAAGTTTTCCCTGACATAAGGCTCCGTCCCAAGCACCACTATGTGGAGCATTATCCTGCACTAGTCAAGTGCTTTGGACCCCTGCTGCATGTTTGGACCATGCGCTGAGGCAAAGCACCGCTTTTTTAAAAGAGTGGTGCATGATACTCAAAATTTCAAACATATTTTGAAGACCATGGCAATGTGACATCAGCATATGATGGCATACCATCTTGCTTCACCATCATTTTTCAAACCAAACACTGAAGCAGCCAGGGTTGAGACTGTTCTGGTTTCATCATTACCAGAAGTTGCTCAAGTACACATCAGAGAACACACCACTAGTACTGAGACTTTAAAACCTCAAATGTGACCATTGATGCATGGTCTATGCCTGTGGAATGTTTCTGTCTGTAGGAGCAAGTGGTGGGCTATCACAATTTGGCAAAATTGAACAGATTTTACTTGTTAATAACAATGTGTCTTTTTTGTGTTCTAATTATGACTCCTGGTATGTGGAACATCTACGTTCCTATGAGCTGACTGCACTAAAAAGCCTTTCAGTCCATTTGCAGGCAAACTTGAATGATATCGTTCCCCTCCCACCATACACTTTGGATGGATCACTTCTTCTCACCCCTAAGAGGTTTATTTATGTGAGACAGAACTGAGTTCAGGTAAGGAAAAAAGAACACACAGCATAGCCTTTACAATGATGCGTCACATGTGTCTGATACCTGCTAACCCCCCACATATCGTTCCCCTCCCAGCACACTGTGTGGACTGATCACTTCTCACCCCCAAGAGGTGAATTTTTGTGAGACAGAACTGAGTTCAGGTAAGCAAGAAGTCACATTTTAGCACTGCTTAGCTTTTGTGACAGCATCGCTTTTGCAATGATGAGTTACATGTCTCTGATAAATGCTAACAACCCCCAGCCCATATTGTCCCCTTCCCAGTGTACAGAGTGGACGGATCACTTCTTCTCACACCCAAGAGGTTTGTGTGAGAGAGCTGAGCTCAGGTAAGGGACACACACACACACACACCTTAGAATAGCACAGCATAGCCTTTGCAATGATGGGCAATGCCGGGCTCTGAACCGAGGCAAGGCAACAGACAGTGACTTTAACTTGTGTATGATGTACAGTCCCTGGGGCCCCTGGTTCTGTTTTGCAAATTTAAGAAGCAATATGCAGAAATAAGATGAAGTAAGAGTACCGGTAGTAGAAGTTTGCCGGCACCAGCACAAAATGGAGAAGCGCTGCTGGGTTGTTAACCTCCTGTTCCCTGTACTGGCATGTCTCCTGCCATCACCTACATGCTCTGCACACTCCTCTGGGGGACTCTGCAAAACTTTTGTCTGCAGCATACATTGATGTGGCTTCTTGGATAAGTAGCACATGGACACCGCCATCATACCTACAGGGGTGTGAAACTGTTTGGTGGTCTTACGAACCATTTGTTTTTTCATCCCATCTGAATTGTTGGTCACAATGAGTTTTGATTCATAACATGCTGTTATCACAGAAGTAGTATGATTGACTGGAAGTTGCATTGGGTGGTTTTGGTGTACTTAGTATATTAGTGTACTCAAGTATACTTGACATAATGAACTTCTAATATAGTACTTTTTATTATGGAAAGCGTCCCAGTAGGCTACATGATCTTAAACTTTTTTTTTTAATAGCATAATGGCAGCTACATCTGAGCCAATGTTGCTGCGCGTAGTCCTGCCACACCAACCGCCACGGAAGCTGAAACTTCACACTCAACCGGATTCTGTGGACTCGTTGATCAGGACATTAAAACATGAACTTGACATAGACCTTGACTTTGACCTGCTGTATGAAGACCCAGACTTTGATTATAAGCTGACTTCCCTTACACATATCGAAGAACTACCACAGAAGGCTGTTGTCCACATCGCGCTTTCAGATGACTCCAGCTCTGTGGCCTCTACTGTTTTACTCTCCGATGTCTCCTCTCCGGAGCGCCTGAGCAGGTGGCCTGTAGGTCCCTTCCCTATTCCTGCATTTTCTTTTGATGTTGAGTTGAAGCTTCGAGATGGAAATGCCGAGTATGAAAAGAGCAACACCCAACTGAAGTTAACAAGGGATCTCAAGCACAATATTTTAGAAAATATTGCATCGACCATATATGGTTTCAAGGCTTACCCAAGTGATGATGAAATCGCAATGGCTGCCGAGGCTCTAGTAGCAAAACATCCCTGCCTGAAAGAAGCAGGGTCTCACACAGGCTGGAATGGATGGAAGAACTCCATTAAGTTCAAGATGGGCTATTTCAGGACCAAGATGAGACTGGCTGGGTGTCAAGAGGTCACCGTAAATGCTGGTAAAAGAAGTAGAAATCATCCCGACAAAGCACCACCCCATTCAAACATTGAACGACCCAAGAGAGCAGAGGTCAATTTCTTACCCAACTTTCCTAAAGGGAAGGATCAGTCAAGCCTTGAGGAGTTGAGGCAGACTATTGTGGAAGAATGTCAGAAGACCGATAAGGACCTCCCCCTCATCCGAAAAATGATGGAGGCCACATTCTCTCTACGCAGACAGACTGTAGTTCTGTCCTGTCCTCCAGTCAACGAGGTGATGGACCTCTGGCCTGCTCTGAAAATCGAGTCTGAGGTAATTAACATGAATCAGCTCTTCAATTGCAGTTTTTTTCTTTCAAATATATAATAATTTTTACTTCAAGTCCGAGCTTGGTAATTTTAATGTTGCTGTATTTGCCCTCTGCTTTTCTTGTCATGTACACAGTTGTATGCAGAATTCCAAAGGATCACAAATCAGAACCTGCCGAACATGTTCTATTCAGAGCTGGACCGCCATCTTCCTCGCATGATGACCATGTTCAGGCAGAAGGCTGCAAAAACGGGGAGGACCGCAGATGCACTGGCCAGCATTTTAAAATTTCACGATGAACAGGTAAAAGATTCAGATGACTTTTGTCTGGATTGTAATATACATAACATAGGAGCAGTAGTACATGTTCTGGTTGCACAGATTTTTTTAAAAGTAAGCTTTTCAATGACTGCGTTTTTTTTCTTGTTATTTTTTTTTATCTGAATAGGAATCCCATGACATCCACAGCAGACGCACCACAGCCCTACAAGCCCTGCCTGTATATCTGCGTGACGACGCGGAAGAATTATTCAGGACCTGCACAGTGAGTCTCCGGAGTTATTTATTAACACCCATATAGTAATATCCAGGTATGCCTAATGGGGAAGGAAAGTAAGCTCATCGCCCCCTGCTGGTACTGTTCCTAACCTGGATCAAATGAATGGTATTTTTTCTTTAACTTCGTAGTCAGAACCATGGCAGCATACCTCACGTCAAACATATCCACCTTTCGTAGTACGGGTTAACCAGGAACATACGCTGCACGTGACCAAGTTACTCTTGAAAAAAAAAATGTTTTAGGTGCACCAAGACAAAATTTAGGTGCACCACAAACATTTCTGACTGCATCGCTTTGTTTTAAGTTACAGTAACCCCCCCCCATTCTCTGCACTTGACCCTTCTGCAGTGATTCCTAGTGATGAGTGGCTTATTCTGTGGCCATGTTTAACATCTGGTATTGGCCCGAATGTAACACGACTCCCCCTTTCCAGGCTCATGTTTTGTTCAACTAAATTAAGTTTCACACCAGAAACTTATTTGTTTCAAAATGTTGCTTGAAAGTAGACTGCATTCTCACAGAAAATGCAAAAGGAAATGTGTAACTATTTTGAAAAGATGAGGCTTTTGTTTTCCCACATTTGAACAGAACACATTTCACAATATAATTTACATTAACACTTCATTCAAAGAGGACAACAGCAACACTACAGCTTAAGAGACCCGTCGAATTGCCGTTCATTTTCTGCATCCAGAAGTTTAACGTCGGACTTTCGAAACCGAACGCAGATTGGCGAGTTGCGTTTTAAATGTTTTCACCCTGGCGCTGTCTATCAGCACCACCACGACCACGTTGACATTAGACGTCCGATTACCATTCATAACGCGAGGGAGGTAAAACTGAACTCAGTGATTTTATATGGCGGGACACTCGATTGCCCTCGCCATTATTCTTTGTTGTTGCTTTGTTGAGAGGGATATTGCTCAATAATTCAGGTTAAGTCAGGTCATTAGTATTGGTAACATTTGTATAGTCTTCGAAAATAAGACGACTCCCCTTTTTAAAGACCTATTTTTAGAATGAAAACCCGTCTTCTATTTGACCAATATGGTAGATTCTTTGGCAATTTCGCATTTTGCCGGGTTTCTTTTAAAACTCTCCTGGTTTAGATGCACCTTGCTAGCGCATGTTACTTAGCAAAGTCGAACATTCTAAAAACTTAAAACTGTCGGGTAGCCTGCCTGTCAGCGAGCGGAGTTGAGCGAATGACTGCAGTTAACATCTTTATTCTGTGAAGGGTCACATAATGACTATTAATTGAATCCTCAGTATAATGAGTAGGCCTATTTAGTGTCATTTAGTTTTAGTTTCATTTATTTTGTTCTTCTCATGGCTCACCGTTTTTGTTGTTGTTTTTTTTCCGGTTGCACTACTGAAAAATTGGGGCGCATGTGCGACCAAATTGGTCGCACTCTAGAGAGCCCTGCCAAACATTAACCAGAGAGGCGATTATCACCACAGCCATCATATCTACCAGAAGCCAAAACCAAACTAAACGAGTGCACATATGTGTAATAACCCTGGGATGTAATAACCCTGGGGTTAGGAATGCAACTGATAAATGTGTTTCTGAAACATTTAAGTGGTACTCAAGGATGACTCATCACTAAAAGTTTACACATACATTTTTTTAGGCCTACATACATGTATGTATAAACTGAAGTCAAGGGGTGCCTTTCTCAAAAGTGTTGTTGCTAACCAGTTAGCAACTTATTTGGTTGCAATTTCCAATAAGCAACCTCCTGAGTTGCTAACTTGGCAATGCTGCTTTCGAGAAACGCACCCCAGTTGTCTAGAATTGAACTGCTCTGACTAAACAGCATCTACCTTAAAAACAACAAATACCTACATACATTAAGTTCTGTCTTTCTGTTCAGTCAGGATGGTTCTGCTGAACCCATCCTCGACGGTGTTGCCCTGGGCCTCCTCACCTTCATCAATGACGAAAATTCAAGCCTCTGCAAGGCGCTGATGGTGTCCGTAGTGATAGAAGGCGTAATTGTCATGAGTGTCCCCCGATATGCCGATGCATTTCTTGTCCTTTTTGGTCTTGTGTACGCTTTGCACCTTAGCTATCCAAAGACCTCGACCAACACCTTTGAATTTGTCCAAAAAATCTTGCATGGCCTTGACGGTCAGAAACTTTCCTACAAATTGCAGACCATGAAAATTGACTTGTTTATGTAGCAGTTGTGAAGTTATGTCAATGTTTATTTAGTCTGCAAGGGAGCGGAGTACACCACACGAAAATATATTGTTAGTTGTTAATAAATATATTTGTTTGGTCCGCACAATTTTGTGGTTGTGTACTTGCTTTCAAAGTTCTGTGTACTTATTGCAATAGTTTGAAAACTCCCAATTAAGTTTTAATGAATGAAGAATGATTTGCCTTACTAGAAAAGGATGATTAAAAAGTGCAAATATTTGAATTGAGTTAAATTGGTACTTTTAATTAAACTGTTAACAAAAGATTAAAGTACAAGACAGAAAACGATAAGTATTGCTTACTGCAAATATTAGATGAGTGACATGAACATTTTTGATTAATATTTTAACAAAACATTTAAGTACAAGACAGAAAATGATAAGTAATGCTTACTACAAATATTTGATTTGAGTGACATGAACACTTTTGATTAATATTTTATCAAAACATTTAAGTACGAGACAGAAAACGATGAGTAATGCTTACTCCAATATTTGAGTTCTTACCTGAGCACTTTTGATTCAACTATAATCAAAAGGCTTGAGTTCTGGGTTAAGTTCTGGAAACTAAAACTTTTAGTTCACCAACTCAAACAATTTTAGGTAATTTGTTACCTCAAAGTTTTTGAGTACTGCCAACTTATTCGGGTTTACAGTGTAGTTAGTATAATAGTTATTATATATATATATATATATACAGCCGCGGAAAAAATTAAGAGACCACTTCAAAATTATTAGTTTCTCTGGTTTTACTATTTATTGGTATGAGTTAAAGTAAAGTTAACATTTTAGTTTTATTCTATAAATTACTGACAACATTTCTACCAAATTTCAAATAAAATTATTGTCATTTAGAGCATTTATTTGCAGAAAAATGACAATTGGTCAAAATAGCAAAATAAATGGAGTGTTTTCAGATCTCAAATAATGCAAAGAAAACAAGTTCATTTAGATTCTTAAACTACACAATACTAATGCTTTAACTTAGGAAGAGATCAGAAATCAATATCTGGAAAATCCGCATCTTTTTTGTTATTTTGACCAATTGTAATTTTTCTGCAAATAATGCTCTAAATTTTATTTGAAATTCAGTAGAAATGTTGTCAGTAGTTTATAGAATGAAACAGAAGTGTTAATTTTACTCAAACACATACCAATAAATAGTAAAAGAAAAACTGATCATTTTTAAAAAGTGGTTTCTTAATTTTTTCCGCGGTTGTATCTGTATCTGCTCTTTCTATCTCTGCAACAACTTTAGCTAGTTGCCTAGGATACAGAGTTAAAGGGCGCGCAAAGTGTTTGAGATGTCGAACGACCACTGACTATGACGTCTGCATCAAATCTACAGTTGAGAAGATCTTTGATTATGTGCCCGGCTTTGTGACGCGAAAACAAATTAACGCGAACTTTAGCGGATATAATTTCAATCGGAATAGGACACTTGATAGTCTGAAAAAATAATACCTATTTCAAAAAAAATAATACCTCTAAAACCAAATCTAACACTTTTAATGGCATTACATTTGCCGATTTTGATTTATCACCTTTTAATACTTTTTAAAACCCCGCGGATATCCTGATAACGTACATGAGCACAACCTTTACAGCACCATGATCAGTAAGTGAACTGGTAACGCTTCCTTTTACAGTCCCCTAATAACCACGTAATTACCAGGTAAATACCTGGTAATAAGATGTATTTACTAGGTAATAACCATTTAATTAAATACAATTACCAGGTAATTACCAAGTACATACCAGGTTATTACCAGGTAATTACCCAGTGTTAACAAGATATTCTCCTGACTACTACCAGGCATTTACCCAATAATAACCTGGTAGATACGCAGTAATTGTATATTGTAGATTTTAAACCCGGTAGTTAAAAATATTTACCTTTTTTTTATCTGGTAAATACCAACAAGTTACCTGGTATTTAACCATTAATTACTTGGTAGATATCCTGCAATTGCATATTGTAGAGCAGTGATACTCACTATTTTTTTCTCAAGAGCCACACAGGAAGAAAAAAAGCAGGAGGAGAGCCGCACATGTACATTAACATACCACGCCTTTGCAAATGTGCACACACGTCGACAAAAAAGACAAAAGCAATATAATTTCAATTAAGATATTTATTACCTTAGTAATGGGATGAGCGGAAGAGTGCTTGCATGGCCTTGACCTTCTTGATGTTGTATTTGTAGTTTGTTGTTGCGATCACAGTGAGGCATTGAAGATGAGCATTTGTCAGTCGGTTTCTCTGTTTCCTTCTGATAATGTTCATTGTTGAAAATGTTGACTCGCAGGTGTTTGTGCTCACGAAAAAAGACATCACTTTCTGCACAAAGGGTTTCAAAGTGGGAAATCTTTCTTCAGAAACCAAACTCCAGAAGTGACCAACCCCCCCGAGTTCAACTTGGAGAATGGCATTTGTTTGCAGCTCAACTATTTCACACTGCAGAGCAGCACGGTCACCAGGGCAGAGCTGAGAGATGGATGGAGTGAGAGAGGATACATCCATGTTGAAAGGGCTCTCAATAAAATTGAAAATGTTCTGGTGCTCATTCACATCACTGAACCTGGACTCAAACTCAAGCTTCAGTTCCTCCCAAACTGTAACAAATCCAGAATAGCTGAAATGCTGCAGCAGTGATGGGATGAGTTCTCTGTCAGGTATCCACAGAGCAGTTATTTTGCTTTGGAATGCTCTGACTGCTCTCAGCATGTCACTTGGGAGCTTGTCCCTTCCTTGGAGTTGCAGGTTGAGAGAATTCAGGTGACATGTAATGTCAGTAAGGAGGGCCAGCTGCACAATCCACTGTGGGTCTTTCAACTCTGGCTGTTGCTTCCCCTTGCTGTCCAATAAGGTGCTGATCTCAGGAAGGAGGCTCAGGAAACGCTCCAGCACTTTCCCACGAGACAGCCATCTCACCTCATTGTGCAACACCAAGTCGCTGTATTCTGTTTGGTAGTCATCAATTAATTTTCGGAACTGTCTGTGGTTAAGTGGCCTTGCCACAATGTAGTTAACCACATGCACAACAATTTGCTTTATGTTTTGAAATGCATTATTATTCAGTTTTGACACCAAGGCCTCCTGATGTATGATACAGTGGAAGCTGGTGAAATTTGGCATTTCATCCCTTTTTCTCATGAGGCCAACAAGACCCTTCTCTTTGCCTCGCATGCTTGGGGCACCATCTGTACAGACACTTGCTAGTTTGGACCAGCTGAGGTTGTTATCCTCAAAAAATGCCAGAAGTGCATTGAGGATATCCTTTCCTCTTGTAGTGGTAGTAAACACAGCATTTCTTCTCGAAAAGAGTTTTCCTTCGGGAACCGTACCTAAACACACAGCTGCGCTATATCTGTGACGTCAGTACTCTCGTCCACAGCTATGCTGAAACACGGCGCAGAGCGCAGATCAGCGAAGAGCTGTTCACGAACGTCCTTCCCTATATTCTCCATTCGCCTCATTATGGTGGAATCGGACAGCTGTAGTGCTTTAAATCTTTTGACTAGCTCTTCTTTGTTGGCAAAGTCTCTAAAGAGTATTTCTGCGGACGCCAAAAAGCACTGTTTCAGACGCCTCTGTTATGAGCTCCGCAGTGGCGTTTGTCTTGTGAAAAAGTCGCTGCTGCTCACAAACTGAAGTAGTGAGCTGTGTTATTTTATTCTTTCTTTCGACACTGCCAGGGGGGTAATTTACATTAAATTGTGGATGTGCTGTTTTGAAATGTCTCTCCAAATTGCTCCTTTTAAAGCAGGCACGGGTTTCATTGCACAAGAAGCACAGCGGGGTCGTGTTATGGAGAACAAACAAAAACTCATCCGTCCATTTATCTTGAAATTTCCTGTGCTCATCTTGTATGCTTCGTACCTTCCTTTTCTTACTCTGACTTTCAGTTTGGCTGCTTGTCCCCTCGTCTGGGTCTGCATGCTGATCTTCCTCACACTCTCTCCCCTCTCTGTTCCTTGCATCTCTCTGTGTCTCTCCATCTCCTGCATCAGTTACTATTCCTGCACTCCGTGTCTTTCCATCTCCTGCATCAGCTATTTCCCGTCCCTTTTTAAAGATCCATCGATCCATTTTGTGCATCTGCATCTCACATCCGACGTAGCATATTGGCATTGCTGCACGCGCGAAGTTCAGTAATTCAAGTATCGATAAACAAATGCTTGGTGGGGTGCGTTGCTAGGTAGGGGGCTCCCGTAGGACACAATTAGGTCGGGTTTTGTTGTAGTTTGTTGCTTATGGTGTATAATTCACTGTTAAAGAGCCATATTGTGATGGAAGATGTATGCACAGATGTATGTGTTAGTTAAATGCATCCGTTTAATTGTTAGGCTTGTAGTAGCTATGCTGTGCAAATCCTCTCATAGCCACGAGGGCTGCACGTGATCATGGTGTGGCCAGCAATCCTACCGTATGTATATAATGTGTAATAATAATCTTAAATTTCCCTTGAGATTAATTAAGTATCCATCTATCTATATATCTATTTGCCAGTCAGTATTGAGTAGCCTAGCTGACTGTTTTCACTACTACTTAAAAGTGGAGGATTTTTGATGAAATTCTCTTGACAATGTTTCCAAATGTCTTTTTACTTTCTGAAAATTGTATCTTAATTTATGTCCTTTACCCCTTATAGTCATGCCGAACACACGCCAAACCAAAAGAAAGCAGCACACTGCACCAGAGGAGAACCCTGCAATGTTGATCAAATCTGACAATGACCAGGTGATCCAGTCTGACAATGATGGTAAGATAAACCACTTTAAGTTTTCCCCATGGCCAGTCGTAACCATAAACTAATGGCTTTTTATTCCATCTTTGTTGTTCATACAGTGGTCTTGCATGGCGCCAGGTTGTCAGGAACTCTATTCTTAAAGACAAGCTAAACCCTCTTAATTATTTTTATCTTAATTTTAGCTCACATACCTGGGTATTCAGGGACCTACAAAGCTTAGAAGTGTAAATGAAATAGAACAGCTTATGACTGTACACAAATTTGGGAGTGAACACGGTCAAATAATAAGATAATCTTAACATGAGAAGTATTTAATACATCTTTTTGCACTATTTTTAATTGAAGAGATTCAACAAAATGCACCAACCATGGCAAAGTTAAAGGGTGACTTTCAAAAATGAAAAGGGGAGAACCAGCTACTGAAGGAAGAAATCCGTCTCTCGAAAGAGGACAACCGATTACTGAAGGAGCAGCGTGACTTCATCCGAAAGAAGGCTCTCCACACAGAGGTCGACCCCACAACTTCAAAAGGTATCTATACTGTTCCTCCAAAAACCAACATGGAAGGCTGTAAATACAATCTAAATGAGTCTTGATTAGTTAAAGGAAGATCCAACAATGTTTTCGTGTTAAAATAAGTTTTAAATGGCTCTAGATTCTGACAGCAGTCACTGAAAGAGTGTTTAGTCAGTGACTTCTCCAAACCCTTGCTATCTCTCCTTTGTAGTCCTAGAAGCAGGGCTGACGTATGTCAGCAACTGCAACCATTGTATCTTTTCACCCGGATCCACAACGCCATCCGCGAGTCCCTATGAGGTCCGGTTGCCACAATACGTCCGCCCTGCATGCAGCACTACAGGAGAGAGAACCACTTTTTAGACTGGGGGGACCAAGCTTGACCCCAAAATGTTTTTCAATTTCAATTTTAATTTATTTGAAAGGGACAGTGTTAAATTCAAACATAAATGTTGCCATTTGTTGCACTATCCCAGATTATAGCCAGATTATAACCCACACCCACACAATTTTAAAATTACCTACGACAACAGTCTTAAAAACTTGAAAAAGTCTTAAATTTAGTATTCATAATTTAAGGCCTTGAAAAGGTATTACATTTTGTCAACAGGTCTTAAATTTCGTCAACCGGTCTTAAATTTCGTTCATCAAGTCCACATTTGTTTATTGTTCGTAGTACTCCCAAACGTCGCATCCAAAATATCAGGCAACCTGTATATGGCTCTGAACTGGCTGAGATGCTGACACGATATGAAGGTTAAAACTAGCTACGTTACGTTAGCTAGCTAGCTAGACAGTTATATAGGACACTGCCCTGTCAGGGACAGGGTAATGCTAGTGAATAAGGTTCTGCTATCACAGGCAACAGTGGAGCGGGGCTTTTTGGTGAATAAAGAAATGGAAACGTCCAGGAAATCCAATGGTACCTCATTTTTGAAAATCGGTCATACGGTTCAAAAGTTGCGTGTGTTACAAAAGTCCAACTTTGACCTGTTGGTGGCGCTAGAGTGGTGTAATGAGAGCCATGAAACTTGGTGTGAATGGAGAAGGGACTGTCCTTAATGAGTGTGCCAAATTTCACAAAAAGTTACCATACCGGAGGAAACCTAATAACAATAGGTTACCTCCTACCGGAGGAAACCTAAAAAATAAAAAATAAATACACTTTTGCCATTTGTGCTTAGTGCACCTTTTACCGAGCAAGAATTGTTTCAAAGCTTGAAAGTCCAGGCACCATAAACTGGTAAGAAATTCACACAAAAACTCAATAAATCTCAATAAATTACATTGTAAAAAAAAGTATACAATGTTTTTCATACAGGACTGCATTAACAGTATGTCAGTATCTTCATGAAGTACAGGGAATTCACGAACAATGAACTTTTAAACATTTGTATGACACATTCTGACATAGTAAGGAGTAGTGGCGTAGCGTGGGGTGTGCGGGCCGCACAGGGCGGCCAATTGAATGAGGCCAATACTATAATTTGATGACTCTTTAGATTTTTTAGTTTGTAATTTTTTGATAATTGTTGTTTTCCCAAATACACTTTTGCCATTTGTGCTTAGTGCACCTTTTACCGAGCAAGAATAGTTTCAAAGCTTGAAAGTCCAGGCACTATAAACTAGGAAGAAATTCACAAAAAAACTCCATTATAAAAAATATACAATGTTTTTCATACAGGACTGTATTAACAGTATGTCAGTATCTTCTTATCTCCCTCTGGAACTGAAATACTTTTTTCTGATTGGCTAATGGGGTGTACAATAAGTTCGTATAGATGGACACCTTGGACGTAGTCCCAGTAGAAAAGTTAAATCGCCGTTCCATATCTGTTGCGGCGATCTGCCTGCATGTGCGTGTGCACGTGACGTGGTCGCGCTGCTGAATGCACGTAGCAGCGAGCACGCTGCTCTAAGGTGCGCTGCAGCAGGTGAGCGCAATTTGAACTAATTGCCAGCGCACGCCTGAATCCTTGAGCAATATAGCAGCACGAGTCAGTATGCGGTGGAGTTTGGAGAAGCAGCAGCAAATAAGCTCTTCATAGTAAGCAAACGAGACAGCAGAAGCAAACACTGATCATTAAAGACTTGGACTTAACGTGTGGGGAAAAGGACATTCAAACGGCTACCGGTTTTTCAGCTTCTTCTCGTCCTTATCTTGTACTGGTCAAAATAAATTGAAGACTGAGTGAAATCCTGAGTCAAGTCCTTCCCTTTTCAAGTGTGGGAAGCCACATCTCAAAATACACTTGCCAATATCAATGCTCTTGAATGGTTACCATTGACAACCAACGTAACAGGTTTTTTTTTGACAGCTGGTAGCGGATACATAGTTTCAATCAAGGAAAACAAAAATGAAGATTTTGTTATTAACTTTAATATTCTCGGGAGTAAAACATTTCAACAATGGTTGGAGGAGGAATTTGGAGATGACAGCGAGGGGAGACACAAAAACATTTACACGAAGCTAACACAAAAAGAAATACTAATTGGGCACTGAAAACATTCAAAGATTTTTTAAAAGAGAAAAAGATGAAAACTGATCAACACATATTCGGCCGAGTCTCTAAATGTTGCACTTCGACACTTTTATGCCTCGGTGCAGACAGCCAAAGGAGGTGAATATGGTGTGGCAAGCTACATGTCCTTGCGGGCAGGTATTAACCGTGGGGTAGTGGCATACAATGTTATCAGTGACAAGCCTTTCCAGTCCTGTAATGCGGTCTTCAAGGCCGTCCAAAAACGTTACAGGAAAAATGGTAAAGACGTCAGCGCTCATTACCCCCGCATTCCGGACTGGGAGTTACAAATTATACGCAGGTCGGAAGCCCTCTCACCGGACACAACCAGGGGATTAGTCCAAAAAGTGTGGTACGACATCTAGCCGTCAATGGCTCGCCGTGGCAGGGAAGGAAACCGGGAGCTCACCCCACAGTCCTTCACCATCAAGAGAGACGAAAATGGAATAGAGTATGTCACCTTCTCTTTCAATCCCGAAACAAAGAACCATAAATGCGCAACCGACCCACAAAGAGAGCAGCTGCGGGGCTTTATGTATGCCACAGGTGGTCCGCTGTGCCCGGTGATTAGCTTCAGAAAATATCTGTCCAAATGCCCAGCAGATGCAACGGCCTTCTATCTACATCCAAGGTGTCTCCCTCAGGTTGATTAGTTGGAAAGTCGCCAAATAATGGCAGTCACTGGGCATCGGTGCGAGTCCAGCCTTAAAAACTATTGGACCCCAAATGAAGTTGAGAGGAGGCGATGGAGTGACATTTTAACGGCCAGCGGTCCAGCTCACACGGCTAACTCGCCTGCTCCAGCTCACACGGCTAACTCGTCTGCTCCTCAACGCCTTGCTGTCGATTGTGACCCTAACCCTTCGACCAAAATCACCAAATTCTGTTCCACGCACTACTTTCTGTAACGGGAGCACTAGGTTTCAAATCAAGAATTCATCAGGTTATTATGCATATTAAGTTTCCTAAAGATAAAGGAAATTCTAAATAATAATAATAAAAACATTTTTGGATGTTGTAAACGGGAGATAAGCGGGATAACGGCCTCCGAGCTGTACAGTTCTACAAAGATAATGGACTTCGCGGAGCAACGCGTCGTGGAGCTCTTTTCCCCGCAGCGTCCATTATCTTTGTAGAACTGTACAGCTCGTCGGCCGTTATCCCTTACATGAAGTACAGGGAATTCACAAACAATGAACTTTTTTATGACACATTCTGACATAGTAAGGAGCAGTGGCATAGCGTGGGGTGTGCGGGCTGCACAGGGCGGCCAATTGAATGGGGCCAATACTATAATTTGATGACTTTCTTTAGTTTTTTTAGTTTGTATTTTTTTGATAATTTTTGTTTTCCCAAATGGCCGAATTTAAAATATAGTGTTGTTTGTTTTGTAGTGGAGCGGTCTCCCTAGCGTCCACTTTGCAATGTATTAGTTTGATTAAAAAAAATCTCCTGCGACCTGCGCGTGTGGTGGAATGTCTTTTGTGTTTAGTGCCAAATTTTACTTTAGGACTGCATTCTGCTACATTGTCAAGCAGGGTATCCTACATTTATGAAGAACATTATATAAAAAGATGTTTCTTCTGGTTGTTTTCGTATTTCATATAAGCATTCTTTACACACAAATGGGTAAGGTGCGCTGAACTCTTCGTGTAAATATGTGTCTGTATGAATGAGTTCATATTCATGAAAGTTATACAGGCACCCTGAGGGTTTTCACCCTTTTCCCATTATAATTTGATCAGTTAAATCGAGGAAACTATAATCAGCTGGATAACTAGCTATCATTTTATGTAAATGGAACTCTTCCATTTAAATCGTTTAATTTTAGATCCTTAGTTATCCTAAGCTAGCATAACTAGGTGACCACAGCAAATAGCTCAAAGTGGATACGTTTGTCTTCACCGCTTTCTTCACCATGCATTTAACATATGAATAGCCCAAAGTGTTAATTTTTATTATTTTTCAAACTCTATATATCTGTAAAGAAGATTGCCAAAACCCCCGCTACGCCACTGGTAGGGAGTTGTGAATTTGTGAAATGGTCAATTATGTTTGTTACCAGGCTTGACTAGTCTGCTAATTAGAGCCATTCTAAGAGTACACTATGTTCACAGCTGCTGACCACGTGATCTCATTTTATACATCAATAATCCGATCCAGTTGTAATACAAAACAACCCGAGAACAACGTGGTGCAGCTTAGACCTTCACTTCAAGGTGTGACTAAAATACCATATGAAAGAAAATAAATAAATAAATAATACACCTGAGCCATCCGTGCTTTGTGCATCTATGACACATTCTGACATAGTATGGATCTAATTAGCAGACTAGTCAAGCCTGGTGACAAACACAATTGACCGTGTCACAAATCCTTACTAACAGTACACTATGTTCACAGCTGCTGACCACGTGATCCGTATTACAACCAGATCTATATTATTGATATATAAAATGAGAATAAACTGAGAACAACGTAGTGCAGCTTAGATCTTCACTTCAAGGTATGGCTAAAATAACAGATGAAAAAAAAAATTATCATAATGCCCAAAGCACAGATGGCCAGTACCGTAACGGAAACACATGAGGCCCCCCCCGCAGAATAACCCGGAGAGCCCCCCCCATATATATGTCAGTGATAATAATTCCTGACGAGACGAACAGGACCCCGACGCGCAGCGGAGACATTCCTCCAAAATACCTGACGGGTCTGTTACGTTAAATGACCAAACTACTTAACTGGAATTATGAAACCCGTTGCAAATCACAGCGGATATCTGTTCGCAGACCTATTGGAACATTCTGAAGGGCCGTAATAAATGCAAGATATCAAAACTCAAGCTTTTCTTCTGAGGGAAATGTATTCATCAGAAAAAAACAACAGCTCAAACAGAGAACAAATGAATAAAAAAAAACATAGGCTAGGGCCTAACAAACAGCTCAAACAGAATATATATAACAACAATATCACAAATATGCTTAAATATAGGCTATAGGCGATACACCGCCAGTATACTTTTTACAGGTTTGCAGGTGAAAACACATGTGCGCGTCTTTTAGCAAATCTGTGTGCAAAGTCTCTAACCACGCTCTTGACATCTAAACAGCGCGCACGACCTGACAGCCTCTCTTGTGACATGGAGCTTCTGAGGTATGTTATGATATGTTTAAGCTTTGAAAATGACCTTTCAGCTGTTGCGACAGTCACGGGTATGGTCAGAAATAATGTGATGGCCGTGGCTACATCAGGCACACTTGACAGAATTTAATTATGTTTTATTAGTAGCGTGTTCGCTAAGTCATAAATTGAGCCATGTTTTATTTCCCTGATGGCGAACTTTAACGTCTGTCTTAAGTCGAGCACCTGGTCTGGGAAGTCGGCGGATAAGTCGTCCGAGTATTGCTCAGCAAGGGCACTCGCTGACTGGTGCATTTCATCATCTGACTTTGTCAGGAGTTCTCGTGGGCGTAGGAACCCAAACCTCCTGGCCACCTCTTGCATTCCACTGAACCTACGGGCAGTGGCGGACATAGTCATTTGGGGGCCTAAGGCGAACATAGCCAGGGGCCCTCTTCATCCGTCCTTTTAATGCACAAAAAAAAGGGCCACCTCAAAGCAGGGGCGGACTGGGGGGAAAAAGTGGCCCGGGAGTTGTCTGTCAGAGCGGCCCACTTAATATACGGCGCGTTGCCCACTCAATGTATGCAAAATACCCATACACTTAACATAATTTTGGATGATTACAAAGAAATAACATTATATATGTTTTTTAATAACATTTGGATCCACAAATTTGCCTGGATGGACACATGGAATAAAATGATACTGGCTATTGTAACACTCCAAGGTAGGTATAGTTTGCTAGATGAATATGGTTAACTCTGGGCTAGTATCCTACATTAAGCAATATCATTTTTTTTGTAGGCTGATTAACTCATACAGCAATACCTTTTTGTATAGTAGATGGCAGCACACAATCAAAATATTTCCCCTCTTCCTACATAGCTACAGTAGCTTTGTCTGGGAATTCCCTGCCCCTTCACTGCATTCCATTTGTTCAGTTGGTCTGGCCAACTCTCAACGGCGCTCCACTTCAGCCACCTGATTGGACAGTCCTTTAACCAATCAGACCAACGATACTATACAACGATACAACGATCGGTAATAAAGCAAACACATATTTTTTCTGTATGAATTGTTCCAGGGCAAGTTTCTGTTCTGTTTTCAAAGAAAACTTGCCTTATCGAAGTTTTGCGGTGCTTCGGCGGCCACCATGTCCAATGTTTAAAAACTCTCTGTGCAGTAGATTTTGTAACGTAGCCGTGGTAAGTTTAAATCCGCCAATGGCGCGCCAGGTAGCCAAAAGCCAGTTTGTGATTGGCTCCAAGGATTCTGGAAATCTTGAAATGAACGGGTATGCAAACTTGGCCAGACCCAGTTCTGAGGCAAAATCAATTTGGCCGGAAGAAGTGGGGCGGGACTTCCCAGACTAACAGTAGCTAGTTATATGGAAGAAAGTTGCATTCAGGAGCCTTCATAAGCAAACATGATTTGGCTACACATTAAATTATCCCACTTTTTCATTATCCACATGTCTCAAATGTTGTATGATGCAACATAGCTTTACAGGACACATAAAATATGTCCAGTAACAAGAAGAAGGGGGCAACATATAAGTCAAAACCAACTATATTTATTGACTGATCTCGAAAGTATTGGCTAACAAAAGCTAAATAAGTCTTCACAAAGAAAATAACTCAGTGTAAGGGCAAAAAGCGAACATTCACACTGTACAACCTATGAAAAGTGACAGTGGTAGTCTTACAAATAAAGGAATACAGACCGCGTTAGCCACTTCACAGCGTGCTAGCCATGATTTTCTTTCGTTCCAATTCTTGGATGTAGGATTCCACCATTTGTAGAAACCTGTTGAATCGATAAATTTGGTGTAGGAAGTCCTAATTGTTTTGTTGTCAATTTATCTTAATTAGTACGCCGACTAAAAATGAGTTTCTTTCAAGGAGTGACTCCAGTTGTTGCACTGAATGTTAGACATCTTGACAGAATATGCCTTGACCGTTTTTTTTAAACACATACGTCCTTATACTTATGACGAAAGAATGGAGCATGGCGAGCCCTCCCGGAAGCCATGGAAAATGCATTGAGAGCCCTCTTTTATGAAAGAGAATGGATTTAACATTAGAGTGAGAGAGATCTGGGGCGATTTCCATTTAGCCCCAAATAGGGACGCCGCCTTCTGAAGCACAACTGTTGCGTGACTGTTGCCTGATTCGACATTTGGTAATTTCCGACAGAGAAAAAAAATCTCCTTTTCCTGAAGGCAGTTCATCGCCACAATCGCCCTTAAGGTCTGCCGCCACTGGTTTGAACTTTATTGTAGAAATTAACAGAACAGAACATACGATGGGGTGTAAACATCAGTGGTAATGGTAGTGTTGCATGCTGGGTGTGTGATTATGTGTGTGTGTGTAGGGTTGTTAAAGGTGTCTATGAGCGAGACACGCAAGTATTAGGCTAGAGTGATTGACATTTAATAACAAATAAACATAGTAAGACTGACGGAGGAGATTAGATTAGTAAAAAAAATAGTAACCATGAGTGTGAATACATGTCACTAGGAGTAGTATAAATAGCAGACAGTGATACCTGTTGGTTATCATTAGAGGTATATAATGTATTCTGCGAAGCAAGGAAAACTGTCGCGACCTACAACATCTGCGGCAGGGCCGGTTGGTTATAGACTTGGGCTATCCCATCGGCCCATCGGTGCCTGGGTGGGCAACTCGTCGAGGGCTTTCTGCTGGGTGCGGGCCTAAGGCAGTTGCCTAGTTCGCCTTAATGGTAGGTCCGCCACTGCCTACGGGTGACCTGTGTAATGGCTATATCTACAATCTGATAAAACACTGACACTTTAGTGTTCCTCGGGATCCAACAGCCTCTCATCCTCGCATAACTCATCGAAATGCCTCTTTGTGCGTCTGGCGCGTTTTTGAAGAAATGTAGGAGAAATTCCCAAGGACTGGGCAAGATCTTGGGCACCTTCTTTAACGCTTTGAAACTCCCCTCTAAATGCAGCAAGGCTCTCCGTTACAGCGGCTAAATGCTACCGCTGAAAAAAACATAACGTTTTTGTACAGTATCATACTGTAGAATGCTTTTACCTTCGTCACATTTTGGCATGCATCGTTCAGGACAAGGTTTAAATTGTGAGAAGTGCAGTGTATATAGATGGCGTTACGTTCTCTGTCTGAGATGCATTTTTGTAGCCCGGAGTACGCCCCACTCTGGCTGCACCATCATATCCCTGTCCTCGGCATTTATTGACAGATATACCCTTCTTCTCTAAAAGGCCAACTATGTCCTTCTCCAAACCAGATGCGCTTTGATCATGCACTGCATGGAAACCAATAAAGCTTTCATGTATTTTGACCTCTAACGGAGTGTAATTTTCATCTTTTGGAATCGTTACATAGCGCAGCACCTGGCTGAGTTGATCGACTTTGGAAATATCTTGAGTTGTGTCCATGATTACTGAATAGAATTCTGCGTCGTGGACCTCTTTCACTATTTCGTTTTGAACCTTCTGTGCCATAATAGAAATTATTTCATTTTGAATTTGGGGGCTTAAGTATTTAATTTTACTTACGCTGGAAATTAACCTCTGTAATATAGGGTCATATCTGCCGAGCAGTTCTATAACAGATAAAAAGTTTCCGTTATTGATATCTCCTAATTTCTCGCGATCTGCACGGAATGCAACGTTGCATGATGCAAGTGTCAACGTAACATCAACAATTCTAGTTAACACCTCTGACCAAAAGTTGACTTCCTTCCTATCTTTGGGATACGGACCCTCAAATTGACATGGTCCCTGCCTTAAAATGAACTTTTTCGTGTCAGCATCAGTAATATCCACCAGGAAATGTGCCCGGTCACCAGGGTAATGTGTAGTATTACATGTCTCATCTGACTCTGTTGCGCATCTACCCGAGGCCTCCTCACTGCTGCCTGCCACCTCACTGCTGCCTGCCACCTCACTGCTGCCTGATTTCGCTGGACTTGCAGAACCTTGGCGCACGCCTGGTTCTCCCTTATCCTCTGTCACAGAATATGATTTGAGTGTCAACGGTGAATGGGACTTTTATTTTGACGCCCACAGAGATCGGGAAGCCAAGGAAGTTTTGAACGTACACAAACTAGGCATCGTTCACATAGCAACTGTCACTACTGTCGCTACGTTAGCATATTTGTCAGAGTTTGTCAGGCTAGTGTATTTTATAATTGAGCACTTTTTCTACTTTGTCTTGTTTTGGTAGTTTCATTCCATTTCAATGTTGTCAGTTTGATAGGAAGTCAACAAAGGAGCAAGAAGGCTCATTTCCCTGGCTCTTGGAAAGGAGTTTGGCTCACTGTTTACTCTATGTTAACGCTAGGAAGCACAACACATAGACAGAGCAGTACAGCTGTCAAAGTATAACATTACGTGGTAAACAGTACAATACCTGTCTCTTCTTGCAGATGAGTGCCTCCTTCACCAGCCGGTCGAAAAAGACTTGTCATTTTTGGTAGTTTGGCATTCAATTCAGAAATTTTCTGTTTTGAATGCCGCTTTTGGGCACCGCTTTTAAATGTACGTTTCATTATTCCTCAATAGATATCAGTGTGAACGTTAATGCGTGAATCAGTGCTAACGTTATGTGACCAAGTAAAGAATGAGCTCGTGATGGGTTCTAAACTCTTTACTGTTCTCGGGCTCTCAAACAATTCTCAGACAAAGATTAATGGTAAACACTAAACACAGTAAATTATAATCACAACATCAACACGGTGGCACTTCAAGTTATATGTAGAAACCACATTATAACTGAACAGGAAGGTTTCTTCATAGACCACACACATAACAAATGAATATAACGCAACTCATATTCCTCTGACAGGTTAATAGCTGCGACGTAGTTCTCCCAGAATACACCGCGGCCCAACAATAACACCAGTCCGCGTAGCAGGATCCGAGCTACGCTACAGTTAGCCATAGACATATAAAGACGTCTATTCAGATGCAGTTCGCTACCTATTTGCTGCGGGCTCGATGGTCTGGCCTTCTGACCAAATTCGTCACGTCACTTACCTAGCTAACAAAAAAGCACCATTAAATATACTTTTCTTTATTTGTATATCAACTCTGGAAGACCATCGTGTGCATCCCATGTAATTTAAATTGGATTATTAAAAAAAAAAAAAAAAAAAAGTAGAGATGCACCGATATGGAATTTTACCGATAACCGATAATTATTGGTTTATTGTGGCCGATACCGATACGATAACCGATATTTTTTTGTATTTAAAAATAAAGGGTACAAAAGGTTTTAGATGTGCCTTTTTATTTTCTCAAATATCAAGTCAAAGCAAATAACATCCAACATTCAAGACTGTCGTGTGTGTGTGTGTGTGTGTGTGTGTGTGCGTATCACATCAGTAAGCAACACATTTGATGACTAGAGCCCTCAACACTTAACAGGATGCACTACAACATGTACAAAATGTAGGCCTAGTACTTTGGATTCACTATAAGCAACCAAGTAATCAAAGTCAACGCAAATAACATTCAATAACATCCAACATTCAAGACATATTCTGTGTGTGTGTGTCTGTGTGCGTGTGTGTGTGTGTGTCACATCAGTAGGGTAGGTGAGAGGATGTGGTGTGTGTTACTTGGGAGACATGAGTGGCAGGTTTTTCTAAATAAACAAAAGCTTTTCTGCTTTTTCGCATGCGAGCCTGTTTCGCTTTTCATCAATCACATGGCCAGCAGCAGAAAACAGACGCTCGCTATCCACACTAGTAGGAGGGGCTGACAGGTATTTTCGCGCAGCTTGGGCCAGTATTGGAAAGCGACTCTTATTCATTTTCCAAAATTCCAAAGGGCTCTGCTCTCGTGAAATAAGACATTCTCCGAGGTATCCTTGCAACTATAAAATAAATGACAAAGAACACGTTCTGTTTAATACGTCTACGAATTCACTACTGTAAACAACTACTATATTGGTCATAGGCATATTCTCAGGTATAATAATAACACAGCTAGAGTCTAGCTAAAAAAAAACGTAGCCTACCTCTGCTTGTGCCGGACTGCCCTCCTGATGCTGTGTCATGCTGTCGTTCTCATTCACAATCTCATCATACATGTCCCGCAACGAGCCTCCTCTCCGGGGCCGCTTTTCTGGTGTTTCGTCGTTTCCATCATTGGATGTATCCCTGCATTGGTCGTTCTGCTCCACTTTTTGCCGAAACATTTCCACAACTGACACTTTAAGGCATCGGTCGAAGTAGCGGTCCTTGTATCGTGGGTCAAGGATTGTTGAAAAGCAATAGGGGCTCTGAATTAACGGCATTGAATCGCTTGTTTACCGCCTCCAGTAGGGTCTGCTTAGATGTTTTGACTCCGTGGTCTGATGCCGTCTCTTTACTCAACAGTCGGTTCAAAGCTTGAACTGAAGGGATCACATCGGCTGTTGTGGCTGTAGCAGAGCACACGTCTCTGGTCAGCTGTTCAAATGGTTCGAGCAGGGCCACCATGTTTTCTATCAGAGTCCACTGATTGAGGGTCAGAGATGCGGGCAGCTCGTGATCAACTCCATATGCCGCTATTGCCCGTTTCTGTTCAATCAAAGACTGCAACATATAAAACGTGCTGTTCCAGCGGGTTGACACGTCTTGTTTGAGCATTTTCGTTTTCATTCCTAACTGGGTTTGCACTTCATTAAATCGGCAGGTGGCAACATGTGAGTGTTTGAAGTGGCCAACTATCTTTCTACCGATAGCAACACAATCAGAGATGGATCGTTGGCTAAGCACGCCCTCATTCACAATAAGCTGCAAAGTGTGTGCCAAGCAACCCAAGCTAGCAACACCACTCTCACCCATAGCCTTTGCCATATTCCGGGCATTATCCCTGATCACAACATGCACATTCTCTTTAGTTAAATGCCACTGTTGAAGCATGTTCTCAAAAGCACCAGAGATGGCCACTGCCGTGTGAGAGCCAGGGAATTCCTGTGCATGTAGAATGGCCTGTTTCAGTTCAAACTCCTCAGTTAGCCACTGTGCAGTCAAACTCAGCATACTTGTTGGGCTAACATCGCTCGTCCATATGTCCGTTGTAAAGCTGATGTCTTTCGCTGTCGTGAGTATACTGTGTATATATGTTGCAATGACATCATACTGAGCCGGGAGACAAACATCTGAAAAGAAGCGCCGACTTGGGATAGTATAGCGGGGTTCCAACTGTTCTATAAGGCCGCGGAACCCTGTATCTTCTACCACCGAGAATGGCTGATCATCAAGTGCCATGAAAGCCATGATTTTGTCGTTGATTTTTTTCGCTTTGGGGCTATCTTTGCCAAATTTGTTTACTTTCTCAAAAGCATCTGAGATTGAAGTGACTGCATTACCTCCTGCAGGTGTAGTTTTCTTGATAGTAGCGGCTTCATATTACTTGAACAAGTCTCTATGACGAGATTTCAGATGGCTGATAAGGTTTGTGGTGTTGAAGCTCTTTGCCTGGTTTCCTCCTCGTTGTACCTCCGACAAACATTTATTGCACACAGCAACTCTATTATTAACTTGTGATACTGCGAAATAGTTCCAAACCGCCGACATGCTTATTTCAGATTTCAGACTGCTGCCTGCCCTGCTCAAAACGTTTATTGTAGCCAGGCAACGGACCTATGAGTATAACAGGCTACCCGGGAAAACATATTTGGAGGGAAATTAGACGTTACAAATATCGGCTTAAATTATCGGGCAAAATTATGATATCGGTATAATAATAATATTTTATTTTTTCCACTTATCGGCCACTAATATATCGGCCGCCGATATATCGTGCATCTCTAAAAAAAAGCCACGCGAGGCCCCCACCGCTGCGAGGGTAATCTCTACGGGCCTGCAGATGGCAGAAGTGTATCTCTTAACGAGCAAGAATGGTTTTCAAGGCTTGGACTTTCTTGGAGAGCTTATTCCCATTGAGCTCCAGAATCAATTTTTGGAGCGCTTCACATGTGTACTTTCGGGATAGCAAAGATTCAGTGCATACACCAAGGCAATGAAAATGGCGAAGGGTACGTTACGCAGCTCCCGTAAGACCGTGACACCCTCAAGAACGACACCCACATCCTCCATGGGTCTCCCGGCTCTGCACCCTCATGCCGTATAACGTATATCCCGTAGGTCGTCTGCGCCATGGCTGGCTATGTCATCCGACTGTAACAAAACAGGGAGATGTATCAAATAGTGTTCTTGACATAAGTCCATAGGTGTCCCTGTGCACAAACCTTCAGTTGAACAGGTGCAGGTGAGGCAGGTAAGTATAATCCAAGAGTTAAAAATCAAGAATCATCACACACTGATCACTATTAACTAAACTTTAATTTTTTCGAACAAACACATTTCGCCTAGCACTTTGAAAAAATAAAAACTAAGTTAATAGTGATCAGTGTGCGGTGATTCTTGATCTTTCACTCTCAGTGTTCGTTACATGTTTATTATGATATGTATTTTTTCCATTAAAATAGAAAAAAAGTGAATTACAAAAGTTGTGAAACATGTACCATGTATTCATTTATGAGGCTCTCTGGGTTTTCATTCAGGTAAACACAAAGTGCCTTAAGAAGACTTTCGCGTCTTACATCAATGCTATCATCCTGTTGATCAGAGAATAAAACACACTTTTGAGACACAACATGTAGAAATCAGTGGAGCGGGTTTCTGACATTTTAGACCCGTTTACACTTGGGGGAAACGCATACATTTCCATGCTGTTTCGTCTTATTTACATGGACACAGAGGTTTCACAGAAAATTCTCATTACTTAAATCTCCAGCCAAAGTTGAGATTTTGGAAAACTCCAGTTTGCATTGTGACGTACTGTTCTCTCATTAGTCAGTGGAACCTGATTCCCTACCTGTTTGCTTGAGGTCTTTGTGCACCCTTCTGCTGTTTTTGTCATCGGTGTGAACAGAATTATATTCAGAATTGAAAGAAATGGGGAAATGGCCATTTTTCAGAATACCCTGTTATGTACTGTATAGATATGGTCTTAGTCAATCCATACTATAGTTAGCTACCCTGATTCCTGATCGTACTTTTAATTTGCAAGAGAGAAATGTCAGTAAAAGGATGAAAACAATCTCCACTGTAATACAAATCTGTTAGCCTGGTTTAACACATTTACTGGGTTATCATACCTCAGTCATGTGTATTACGATTCGCTTCAGCTGTTGTCTCATTTTGCCTCCTTTCTTGCTGAAAACCTTCATCATGTTTTACGAGTATGTGCCTAGCCGGTGTGACTGCAAGTTTACAGTTGGTATTTGTTTGAATTCTGCACACAGCTATGGAAAGAAAGAAAAAAAAGCATAATAATAATTTAAAAATATTCACACAACAATTACCATTATTGACCTTCTTAGGTCAATCAGAATAGCTCATGTTCCACCAGAGGCAACAAGTCTCTGGATCATGTCGACAGTAATGATGCTGGTAATGCAAAAATCACACCCCTCCTTATAGGTCAGTCTGACCAGCTCACTAATTTTTTATGTATTCCAATGTATGGAAATGCATTAACTACCTGAAACAGGTAATGCAACCCAAAATGTTCAATGTTAACCATTTGAATTAAAGTTCAGCATGGTCAGACTTGCCCCCTAGCTCGCAGCTTATTTGCTTCACTTACCTTGCGCACATCGAAGAGAGCTGGCCACTTCTGCTTGTCTTCTGCGATCATTGGGGCATCTCCGACCACCTCCTGTCTTCGGTGGGCAAAGGTCTGCTCCATCAACAACGCCACGTTATCCTTGTTGTTCCTTTTTTGAACCTCTGACAGGAGTAGTTTTGTCTCTTGTGTCTCCTTGTTCTCTCCACCAGGATACATTAGGCACCAATTAACCTCTGCCTTCTTAGGCTTCTTCACACAAAAACCAGGAGTGCTTCTGTCATCAGGCTTGTTGGAAAGGCTATTTACTGAAACTTCTGGGCAACCTAAGCGCCTCAACCTGTTGCGGTAATTCCCCATTTTATCTTTAATGCTCTTCTTCCACCCGTCACAACCTCTCACTGAAGCGGGCTCCCTCAAAGACGGTTGTGCCAAGACAAGCGCCTCAGCAACCTCCTTGCATTCAGTATCGGTTAGATACACCTTATACTGCATGATAGTTTCCATTAAGCCATCAAGGATGGACAATTTAAGCTTTGGTGCAGGGTTCAGCAACACCCCTGTTTCTTCAAAAGCTGCATTGGCCCGAACTAACTGTAACTCTGCATCATATGAAAAACGGGGCCCCTTGAAAAGAAGAGGCCATGACGATCTTAAGGTAGGAGAAGACAGTATCTCTGTGCATGTGGATATGGACGAGGAGAGTGGAGAGCTTGTGAGAGAATGTGAATAACCTGGGTGGGGAGGAGAATAACAGGGAGGTTCGAGGGCTCTGAGATAAGGCAGGGCTGGGCAAGACAACTTTTAAGGTGGCTTTGTCCTGAACATCAATTATTGATGTCAGGTTGATAAAGTCATTGAAATCAGGATCCATGAGTTGCAGTCTGAAGTCCCCATCAATTTCGAACTGAGTTTTTATGAGAAGAGTGAGGTCCTTGACGGACTCTGGCAAACCATCTGGAAGAACCAATCTGTGAAAAAAAATTCATCCACAATTATTCTGAGCTTCATGGCAGGAACAGCCATTTCACAACTGTGAATAAAATGAGTACATAGAAAACTTAAAATTGAATTGAACTTAAAATTGAATTTCAGAGAAAACCTTAGAGAAATCGTGCACTTTGTGATAAGTGGGAAAACTTGCTACACTTGGTACACCAAATGCATTCTAACTTAACAAATCTTTGTTGAATGAGGGTGCCCACTTGACCCCAATGACATGTTGCATACTACTGGTAGAGGGGCCATGTGTCTTGTGCTTGTCACCATTGGTTGGTAGGTTGGGGGAAAGCGTGCTTGTTAGGTTAATTTGGACAGAGGCAACTGAATGTGTTCATACCTTGAATTTTGCCACAAAGGATCATAACACCTAAACCTGTGTATTAAAGTGTAAGTCCGGTGTAAATTGACCCATGTCTCTGTTGTATAAGCTCACCATATGTAGTCCATAGGAAAAAGAATGTGACAATTTGGAACGACATAGGCCAAGTTATGGACAGGCAGCTCAAAGCAGACCCAGGCACCAGGGAGCCAAATTGTCACATGCTTTAACCTATGGGCTACATGTGGTGAGCTTATACAGGGCTATGGGTGAATTAACACCAGACTTACACTTTAATGCAAGAAAAAAATGGTATTGGGACACACATTTTCAACATAAAAAAAAATTGAAATTGAACCACTTGGTCGAAATGAAATGTTCGGGACTGGCCCATGACCACTCACCAATTTACAGACTCTATTCCAAACACTAAACTGGACTTTTGTTAATCCACCAACCGTTTCCAGTGTGTCCAATTATCTCAAAAATATTCCTAGATATACCTAGATTATAGTGTTATATTATATTCCAATTTGCGATGGCTATAAGTGTACAACATTTCACAAAGTGCCCACTATACGATGTGTCTTTTTAACGGGACGGCTCAGTGTTCCGAAAGCCCAATATTCCGAAATCTGAATATTCCCCTGGCATACTTTAGAACAAGTTGCATAAAACAAACACCGCATTTAATTTGCGCAGCGGATCGGAGACGCTCACCTGGCTATCACGCATATCACTTTTCCTAGGCAATATTTGTTAATTGAGCCTACTCTGGTTTGGGAGAAATCACCGGCAGATTGTCGTAGGACATTACAAGCACAAGGCATGCATGCGTTGGTTATCATACAAGTATTTTTATCATTGCGATGCAAATGCCATTTGTGTATAATAATAGTGATTATTTGCACCCGGTGTAAAAAAGTGAATTAGAGGCTATTCTTCACCCACTCCGGAAAAAATGTAAATTAGCATGTCTGGGTAATTTGTGAAAAAACCCACATGTGTCACTTCCGGCCCCATCAACCTGGTTCAAGCCTGCTGATAGGTTGTTGAGGCTGTCAATCTTGCCATATCCTCGTACGTTGGACAAGCGTTGAGGAACGGCGCCAGAGAGGAAAAATTGAATTTCAAAACGGCGCGCAGAGAAGCACATTAACCTTTACAAGGTAGGCATACGTTTTTAACGTTGCTATTTGTTTTATTTCTGTGTATGAGAGTAAGATTGCTTGTTTCTACATTTTACAGTTTGGTAATGCTATGTGTCGTCCTCTCTGTTGGCTAGTCGAGTTTAAGCTAGCCGCTAGGTTCGAGCCGTTGAGGTTTGGTTTTGTGAATGTAAGTAATGCAATAGTTTATGCTCCATATAAATCTTTAATAAGGGTATACCTATTGTTTGTAAATTGCAATGGTCAACAGTCAGTTAATGTCAGTTAGATGTGGTTAGCCAAGTTTAAGCAAACTAACTTTGCAGGTTGAATGCTAGCTAATAGAGGTCAGCAGTTCCGCAGGACTAGTTTGAAAGGGAGGCCGACCGCGGGATGCGGGAAACACAGAAAAAAGGCATCACTCCCGCAAATTGAATATGCGCGTAAAAATGAAACTATAAATGAATGTATGTGTACATGATTAATGTTATACTTGAGTTCTCATTAGCAGCAAACAAAATGGGTTTTAATTGTTCTAAATTAGCGGGAGTTAGCATTCATGTGGTCAGCATAGACACATGGGAAATCGATAGTAAACCAGTATAATGGATCCCAATGGTCTGAGTCCCGCCCCGCTACTTCCTGCCAAATTAAATGCAATGTAGTGAAGAGGCGGGGGAAACCCAGACAAGGATCCCGAGCAAGGTACTGAAAAATCTGTCAATGGTTTAACCTCAACTATGGTGTGCACTCTTACATTTCTCGACTACATGGGGGAAGGACAGATATCTAATGTGTGGTGCATTTTTTGTGTTTCAGACTGAAAATGAAGAAAGCCATCCTTCAAAGACAATCAGTGGCAAGTAGACCCATTAGAGCTCCCACAACTTCCATGTGAATCTTTCAATCGAGCAACACGCAGTGTTAGCCTAATTCAATGGAAATTAATGTATCTGAATAGTATAAAAACTAAAGGCTTTTCGAATACATTCACTTCCAATAATTATGCTGAGCTAAACTAACAATTTCAGTGCCAGATTTGAGGTTATTGTGGGGATGATGACAACATTTTCAAACACCCCTAAACTCAAAATGGATCACATGACTGAACAGAGCCAGAAATTCCCTTTACAATGACACCTGGATTGTGAATCAGTTGAGGATTGAGAAAGTTATGATATTTGTAATATCACGGATTATATCAAAGTATTATACATTACTTACAATAGAAGTCATGTGATCGAAAACGCTTATTATTCACATGTTTTTGCTTGTAGCTTCCTCCTATTATCAGATATTAGCATGAAATTTGAACAGAAGGTTGACTTTTGTTAGTTCTTTCAAGTAAAACCATGAACATTTACTGTTTTAGTTGGAATGGGCATCAGACCCATGGTACCTCATATTAGTACTATCTAGCCACACTAATAATTTCAAGGAAAACAGGGTGAGAATGAGTTAAATCGCAATGATGTTTCTTTTTTTATAAATTACACAAACGACGCCTGCTGCAGTGCATCTGACAGGACGTTCGCTAATCTACTCATCACAATCTGACTAACAATTTTCCGTGATTTAGTTTAATACTTTCTCCTAGATGAAATTTCGTGAGTACCAAAATAAGAAGTATATATTCAAGTCCACCGCCCTTTCATCAGTGTCCAAGGCTTAGATGAAGTCCGCCAGAAGAAGACCGACAGTATATGTGAGAGGCACCACATTTATTGTGGTGGATATTATTATCTCTTCGCGTGTTTATTTACTTTGCTTGCTGTGACTGTTTTGCTATGTACTTTGCTTGCTGTGACTGTTTTGCTATGTACTTTGCTTGCTGTGACTGTTTTGCTATTTACTTTGTTTGCTGTGAGTGTTTTGCTACTTGTGGAGATACCTTCGATTTTCTCTCTCTTTGAGTGCGCGAGTGTGCGTGCTTGGCAGATCAACGTAGCGGACTGTGGTGTAGTGCTGAATATTGACGGACTTTGCTGGTGGACTTTTGAGTGCGGTGGACTGTTTCCTCTGCAGTGGCCTACGGCCCGAATTCCATGGACTTGTGAACTCTGTTTTATTGTGTATCTATTTTAGAACCATTGTAATAAATACCATATTTTCGTATCAGAACTATTGTCCGGGTGAATCTGAAGTGTTGCTCCCACTAAACAAAGAACCTAAAAGCAGAGGTCAAAATAAGAGTCCTATCTCTGTAAACTGGGTGGCATAGTCGGTCTACACTGCCTCCCGTCACAATGGTCTAGAGTCATGTGCAATGACTGGATCTGACACTTCTAATTTTTCAGGCAAACATGTGAGGCCATTCCAGCACTATCTGCGAACAGGATGCTCCATGTGTATTCAGCTTCGATATGATTGGAAAGAGGGGAAACTCCGTGTCACTAGAGTATCAGAAGAGCACAACCATAATGTATCTGAACAGCTTTTTTTGCCAGTATCCAAAACAGAGGCACCCAAATCCAGAGGAAAAGGCTGATACGGCTGAAGGTATAATATATTTTTCTTTCTTGATTATTTGGTAGGACATTGCACAATAGTTTTAACTTCAGTCATGGACAAAAGTATTGGCACCCCTCTCTCCACATCGAAACAGAACTTCTACATCCTTTGAGACGTCCAACAACGCTTCGTCCAACAACGCTGACGAGCTTAGAAGGACACGGAAATGTTCCTCAAACCTGCGTTCTGCTCTGTTTAACGGACGACCCTATTCTCAGAAGCTCCGGACGCTACTTCCTGCTTGCTACGCTTGCCACTGTGCCGTGCTGTCTAGCCCCGGAACGCTTATCTGCTTTGTACTGCTAAGTATCCCAGTGACCGCGCTCACTATCACTACCTTTCACATTACATCGAATTTGGGAATTCACTCTCTCCCCCCCCCCTATTTCTTGTCCCTCTCAGCTAACGCTTAGCTGGCCATGGCGTCTTGTTCGACCCTTGTTCGCTGCCCATCGTGTAATATGCTTAGCGACTCTCCAACAAATTTCAATGGCTACAATACTTGTACCAAGTGTAGGCTACTGGCAAGCTTCGATGAGACGATAACTCTACTTGAGTCGCGTCTCTTTAACACAGATTGTAATACTCCGTTAATCGAATCGAGCGAAATTCAGCATACAGATCTAACATTTACCGACACTACTCTGTCTTCTAGCTCGCCCGTGTCAACACCGCAACTCCTACCACCCGATAATTGGGTTAACGTAAAACGAGGAAGTAGGCCTAGTAGAAGACATTTAAAACCCGTACCACACCCGGATCCCATCCCAACTTCAAACCGTTTTTCTTCCCTTACTACCATCGATACTGTTGATAAAGTTCTCGTTATTGGTGATTCCTCCCTGAGGCATATTCAACTCGCAACCCCGGTACAAACAGTGAACTGTATACCGGGAGCTAGAGCAAATGACATTGAATCCCACTTAAAACGAATCGCTGGTCGGAGATTTTCTAAAATAATTATTCACACAGGCGTAAACGATGTCCGCCTACGGCAATCGGTTACCACCGAGCGAAATTTTGAATCGTTATTCGCTACCGCAACACAAATGGCAGACTCTGTAGTGTGTTCTGGCCCTATGCCTATCAACCGCGGCGACGAAATGTACAGTAGACTATCGGCACTTAATATCTGGCTAGCAGAATGGTGCTCACGCAACGACGTGGATTTCATAAATAACTGGCCTACTTTTTGGAGGAAGCCAGGGCTATTACAGAAGGATGGCATCCACCCCTCTAAAGAGGGTGCTAGCCTCCTTTCTCAAAATTTAAAACACCACCTAGTCCAAACGTACTTCTGACAACCAATAACTAGAACTAGAAGGCAGACTTATTACCCCACACTAACTCCTGCTGCACCAGTACATTCTCTGCCCATATTACACCACATACAAACGGTATGTATACCCAGAATATATAAGCCCAGCGCAACTCACACTAGAAGAAGCATTAATCAGGATAACCTAATAAAGATACAAACCTTATCAGCACAAAATGAAACTTGCACAATATTAAAGCTGGGCCTTATTAACATTCGGTCCCTAACATCAAAAGGTGCACTTATCAATGAGTTGATAACAGACAACAACATCCAAATACTTTTCCTAACTGAAACCTGGCTAAAACCAGATGAATTCATAGCCTTAAATGAATCTACCCCTCCAAGCCATGTTAACTGCCACATCCCCCGCAGCACTGGACGTGGAGGTGGAGTTGCTACAATTTCCCTCGCTAATCTATGCATTTCCCCAAGACCTACATTTAAATTTGCATCATTTAAAGTCCTCGAACTTCATCTTATGCATCCCAACTCAAAAGCCACCAACCCGGTCACTCTTGTGACACTATATAGACCACCAGGTCCCTACACTGAATTCTTATCCGAATTTTCCGATTTCCTATCCACCCTGATTGTTAATTCGGATAAAATCCTGATAGTGGGAGATTTTAATATCCACATGGATAATGAAAATAATAGCCTTACAATTGCATTCCAATCACTGATAGACTCTATCGGGTTCTCACAGCATGTAAACACACCAACTCACTACCATAATCACACCATTGACCTTGTATTAACACATGGCCTAGAAATTGACCGCCCTATAGCTCTACCCCAAAATACTACCCTCTCGGACCACCACCTAATTACATTTAATATGAAATTAGAACTCCGTCCAACATCGGAAATTACACACTTCTACAGCCGTTGTCTATCCGACAGGACTACTGCGGAATTTATATCAAAACTACCCGTCGCCCTCACTTCAGCTCCTACCGCTGGCAAAGTAAATGGCATATGCACTTCCCCACCTTATATCGACCTATTTACTGAAGGCGTCACGCATGCGCTGCATTCAACCCTCGACGCTGTTGCACCACTGAAAAAGAGATTAAGAAAACTGACAAAACTAGCCCCATGGTACACTGATCAGACTCGTGCACTCAAACGAACCACACGAAAACTAGAAAAAAAATGGTACTCCACCAAACTTGAGGTATTTCTCATGGCGTGGAAGGATAGTCTCCTAAGATATAAACGTGTACTCTCTGAGGCGAAATCAGCTTACTATTCTTCATTGATTGATAGTAATAAAAACAACCCAAAGTTCTTATTTAACACTATTTCTAGGCTAACAAAAAACCACAACACAATCGAACATTCGGTTCCCATCATCTTTAGTGGTAATGATTTCATGACCTTTTTCAATAATAAAATCCTTAAAATAAGAGAACAAATCCAAAGCTTCCTCCCCCTCTGTGACCCTACACCCCTTCCAACATGCGCCAAGGTAACACCACTTCAACCGGGTGCTATCCTTGAATTCTTCGCACCCGCCGACCTCCCTGAATTAAACTCCCTGATCCTCTCATCTAAATCATCAACGTGCCTACTAGATCCTATCCCCACAAAATTACTTAAACATGCACTTCCCTTACTAAGTGAGACATTGCTCAATGTAATGAATAACTCACTTATCTCAGGCTACGTCCCACAATCTTTCAAAATAGCAGTGATAAAACCATCTCTTAAAAAACCTAACCTTGATCCCGATAATCTCGCTAACTATAGACCCATATCTAACCTTCCTTTTTTGTCAAAAATACTTGAAAAACTAGTTGCTAAGCGACTTACTTCTTTTCTACATCAAAATAAAATAGAAGAAACCCTCCAATCCGGTTTTAGGGCCCACCACAGTACTGAAACGGCCTTAGTCAAAGTCTTAAATGACCTACTAATCGCATCTGATCATGGGTGCACCTCAATATTAGTTCTCCTAGACCTTAGTGCTGCTTTCGACACTATAGATCATCTGATCCTGTTACAGAGACTTGAACATCACGTTGGCATCAAAGGTTGTGCCCTATCTTGGTTTAGATCTTACCTCTCTGATCGCCATCAATTTGTTCATGTCCATGCGAAGTCGTCAAATCACACCAGAGTAAGCTACGGTGTCCCACAAGGCTCTGTCCTTGGACCACTGCTTTTTTCCCTCTATATGCTACCCTTAGGTGCTGTCATAAGGAAACATGGCATTAACTTCCATTGCTATGCTGACGACACCCAACTCTACCTATCAATGAAACCTGATGAAATTGTACATCTACCCAAGATAGAAGCTTGCCTCCATGATGTAAAATCTTGGATGACTAGCAACTTCCTGCTCCTCAACTCTGATAAAACTGAGGTTATGCTTGTAGGCCCCGATCAACTGAGAACTACACTATCTACTCATTTACCCTCACTCAATGGCTTCCCAACACCCAACACTAACATCAAAAACCTTGGTGTAACTATCAACCAAGACCTCCTACTTGACTCACACATAAAACAGATCTCAAAGACATCATTTTTTCATTTACGCAATATTGCCAAAATTAGAAAGGTCCTATCCCTCCAAGATGCAGAAAAACTAATCCACGCATTTATTACTTCCCGCCTCGATTATTGTAATGCTCTCCTGTCCGGATGCAGCATCAACACAATAAAGAGCCTCCAACTTATACAGAACGCTGCTGCTCGTACACTCACCAGAACTAAAAAATATGAACACACCGGTACTCACTTCTTTGCACTGGCTTCCCGTTAAAAGTAGAATCGACTTCAAAGTACTCCTGCTAACATATAAAGCCCTAAACGATCTGGCTCCAAACTACCTCAAGGAATTAGTCGTCCCCTATTGCCCTCCAAGGCTGCTCCGTTCCCAGAGTGCAGGCCTCCTGGTTATTCCAAGAATATCAAAAACCACAATAGGAGGGAGAGCATTTAGCTACCAAGCCCCTCTCCTCTGGAACAATCTCCCTGCCTCCATCAGAGCTGCAGACACCGTGCCTATATTCAAATCAAGACTTAAGACATTCCTCTTTAGTGCATTATATAGCCAAAAGTAACCGCGCCAACAAACCAATCACCTGCTATACCAGCCACCCAGACATATCCGAACACAAATTCAAATATTACTTGCATTTAGTACCGCAACATCAAATGTGTTTCCTGTTTGCCGAGTGGATGCATGTACGGCCCCGGCAAACAGATCACAGCAAAAAACAAAATGTTCAATGTTAGTACCGCAACATCAAATGTGTTTCATGTTTGCCGAGTGGATGCATGTACGGCCCCGGCAAACAGATCACAGCAAAAAACAAAATGTTCAATGTTAGTACCGCAACATCAAATGTGTTTCATGTTTGCCGAGTGGATGCATGTACGGCCCCGGCAAACAGATCACAACAAAAAACAAAATGTTCAATGCCAGAAAAACTAAACATATCTAAATATTGCAATATGCAACAGGCAAACCGACACACAGGTGACATGTCCCTGGTTGGTGAAATGATTCATCTGTGTGTTTGTTCGTGCTGATTCCCGACTGACAGACCTGCAGACTGATTTGTCATTTCCTGTTTGTTAGATGGATCAGGAGGAGCCTCCTGGGCCTGATCACTCCCCTCCTCAGCCCGCCCCGAATCGCCCCTGCAGACCGGCTCCAGAGCATCACCAGCATCGCCCACGCCGCCCTGCTCCCCATCCTGGGCCCTCAACTCAGTCATCATCCCCTTGACGACTTCTCCCGCTGGATGTGACGACCCCCACCCTGGTCATCGGCAGCTCCATGGTCCGAGATGTCCACACCCCCCCCTTTAACAAGCGGCCCCTGCAAGGTCCACTGCCTCCCCGGAGCCAGGCGTGTTCCAATCGCTGATGGATGTGGAACTTTCCCTCCCCACCCCCACCACTCTGCACGTAGTCTCTCTACCTGGTCTACCTAGAGAAACCCTCGGCCAACCGCACCCACTGCCACTGCATTGCCGTACACCTACTCTACCCAATACCCTATGCTAGCATTTATGTACAATATACATTATTGCCTCCACCGAAATGTTTCTCTGTCCCTACATCCCCTACCCCTGTAACAATAACCCTATTGCCACAGTAATCTGGTCTTGTCTGTATCATGTATTTACCACCAGATGTATGTACACATATGTCCAGTGACCAAATGCTGGCTGTGTATTGCCCCTGTTGCTTCCTTTCCCCTTCTGCCACACTACCCTTCCCCTTCCCCCCTTCCCCCCGTCCCACCTTCCTGTCTCCACCCAGCCGACCTCAGGCAGATGGGTCCCCCCTTATGTGCCGTGGTTCTGCTCAAGGTTTCTTCCTGCCTAACAGGGAGTTTTTTCTTGCCCCTGTTGCCGTTGTGCATACACTAAGGGGGTTCAGGCTCTGGGCTCTGTTAAGCGCCGAGAGGCAATTGTATTGTTATGGCGCTATACAAATAAAATTGAATTGAATTGAATTGAATTGAATTGTAAATGTTGGTTTTCAAGCAACATTCACACACTTCTTTAGGTCTAGTATTTGCCTCCCTGCCGATTTTGCCCACTTGCAAACAATTTTGTGATCCATAATTGTAATGGTAGGTTCATTTTGACAATGAGAGACAGAATATTTAAAAAAAATCAAGAAAAATGCATTTTATAAAAGTTATGAATTAATTTGCGTTTTATAGTGGAAATTAAGTATTTGAGCCCCTAGCAAAAACATGACTTAATACTTGGTGGAGTAACCCAGGTTGGCAAGCACAGACGTCAGATGCTTCTTGTAGTTGGTCACCAGGTTTACACACATCTTTGGAGCGATTTTGGTCCACACCTCTTTCCAGATCCTCTCCAAATCCTTAAGGTTGCATTTTCAATGTGTTTTCAATAAGCCCCAAGATTCCACAGTATATGGCCTCATTCATAGTCCCCTTGATGCGGTGGAGTCCTCCTGTACCCTAGGCAGAGAAACAGCCCGGTAGCATAATGTTTCCACCTCCATGCTTGATGATATGGGGATGGTGTTCTTTAGGTCATATTCAGCATTCTTCCCCCTCCATATGTTGCAAGTCAAGTTGATGCCAAAGAGGTTGATTTTGGTCTCATCTGACCACATCACATTCTCCCAATACTCCTTTGGTCAGATAAAGACCCAAATCAACCTCTTTGGCATCAACAGGACTTGCACTAAAGGAGCCGAGGTTACGTAAGTAACCGAGACATTTTCAACTGTATTTGGTCAAGATCTGCAGTACTGAAATATGGACTTTGGGACCAAGTCCGTGTAGATCACAGTAAAGAGTTCTACCTGGAAATGCAGGAAAACCTCCAAGCATATCGCCATAATCAGCAACGACGGCCATTTATGCAGACCAAATCCACAGAGGTATGCTGATAAACTACATTGTAATCACTTACCCTGGTGTTTCCAAGCAGAGCTTGTGACATACTTAAACAATAACTTGTAACCAATGGTTTTGGTACTGGCAAACTCATTGTTTTCTATAGAACCACAGAATTGAAAGAATATGGCCTGAGATAAACAACAGGGTGAACTACCCATTAAAGGCTGCTCTAGTGGACTTGGTGAACAAAGATCTTATTGATATGGCGGACAATACTGTGAAGTACTGCACATCTGAACTTCTTTGTCAAGTGAGCAACATAGGAGTGACAAGAGTAGTGGCAGCATGGAACGCTCATTCAATACCAGGTAACCTTTATTTCATTCATTTATTTATTTACTCTGAAACAATCTGCAACAAGAGCAATCGGAGATTTCTGACCTCCAGCAAGGGTCCGTTAATTTGTTTCGCATACTGGGACCCCTGAAGTGGCAAAAACTAGAACACAATTTCTTCCATTCTGAAGACAAAATCTTCAGGGACCGGGTTTTCCCCATACATTATGCTGACGTATGCATATTTGCAGTACTGCGTTTCAACGACGTTGTATTCACAAATTGACGTTGTATACACCCAAAACTCAGTGTAAATCTTGTATCAAGCACTTGCTCGATCCCAATGCACAGTTTTCGATTACAGTGACAACGTATCACATACGTTTAGTTAGTCACGCGAAGCAATGTTAGGATCAATATCGTATTGGGACATTGAGAGAAAGATTGTGTATTAGTCTAAACATCATTCCTTGTTTTGACAAATAACCTCATTGGGATTTTCCACGAACCAAAATCCTCACCCATACTACAATGTGAATCATTCGCCCGATAGATAGATCTTGCTTTACTATCAACGTCAACCCTTGCTGGAGGTCAGAAATGTCGGATTGCTCCAGATCCGGATCATCCTGAAATCTGAAATTTTAATGGGGATGTCCCAGGAGCAAGATTTATGTGAGCAGACATTCTCTGTCATGAAACAAGTGACTCCTACGTGACAATTTCTCAACCAGTGCCGTCCTGGCCTGTTTACTGAAATCTAAAATTATGTGTGTTTTGAACAGTAACATCTGTCACTACTAACAATGAAAATCCAAAAGCACAGTTATATGCACTTGGACTTATGCCACTTATTTTATTAAACTCTTGAATAAGATTAGGCTATAACTGTTGATGTTATGTTCCTATAGATGTGACACGAACTATCACTTTCTGAATGACAGAGCAAAATTCACATGTTTTAACAGACAACATTACTTATAACTCCTGTTTGAAATTATGTTTATGAAAGTTAAGGTATTTCATGTAGTTTGTTCAATGTTCTCTGACTCTCTGAACCAAAATCCTCACCCATACTACAATGTGAATCATTCGCCCCGATAGATAGATCTTGCTTTACTATCAACGTCAACCCTTGCTGGAGGTCAGAAATGTCGGATTGCTCCAGATCCGGATCACCCTGAAATCTGAAATTTTAATGGGGATGTCCCAGGAGCAAGATCCACCTCTTGTGAAAATTTCAGAAAATCCGCCCAGTAGTTTCTGAGAAATCCACTGCATGAAATGTGGGATTTACGACAGTCTCCGACCCTGTGTATTGCCGTAGAAGCCCACATTGGTGTGAAAGCCCCCCCACCCCTTCCCCTTGGCCAGGCCTAGGTTTTGTTATGTTAATTGAATTGACCTGGATTGAACACAACAACTCCCCCCCCCCCCCCCCCCCCCCCCCGCCAGGGGAGGCACCCCGTCACTGCTTCACTGATTTAAAAAACCTGAAAGTCACAGGTTCGATCCCCACTAGTGGCAACCATGGCCCAAGTTGCTTAACGACTGTTAACGACTCTTAATGACTGTTATCAGAGTAAGCCTGACTCTGTATAATTACATGCCAGAAACGAATCTCAAGAACATTAAGGTGAAATAATAATATAAGTTAGGAACATTACACATAGCCTAAGTTAAAACTTTTAAACACATACCACCATAAACATGTGAGATAATTCGACAAGAGACATTGAAAGACAGCTAACTCACTGCTTCGTCAAATAAGAGAGATCAACTATATATATCTGGAAACCACTTACAGATTCCGATTAGCTAAATTTGCGTCTAGATGGAAAGGTGTTATCTTTCCCCATCCCACCCATGCTAAGCCATTTCTAGCATAACATGCGATCTACCCTGGAAAACAGAAGGCAGACGATTTTTTTTATCAGTTCTCACCACACAACGACGTTGCATCTTTGCTCCTTGAATGTCCAGTGGTGTAGTCCAGTGTATACGCAGGTATACGGAGTATACCCACTTATTTTTCAGTCAGCATTGGGTATACCCACTTCTCAAAACAGGGTGTTTATCCTGTGCTGTATGAATAAATAAAGAGTATACCCACTTCTCCAGGGACAACTACACCACCATGAATGTCGATATGTAATGGTATGGTGTTATTGAAACTTACTATGTGTAAAAAAGACTAGAAATTTAACGTTTATTATTTCAGGTAGGCGCATACCTACGTGACAATAAATCTGTTTCTGTTTCTGACTCGAGTCTAAAGTTTCTAATGTTGCCTCGGGCGCCTTTACGTGAACATAATTAAAACGTCACATAAGTCCACTAAACAATTCCCGATTCGCACGCTCCAGTAACAGAAGAGAAATACCCCAGTGGAGGGAGGAATGATAAACCAGGTACTTCCTCGCACCGACGAGCTAGAACATTACCAGCAAAGGTGGCTAAGCGGTTAGCAACATCACCATTAGGTACAAAGTACCACTAACCTGAAGAGCGCAGGTTCAAATTTCGCGAAGCTCGGTAAAATCTACCTGAAAAGTCACAGGTTAGATATTTACGAGTGGCAAACATGTCCCAAGTTGCGAAATGACTAACTCGATATCAGAGTAAGCCCGACTCTGTATAATCACATGCCAAAAGTGAATCTCAAGAACATTACAGAGAGGAGGCTCCGGAATATGAGTGGAACAGCCTCGACAGTACATTGCAACCCCCGAACTCTGAAAATGAAAGGACAAAGCAAGAATCGTGAAATCCCAGACAGAACTCTGAAAACGGTGAGCAAATCAAGAAATGTGATAACCCCGGAGCAAAGCCCTAAAGACAGAATATTAATTAAATTATTATCGTGTACATTTTAATTTCGTTTTTATGGGGCAATAGCTGTAAATGGGAGGGGATACGTTTTGTCAGTTGAGAGCTGACCTATAGACAGAATCTCATTCCGTCTCATCACAAGACGTTTTAATTCAATTCCTTCTCGTTTTCAACCAATGGCTGCAGCAGGGTGTGTGTGGCTAGACTGCTGACAGTCAATATGCTAATGAGAGCATTTCGCACCTCTGTCAGCGGGAGGTGAGAATGCTAAAAACATCGGCCCCCCTACCCTCGCAGGTTCCTTCCCGGAAATTCCGTTCGTATGCGGCAGACGGATATTTCGGGGGAATGTCCGCGATCAGCCAGGAATGGTGATCATTCGCGGCTGTATCACAGCGTTTACGGGCCCGATAATCTTGCTTTTCGTGCAGTGATCGTGTCCACAGACAGACAAACGGACAAATAAATAAATGAACGGACCCGATCGCATAACCTCCTTGCTGGAGGTAATTACATTGGGCCTCATTCTCGACCTTTTTCAGAAATTCTTCAGAAATGTTTCTTACACGACTTCGCAAAAACAACGTAAGAGAAAAGCTTCCTCTGCATTCCCACACGCTTGAAAATGTCTTCATAAGCAGCCGAAGTCTTCTCAGCTGTGTTCCTTCCGATAAGTTTCTTAGATTGATGCGCGTTCTCGTGAAAGTGGATTTGCATGCATACACGCCCCGCCAGGTCCTTATAAAGGCACGCAACAGCAGTGACGTTTTCAGTCATTATCGACACAAGGAAAAGAAAAAAACAGACAAAGACAAAACCGGACAAAATAAATGTCGAAGCGCAAAGCAACAGGGGCAGAGACTTCTAGGAGAAGACCTAATTTCACGGGTGCAGAGATGGAGGTAATGTTACAGGGAGTTGAAGAAAACAAATTAATACTGTTTAGTAGTGTCAACGAGGGGTACAAGCCCTCAGAAAAGAACAAGGCATGGGATGCGATTACAACCATGGTGAACGTAGTGTCCGGGCACAATCGGACGTCAGCAGAGGTGAAAAAGAAATGGGCCAATCTTAAATCGGAGGCCAAGAAAAGGATAGCAAGGGTTAATAGAGAAACGATGGCAACTGGAGGAGGAACAGCGGGCCTAAGGCTCGGTGAGATGGACCTGCGGGTCAAGGCCATCTCCGGGGTGCCTGGTGCTGAACACTTAGATACAGCCGGTAAGTAGCTCTCCCATAATGGATATCCAATCGTAACATGTGCGATTGCATTGTATGAGCCAAACCCCAATAAATTATTCACCCACTCATTTATTCACATCTGAAAATGATTTTGAAGCAGATTCGCAGCCGTCCACCAGCTCTGCCCAACCATCCCAGCCTTCCACAACCTCTGCCCAACCATCCCAGCCTTCCGCCACCTCTGCCCAACCATCCCAGCCTTCCACCACCTCTGCCCAACCATCCCAGCCTTCCACCAGCTCTGCCCAACCATCCCAGCTTTCCACCACCTCTGCCCAACCATCCCAGCCGTCCACCAGCTCTGCTCCGCAACCCCAGCTGTCCACCAGCTCTGCTCCGCGACCCCAGCTGTCCACCAGCTCTGCTCCGCGACCCCAGCCGTCCACCGATGCTGCCACGCGTCCACCCAGGACTCGTGGCCACGTCATTACCGAAGAGATTCTTGACAGCCAGGAAAGAATGGCCAACATTCAGGCGAGATTGGCCGACAGCCTCGAGAGGTTGGCGAACAGCCAAGAGCGCATTGCGGGGGCGCTGGAAACCCTTGTTGTTCATCTAATAAACAAACAGCCCTGATACCCTTGTTTGAGTATTGCTGAAGTGATGTGTTTAGTTCTTGAGATAAATTGTAAACTGTATGAAAGAATAGAGACAAGCAAATGAATGTTGAAAGGCTTTATTTGCCCTACATTCTCAAAACTAATTCATTGCGGACTTGGACCGCGTGCCGGTTTTCCGGGCCCTGTAATGGTTCCGGAGGATCCGCATCCTGGTATGGCTGTGGCTCCAAGTCCAGTGGAACACCGTTTTTAAGAGCGATGTTGTGAAGGACGCAGCAGGCCATGATCATGCTACACACCTGAAACGATGAAAAAATTGCCACAATTAACAACCAACAAATGATTGTATTAGGGTGAGGTGGACGCTATAATATTTATGCACGAATGAAACACCATTTCTAAGCTGTTGCCTTCATACACACCTTCTCAGGTTTGTACAAAAGCTTGCCCCCTGCAGCGTCCAAACACATCCACCGCCCTTTCAGCAGCCCGATGCTGCGCTCTATAATGGACCGAGTCCTCGTGTGCCTCTCATTGTAGGCCACCTCATGCTCCGTCTGAGGGTTGGTGAGTGGGGTCATCAGCCAAGGGGCCAGCGCATATCCACGATCTCCTAATAACACAGGTAATTAGAAGAATAGAGGGCCACTGTTGCTGGAACAATCAATTACGCACAAATACTTACCAATTAGCCACAAGTCTCCAGCATCTCCTTGCTCGAGGCGCACACCCACAGCACTGTTTGTAAGAATGTAGGAGTCATGTGCACCTCCTGGGAAGCGGGAGACCACGTTCAATAGGTGGTACTGAGCATCGCAAATGACCTGGACGTTTATGGAATGATACCGCTTCCTATTAAGGTAGGGGTACGGATCTGGGGAGGGTGCCTTAATGTGCACGTGCGTGCAATCTACGGCACCAATTATGTTTGGCAGATCCGCAATGGCATAAAATGCCCTCTTAACAGGGATCTGGTCCAGCTCATTGAAAGGGAACCCGATATATTCTGGGACCAGTTCGACAATCCCGTTTACCACCCGATGAAGGCAGCGGCTCATCGAAGGCTGGGAAATGCCCACCCTGTCTCCCAGCTCCCTCTGAAACTTGCCCGTGGCTAAAAAGCCCAAGGCGGACAGCACCTGGATGTGCGGTGGCACTGGGTTGGAGCGTCTGGTCCGGCTTCTCAACGCTGGCTCCAGCGTGGAACAAAGGTCCAAGAGGACCGGTCTTGGGAGCCGAAAGCGACGAATCAGGAATTCAATGTCTCGACGAACAGGTCCAGGTGGTCGTAGTAAACGCCGCTCCCTCCTCAGCGCACGATTTGCAACAATGTCTAACAGCAGTAGATGTGCCATATTGTGTGTGTGTGTGTCTAGGATGCACACTCGTTCCTCTAAATAGCTCCATTGATCAGTGATAATTTGATGGCCTGGCCAATCAATACATGAGGAGGCTACTTGGCTGCTTTCACAAGTTTATTTACACAATCTAGATGTGTGGCAATATTAACGCGATTGAGTTTAGCTAGTGCTTATTTATTTATTCACTCACTTAGATTTGCAGTTTTTGTGTAGACTATACATGTGAAACAGAATTGTTAATGATACAAATATTCTCGTATTTATTATTATTATAATTTTTTTAATCCGAGGATGTCTATAGAGTTGAAGATTCCGATAGAGTTACGACTGCTATTTCGAGTTCTGAAAGTTGTCTGAAGTTCAGAAGAAAGCACAGAAGAAAAAACTATGGAGAATGCAAATGTTTTCATAAATGTTTCCGAAGTGGAGTTCCTTCTGAAAGTCGTCCCAACTGCTGTCGAGAATGAGGCCCATTGTTCTTCTATTCTTTTTTTTTAAGGAAAGGGTGTACCAAATGACCTGGCCCGAAATGGCTGCAAGGTCAGAATTGCGGAAGATGTCTTGCCACCAGCATCAGAGGCAGCTGCATTATATGATCATGAGCTCAATTCTTCTCTAACCAGGATCTCTTGCTTTCGACAAGACCCGTTTGCCTCAGAAGAAGCAAAGATGAGGGCAGAGGGAGAGTTTGTCGCACTATTTACGGACATGACAGTTCTGTATGAAACTGCAGTGCACCATCACTACGAACCTTTTCAAGATGCACTGAAGTGCCTTATTGATTTAACATCAAGGCACATTTAACTTGTTATTCTAATGTTTTATGTTGAAAGATGTTCTGAAACATGAGCAAACGTTAAACTGTTTATTAAAGATATTTCAATGACATTTCAGTGATGTCCTCCCAATGTGAAAAGTGAAACTAAGTATCTAATGAATATCAACAAACATGAATCTATCTATAAATCCAGGAATCACTGTGTCAGTGTGTCAGTCTGTCTAGGGCGTATCTCCCTGACGGTAGTTACGTTAGTTATGAGATTTCGCATGTAGCTTACGCATGTCATGAACCTGTGCATCCTTGATTTTGAAGATTTTTGAAATCATAGGTTGCGAGATATTTGTATTTTACCGTTTCCCGTAGGCACTAATGGGTTATCGTATCCCGTAGCACTGAAATTACGTCACAAACAATATTAGCAGTATTAAAACTATCCTGCCTATACTCAAAGTTCAGAATAGCGTTGGATACGATCAGGAGGTCCGCATTCAAATTCTTTTTGTGAACAGATACAGACCTTTGCTCAGGTAATCTTAAAACAGTGATTGATTGTATCTATTCGTTTATATAAGCTTCTTTATATTAAGTTTCAAAGTAATGTCTAGAGTTGTTCAGTCATCTAACAGACAGGGAATAGTAATCCACGCGTAATCCAAACGCAAACGATAAAATAGAAATATCTCGCGAACTATTAATTCAGAGAGAGAGTTGTATAGAGTAAAATTCATGCGTTTTGCATATGCCATGAATAAGTGCTGTAATCACAGTTACATTTCAACCATGCTTATGAAATGAGTTTGCCAAGTTGTAAGTCAAATAAGTGCAGAAATGTACTGTAAAAATACGCTATACTAATAAACAATATGAATATTTTGATAAGCCTCGGAGGCTTTCAGATTGTCCATTGCTTTCCCATCTGTTGCTATGGAGTCCACGAAATACGCGCAAATCTCGCTGTAAGTTATGTTGCGCCCACGTCGTCATGTTATCCTCCCAGTCCTGCACTGAATTCGGGTGGGGGATAGTAACGCCATCTCCAGTCAGAGTATTTAAACTGTGTTCCCATTGTAAGGACATAATTAGATTTCGATCTGTCTGAGAATGGGCTGTCAAAGCTAACATCATCGAAGTCATACAGTAGCCTACAGTACAGTAGGCTACATACATTCAATAAAATGAACCTACATGTGAGTCCAACTGCATGACCATTCTTACCCTACACTTACCCTTACAATAAAGAAGTGATCCTATTTCAACCTTTTTAACATTGAAAAACTAAATATTAAAATGAATATGGCATGCCATGCTCAAAGAAACCTAGGGCATTAGATACAGAACAATTCATTGAATAAAAAACTGACCTTTGCAAACCAAACAACTCATTAAAGACTTAAATTCTTCTGCCCTGTTGGCAAGACACCACCAGGCATTAGGTGCCATTGCCAAGTTGGGACAGTGATCTTAGCGATGCTGCAACCCCTCCCAGGCCTTGTGCAGAGAGCAGTACATCCTCTATTTTATCAGAGACTTCCTGCAGGCAGACCAGCTCATCATCTCTAGGGCTGAAGAGAAATGAAGGACATACCGTTAAGAGGAGGTTGGCATTGAACAGATCTTGGTTTGGCACAGAACGTTTTTAAGGTTTAAAAGATTTTCGGGGGTCCGAAATATAGACCGTATTAGCCTTGACCTACAAATACAAGTGTAGTGATGTGAATTTCAACAAAATAGATGTGCCTCACGATAAAGTTCAGAAGCCACCAGATGTCTTAATGTAATCAACAGGCCATGTAAATTGAGCTTATTCTACTCTTGATTATTCTCTAAGCAATGATTATGCTAACCATTAAGTTAGGGAGGGCAGGTTCTGTATACTCCCATCCATCCTGCACCAGTGCAATCAACTGAGGGACGCTAGCTATTCTTTCACAACATTTTCCCAGCACTTCAGTGACCCAAACTCATGCAACATTTTGCGTTGAGGCTTATAATGTTACTAATAGTGCGCATACTAAAACACACAGGTAGCTTAATGTGCGTGATTCAGAGTGGCTACATCATTTATTAAGCTGTGCTTCTGCATGGTCACGTTGACCTAGCCTAGCACTGAGCTGGCCCATGCTTAGCGAACTATACTTCACAAATCTTTTGTTAAGTACACAACGTACCTGGAAAAGACGGGCAATTTTTTCAATCGTGTGGTCGCCTTCTTTAACCGAAAATCTTCTATTTTCTTTGAAAAGAAAATAAGCTTCGTCTTCCATCGTTATACTGACTGAGCGCAGTTTTCAAATCTTCCTCCACGACACGACCCTCCACCTTCACCTTAATGGAGATTGCAAACTGATTCAACGGTGTCAGCTCATAACAGCTACCCATTACGTCACACTCAGAAATTTTCATTTTTCGATTCTCTATTTTTGTTGAACAAATCACTAAATGCTTAATTTTTCGTTAACCAATACTGAATTTTGAAATGAAAAAACGGTTGGCCAGAAGGTACACGGACCGCCATGGAACACGTGTGTGAAGTTGGCCCCCCGTCTCATTCAAAATATTAAAATAACACTGCTGTTCGTTTGTGCTGAAATGACGAGAACGCAACGAGGACCAAGAATACAAGATTCTATACACCAACACCATGGATAACGAGGTAGGCTACAGGTGAAAACATTCAAGGCGGTGCAGACAATGAAGGGGAAGGGGCGTGAGGAGTCAGACACGAGGAGACAAAGGTAAACAAACACAGGAAGAACACGTGACAACCCAAGGGAGACAAACTTATAAAACAGAAAAAGGACAGAGCACAGACCTGACAATAGTATCACAAACATTTATTTTAACAGCACAAACCAGCACAAACCTGGCACAAACGATAGAGACCATTTTGCCGCGATTTGAAGGTTGACAAACATAACAAGGGCAAAATAAAGTTGTATTAATTACTTAAAGGCACAATATGCAACAATTATGCTTCAGGATTAGGGTTAGGATAAGCAGTTTAACCTTAAAATAACAGCTTAAAAAAAATTGGGGCGCTACAATGACTTTTAATATGGAGAATTGCGTCCGTGCCAATGGCATAGCAGGGTCGATAGGCATATTACTGCCTTCTGTAGTTTTGCCTGCCGATGCCCGCCGACCTGACTTTGATTACCTTCTGCCGATCTAGTAAGTAGCTTATTTGCCGTCTTGCTTAGTCTTGTGTTGCACATGATTGATGTTTGACTGTATAAGGACAGTCGTTGAGTAATTAGTTTGTCATAATGTCAAAGTCAGCACATTTCAAGAGATTTCGTTAGTTTTAGCTGCTAGCATACCTTTAGCGAATAGCTATTAATCCTTAATGCACCTTTAAAAAGTAAAGTATCAAAAAAAATATTTGAACAGCACAAACCAGCACTAACGTAGCACTTAACATAGAGACCATTTTGACACGATTTGAATGCGGACGGGGGAGTGACGTCACGTGAGAAAAATCAAACAGGATTATCTTTTAAACTATAGTGGCGCAAACATTTCTTTTGACAGCACAAAGCAGCACAAACGTAGCACTAACGATAGAGACCATTTTGACACGATTTGATCGTTCTAGGGGTGCTGGTTGCATAACAAGTGGTCTGTTTACATAACAAGAAGGCAAAATAAAGTTGTATTAATTACTTAAAAAGTAATGTATCAAAAACATTTATTTTATTTTAACAGCGATTCGATATGCGTTTTTTTTTTAATGTTATCCTCTTTTTTTCTCCAACAAAACGTACTGAATGATTTAAATATGACACAATATTAGATACATTTAGTGTGAAATATTCTTTTCCACATTTTACATTTGTATTTAACTGCTCATTACAGAAACAAATCGGTGGCTTTGCCACTGTGCATTTAAGTTATTTTAAAAAAGTCAATGCATGCAAAGGCATGCACTTTTTAAATTGGCCTTATGCAGTAATTGTACTTCAGGGTTAGGGTTAGGATAAGCAGTTTTACCTTAAAATAGTAGCTTTGAAAATTGGGGCGCTACAATGACTTTTAATATGGAGAATCGCCTCTGCCATTGCCATACCAGGGTCCGTAGGCAAATGACTCATTATGTAGGTGTGCCTGAAGCCGTAAGTAGCTTATTTGCCGTCTTTTGTTGCACTTGCTTGATGATTGACTGTGTTAGGACAGTTGTTGACTAACTAGTTGGTCATAGTGTCAAAGTAAGCACATTTCAAGAGATTTCGTTGATTTGAGCCACTAGCATCTCGTTAGTGATTAGCAAGTGATCCGTTATGCTGCTTTAATCACTTTGTGCAAAATTGTCCATCTTAAAAAAATTAAAGTTGATTTTTTTTAATCGCGTTTTTTTTTTTTAAAGTTGCGGTTTGAAAATCAGGTTTCATCATATCGCGATTAAACCGCAGATGCAATTAATCGTTCAGCCCTAAATTTAATTAATTGTGATTGTGACATTCCAGGTGCAAGTCCAGGGCCCACAACCTATTCCAACCAGGGAACACTATTTCCAGGAAACCTAGGAGGCTGCTCTTCTTGCAAGAAAGAAGACAATGGTGTGGGCACTTGCAAACAGATCCAGAGAATCAGACAATCCCCAGCTCCAGGACCAGGAACCAATCTCCCAAGATATTGGTGGGTATATGCCAACCATCAACTCACCAGCCACAGAGTTGAACAGTGTTTGAAATCCTGAAACAATCAGAGCTAATCAGGAAGGAGCTGCACCTAGAGACTGCTGCCTGCCACTCTTGGCCAGGACTCCCTGGAAGAAGAGCCATTGTGGCTCAATGGGACTTTCCTGGTAAAACAAGGGTTTTAAAAAAAAAAAAAAAAAAAAAAAATAGCTGTAGTCATGGATCAAGCGCTCTATGCAAAAGCCGCTTAGATAACCTGGAAGCCCAGAGAATGGTTCTCCAACATTCTTCTCAGGATGAGGACATTCCATACCATATGCAATGCCTTAGCCATCATAAGAAAGCGGTTTAGAGATGCTGGTCTAAAGGACATATGCATAGAGGCTGGAGTTGTCACAGAGGGGTCCATCAATGGAGTCCTTGACGGTTAACACTATTACCGTGCAGTCAGGGTCCACAAGTACATCTCAGAAGCACTGATGAGACTTGCATGGGAAGAGTTCACACCCTGGGTTGAGAAAAATGCTCCAGAGAAGAGTGAGATGATCAAATCATTCTTGGAGGATGTGAAAGACATGACCTGAACCAAAAAAAGATGACCAATCTGCTGCAAAGTCCACTCTCAGCTGAGCCGATAACCCTGTGGACAGACTCTTTAGAACACCTCCGTCACAACAATGGAGAGCTCTCTGCATTCTGGATGTCATACATTGACATGGTAGAGGATGTAGTACTCGGCCTTCTGCGTGCGTCTCGTGAGGGGGACTGGGAGTTGCACCTCCACGCTATAAGAACCATGATCCCATGGTGCTTTGCCTACAATAAGATTAATTATGCCACGTACATTTCTTATGCATTTCTGTATGTTTGAATATTCTGCATCGATTCAATTTGTAAAGATTGCTAGCCAAAATATTAAAATCAATCTCTCTCTCATCTCTCAGATACCTGTCCCCTTACTATGCTCAGATGACCAACCTCCCAGAGAAGTATCCTTCTGTGTATGAGGCCTTCAAGACAGGCCAGTTCTCAGTGCAGCTGTCAAATAACACATTTGGGAGGATTTCTGTAGACCAGGCTATTGAAGTCACAGTGAATAAAGACACACAGACTCCTGGAGGCACATCACGGTTTAGCCTGAAAGCTGGAGCGGTCAGGCATTACTACCTTACAGCTGAGCACTGCAGTGCATTCCTAGGACAGTTAAGGGAGATGCTACAAGGCAACAAATCACAGCCTTCTCATTCAGAGCTACAGTCACCAAGAATCCAGAAAGATGAGGAAGCAGTTTTAGCAGTGGTTAGCCTCATACAAGGATATATAAACACATGATGATGACTCACAAGTGTACGTAGAATCAAACATTGTCAGAACAAAAAGTGCAAGATCCCTTGAGTGTGGAAATTTCTCTCGGCCGAATTCATGGGTCCAGAATCATTCAAAACCTGCCTGCTGCCATGACTGTAGCAATTCACCTGATGACTGAATGTCAATGGTTTCCAGTTGTAAAGACCCCTCATCCACAGAGGCTTAAAGTTAATTTCCTTTCAATGCAAAGTCAGATTGAACGTTCACAGAGGAAGGATCCTTTACAAATGACAGGACTCCACTGGGGATGCTAAAATCATGAAACCTTGTGGCAAAGTTGTTTTTCAACGACTCAATGAAGCCTGACATCATATCTGTAAGTTGTAAGCCAGAACTCCTCAATGTGGAGAAGTGGAGCATCTTCCCAAAACAAAGATCAACAGAGAAAAGCATGAAGCTTCTCCACAAGCTACGCAACTGTTTTATCCCTGCCCTGCAACTCCAAGTTGAGTTGGTTCAAATGGTGGAAAACGTTGCTCAAAAAGCAAACAGTGGCATTAAACTCATAATTTTCCATCAGAGACAGAAACTTGCCAGCTTTTTTCAACTTTGAAGACGAGAGAAACACAAGAATATCATCTCTTAACTCACAAAAACGTTTCAATGCGTTTCCTTTGCTTAGCCATCTAATGTCATTGTGAATGAGCAAATCTTTATATTCAGCAGGCATGTCAGCCAATAGCTTGCGGAAAAGGCGGTGCTGTAAACTGGAAGTTGACCGGATAAAATGTACGATTGCCATGACAGAGTCCATGGCCTCTTTCAACTCACCTCTGAGCTTGGCACACAGGAGGCTCTGATGGATGAGGCAATGAAGTGATCTCATCTGCGGAGCCACGGCTGCCATCCTCGCAGCTAATCCCTGCCCGCCATCGAGGGTGCACCGTCAGTCACCAACATGTTGCCGCACGTCAAATCGAAGTTGTTCACTTTAAAGAATGAAACGATTTTGGTGAAAAGAATCTCACCGGTAGTCTGTCCCTCCATGGGAATTAGTCCAAGCAGATCCTCACGAAAACACTCCCCGTCAAAAAATCGCACTTAAAGGCACAGCTGTGCAACATCGCTGTTATCGGTGGACTCATCCACGGCGAGAGACATCACTTTGGCCTTCCTCAGATTGTCCAAAAGCGTTTTGAAAACGTCCGATGCAAGGGACTCCACTCTCCTCATATTTGACGTGTCAGATATTGGAACCTTCCTGATTGAATCCATAACGCTTTTTCGTATTTTCTCATCTGCTACCAATTCCTCAATGGATGCTAGCATACACTCCTCGACCATCTCGGAGTCTGTAAACAGCTTTTTCTTTTTAGCCAATATCCATGCCACTCGTAACGATGCCACTGTTGCTCTCTCTTGATCCATAGAGGCCCGACATAAAGTCTGACGCCTTCTCTCATAAGAAGTTTTAAGGCTAGTTATCTTCTGCTTCCGAGCAGCAGAGCCCAGTGGAAAAGTAACATCAAAGTTGACATGCAAAGTCTTCAAATGCCTCCTCGAATTGTATTCTTTACACACGGCAAGGCACTCATTGCAGATTAAACATACCGGCTTCGTATTATCCAAAGTAATGAACACGTATTCTCTGTCCATTAATTTTTGAACTGCCTATTTTCCGAGTCAACTTTTCTTTGTTTTAAGGAGGAGAGAGACATTTTTGTCTGGTAAGCGCAGTTTGAAAGGTACGAGTCAAAGTGATGAAGGCCAAAGGTAACGGTCACAGTGACGCACTCTAGAGAGGAGCAAATTTGATTGGTAAATTGTTTTCCCTCAAAATGTATGTCTGGCCAAAACAGGCAGTACCTGTTTACGTGGCTTAAACGGGTGCATACCGCCACCATACCAGCACCTACTGCATGCGAGAGTGTACAATTAGCCAGTCACGATTTTTTTGTCAGTCACGAACTGAATGAGGCTACCGGGGGCCAGTCCAAAGCAGCTCGGGGGCCGCCTATTGAAGAGCCCTGCTCTATTTGATGTGTCCTTCAGGCAAGGCATGATGATCTCTCGCTACTAGTTTCACCTGTTCGTGTTGGCGTAGCAAATTACTATTATTATAATTTTTTTAGGGATGCACCGATACCACTTTTTTACAAACCGATACGGGTACGAGTATTTTTATTTGTGTACTTGCCGATAACGAGTACCGATACTTCCAAGATTTGGTTTCCATGAAAGTTTAATTTTATCCTCTGCAGGTTATGTCAAGCCTATAGTAAAACATTAACAGAAGGCTATCCCAAGCCAAAAATAAACAGAGCTTTCTGGTTTTAACAAAAACAAAGTAAATATCATCACATTAGACAAAATGTGAATATAAACAGATGGCAATTAAATTTGCGACATAGTTAACAACATAGTCTGCTTAACAAAAAGTGAACAGAACTATTCCTGGATGAGAACATGAGCACAGTTCAGTTACAAAAGGATCAACAACTCTCTTCCTCCCGTTCTCTCTCTCTCTGTCTGTGAGCGTGCACATTTTTTTCCTTTGCAAGACGTCAGTAAAGATTGGTTGCTTTGGTCACTTGCGCCACTGGCATGAGTGAACTTTGTGTGCTTAGCACTATTGTGCGTCTTCAGATGTTTAATCAAATTGCTTGTGTCAAACGAAGTACTTTCCTTTCCGCCCCTCGACACTGTAGCAGTGCAGATCTTACACTGTGCCTTACTCCTGTCATCATTTATCTTAAAATGAGTCCAAATCGCCGTTAAGGCAGGTATAGCGATTTCTTACTAGAGTTTAATGTTGACAATGAACTGGGCTACGTTCTTGCAGCCAAATTGACACTTTCTTGATGTTTGACTGTGTTAGGGAAGTTGTTTGCAACCTAGCCAACATAGCCATCACAATAACATTGCAAAGAAGTTAACGCAAGAGCACTTAATACTAGCATCAGGCGGAAAAACGAAAAAAGAAAACGTAATACTAGCATCAATGTCCAAGAGTGTTAAAACAACCTTGCTAACATCGCTAACGGGATGTCTTGCTAGCGGCTACTTGCTAGCGGCTGTTAATGACAAACTAGCAAGTCAACAAGATTCCTAACACAGTCAAACATCAAGCAAATGAAACACAAGACAAGGCAGACGTCCTCTTTTACCCTGACATGTCCTCTTTTCGAGACCTAAATGCGTCCGGGTAAAAGAGGAGAAAACAAATACATTCCCGTCCCCGTCAATCAACCGTAGCAAATGGCAATAATATGTTTTAGGCGCACCGATGCTAATGACAGTAGGCTAGCCCCTACACTTTGCCTATGTAACAGCAGTTCTAAGTTAACTGCAAAACATAAAATAGCCGAAGATAGCACTTACCTTTACAGGAGGTCGTACGTGTTAAGTTGAGGTTGAACTTGAAATCGATTCAATAACAGCTTGGATACGATGTGTGGAGGTGGCTTGCATAAGCTAACGGTTTCGCTAGCTAGGTAGCTTGCTTCCGTTAGCCAAACTAACTAACTGTATCGTTTTGTTTGCCAAACCACGGCAGACAAAACGCAAAAAAAAACTTCCGTCATGTTGTGGCTTTGTGTTATTTGCCGCTACACAAACGTGGACCTTACTTGTTGTGCAGGTACAATTATTTCGCTGCCCTAGTAGCTACTTTGCCCACACCATCTATATTTTTTCTAAAATCTCTATCTGTCTGCAATACCGCTCTCGGCCTCTATGCAACTTCGGTGCTCTCACACCTGCCAGGCATAGACAGTGGAGGAGAAGAGAGCACACGCGTTCAGACGCAACACTGGGTATCGGTGATTTACGGGACTGGAGCTGTCCCTAACGGAACAAAACCAAATCACCCATAATTCGGGATGACACGGACAATTCGGGACGTTTGGCAGCCCTACTTGCACCTAAGTTATAACATAATTGAGTGTGCTAACATTAGGGCTGTCAAAATTGCTCAAAAATGACGTTCGAATATTCCCTTAAAAAAATATTTAAAAATATATTCAAACATATTCGATCGCATGAGGCATATCAATAACAGGACAAATTAATACATATACGAGACATAACTACTTGTATAGGTAATTTATTTAAGTTTAAACATATTAACAGCATATTACCTAAACAAAAATACGTAAATGAACTAATGGCCAAGACCGCAGACCGCCTATTGCTCGCACACGCACTCTTTCTTTTTCTCTCTCTCTCCCCCGCACCGTCGCGCTCTCTGCGCAAAGCGGTTAAAATGAACTGTAATAAACAGTATAGGGCACCGCTAATGTTACGGTTTGAGTGATGGTGAGCGCGATACGGCAAAATGGTCCATAAAAAGCTTCTGAAAAGAAAGTTTACCTTTAAAAGTTGTGTTGTGCAAAAGAAGCGAGCTTCACTGTTGTTTGAAAATGTCAACAGGCATCTGGCTGAAAGCATAGAAGTAGTAGGCTTACATTTTATTGGTAACCTAACTGTTACAGTTCATTGTTTTTTAAATAAGAGGCCTGACTTCTATGTTCACAGCAAACTTGAAAAAAAGAAAATATTAAGCCATGGTTTAACTGCACTATCTGAAATGTGCACTTTGTAATTTTATTTTGTACCGCCCTGTTTAGCAATGTTGTTTTTCAATGAAATAAAACATTGCATAAAGCAAGCCAATCCATTTTTCCATGATAAGAGCATTCAAATAAAATTGGCGATTAATTAATTTGCGATTCATTTTGAGTTAACTATGACAAAAATGCGATTAATTGCGATTAAATATTTTAATCGTTTGACAGCACTAGTACAGATTAAAACTTATCTCTCCTGGAGTACGAGACCCTCCCCCGGGGTCTGAGCTTGAGCACTGGTCGGTAAGGGGAGAGACAGTGACCACCGATTCAGCACTTGTGAGGTCTCCGGAGTAACACCTGCGGAAATCCTCTCACTGAGAAGCAGCCACACACTCCTAATCCCTTCCCAGTCGTAGCTAAAGGAATCCTACTCTTCACCGCCGGCAGCCTTGTCTGGGAATTCACTGCATTCCATTTGCTCAGTTAGTCTGGCCAACTACTCATTAGCGATCCACTTCACTCACGTAATTGGACACGCCTTTAACCAATCAGACCAACGATACTATACAACGATACAACGATCGGTAATAAAGCAAACACATATTTTTTCTGTATGAATTGTTCCAGGGCAAGTTTCTGTTCTGTTTTCAAAGAAAACTTGCCTTATCGAAGTTTTGCGGTGCTTCGGCGGCCACCATGTCCAATGTTTAAAAACTCTCCGTGCAGTAGATTTTGTAACGTAGCCGTGGTAAGTTTAAATCCGCCAATGGCGCGCCAGGTAGCCAAAAGCCAGTTTGTGATTGGCTCCAAGGATTCTGGAAATCTTGAAATGAACGGCTATCCGAAGTTGACCAGACCCACTGCAGAGGCAAAATCAATTTGGCCAGAAGAAGTGGGGCGGGACTTCCCAGACTACCGGCAGCCCTAACGCCCGACTCACATTGATGCGTTGATCCAACGGAAGGCAGAGGAGGAGTCTGGCGCATGGGGTTCTGTTGATACCGGAGACGTTATAGTGAGATTGACAGGTCATCAAACCAATCAAGTCACTAGCAAGCCTATCCCCTTTGAGTAGTTGCATGCTATCATTAGACAGGGTGCTCAGAGACCTCGCAAATCCTATGATACGTATTTTTCAGTTACAATAAAGGGGTTTTTACATTGTACAGTGTCTATTTCTCGGTAACTTTTAACAAATCTAACCAAAAAAAAGTCAAACAACCAACTTTTAGGTACAAATACGACCATCTACGGAGTTTGGCAGCCATTTTTTTTTTTGAGTTTGCCGCTCTGTAGACGTGAGCATATACGGGATATGATTGGCTAGCGCCTGTGCTGTCCGTTATGCATGAAAGGCAATATGATTGGCTGACGCATGCATTGCCTCTCGAAAAGTTCAACCTTCTTCAACTCTTGCCGCAAGCAAAGCATGAAACGCAACGCACGCGAACCAAACGGAGCCACAATTCAGTTCGGCAAAGGATGACGTCACCCCATGCAAAGTGAATGGGGATGCGTTAACCCTGACGCATCAACGCCTTCCAACGCAACAATGTGAGTCGGGCGTAAGCAGCATGCAAACGGCTCCCACCCGACACCTTGAGTGTAGCTCGACGTAAGCAACTAGCACCGCTTCCAAGACTCACTAACCTCTTGCTGAGGTCCTCTTTTATCATGTTCTCTCCACAATGTTAAGGATCCACATTCATTGATGACCAGGTGTAGCCCCTTAATTAACACCACCCGCTTTCTCCTCAGATCCCTCCCCCATACCAGAGTCATGTCAAAACATCGTTAAACAATCCACACAACATAATTTCATTACAGAACGTTAACGACAAATAAAATGAGGCACACAATTCCGAGAAAGAACAAAGAACTTTTACCCTGAGGTTCATAAAAAAAATCAAGTGCTTTTAAAAACAAAAGAGGCTACTTACATTCTTGAAGGCCTACAAGTTATTTGCCAAAAACACAAGAGAGTCCACATTTGAAGGGTCTAGTGCAATATTCCCAGGGGAGGAAAAGACGCGTTGAGGACTTAGGATGGAAAGATATCTCTTAGCCATCTGGGCGACGTGAGGGTATCTTCCAGAGCCCAAAGTTTTCCACCACACGAGAGGATTGTGTTGCGCAGTATTGGAGACTCTTGTTGATACATCGACATCTCCCTTTGAAGCTGCAGGTTTTTGGCCTGGTCTGGGCTGTCCGTGCGATACGTGTCTCCGAAGAGACACCCCATAGCCGTTAAAGCCGTTTTCTAAACGGGTTGCTTGTCATGGGGTTGTTGCCACATTCACCTGCTTCATCTCCTCCAGTATAGCCCCCTGCACCTACCGTCTCTGCTCCTCTTTTAAATGAATGAGGCGATGAAAGCGTGGATCCAGGTAACTCGGTTTGTTATGCAGCATGAATGCATTATTTTCCTCGCCATACCGCTTCTCCAGATCTGTGATGATCTTTGCCTTCATCTCGGAAAATGCAGGTGGTTCTGGTTCGCCTTGCGTTCACTTGTTAAGTTGAGCGAGCAGAAAATGTTTTAAAGGCAGTACAGCCGACGCAGTTGGATACTTGTCAGTTGAAAGTGCTTCTGTTGCCACTTTAAAGGGTTTAAGGACCTCTTGCACCTGCAATAAATAAGTAAATATAACATGCGTTGACATTAGATTGACAGGTTTGCATTATTAATAATATTCACACACAGTAAATAAATGATGGCCATCATTCTACCTATTTAAAAAAAAAAAAAAGGACAGTTTTGCATTTGTCCAGGCTATTACGGGACATAATCATACACTATGCTCACCTTTTCCATTAGGGACCACTGCCTGTGGTCAGCTCCATTCTTGACAGCTTCTTCTCGAAGATGACGGCAAACACAGCTGCTTGCTGCTCCGATGCACGGCAGATCATGTCATAAGTGCTGTTCCATCGCATCGCCTAAAAGTAGTTGTTTCTGCTCGAGGAGGTATCTGTCGCCGGAAGATTTGCTGAAATGCGAGGCCGCCACTTTCAGCCTACTAACGGGGATTTCAATGGCTCTGACCCTGAGCCCTTTACGCACAGCCAAGTTTATTGTGTGCGCCACACATGGTATATCTACCGTGTGAAGATGTCTCTCATTCACATAATTAGTGGCATAGTCCGTTGTGGCGGCAATCACAGATCCGATTTTTATTTCAAAAAACGTCCCAAGATCTCTTGAATGAATTCACCTACATGCTCTGCAGTGTGGCTGACCTTGAGCTCTTTTGTTCTTAGAACAACGTTATGCATTTCCTGTTTCGCTGAAGTTCCACCTTTTATTCCATAGTCTCTTGGGTGCACTTTCTGGAGATGTAGCCTCAAGTTGCTTGTAGTTGAATGGTACGCTAATTACATAGCTTACACACTGCTTTAGTTGTAGGCTCAACAAGTTTCCCGTTGACTGACCAAAATCCGAAATTTTTCCAGACTTCGCTCTTTAGATTTTGCGGAGTTAATATTACATTTTCTGTTGCGGTCAACTGTCAGTAGTGATGTTGTGCCATACAGTGTGACTCCTGTTACCTGTCCCTGAATGTTTTTGTATACTGTATTGCAATAAAACAAAATAAAAAAGACCTGTCCCTGACCTCAGGCACGCGGCCACCCTCAAAGCAGACAGACGCTCCGCTGCTGCCGCTGTTTTACGTTTTTTTTTTTTTTAATATATACTCTATATATACACTTTCGAATATGAATTTTCACATTCGAAAATCTGTTTTTAAAAACTATTCGAAAATAGTCATTCACAACATTGATAGCACGTACATTCACAGCACCCATCTGGAATGCTTCACTGGCAACCCAATCCTCTACATCCAGCTAAAGAAACACTGGATCGATTTGCAGCTGGTGCATGCCAGCAGTCTGGGTTGGCGAGGTCAGCCAAACTGTTGGTTGGTGAGAGGGTTGGGAACTTGGGCTTGCTGAAGCCAGTGCCAAAGCGGAGCTGTGGGGCTCGCATGGGGAGGTCAGCCGGCTTGTGCCCCAAGATGGCATCCGCTCGCAAACTGGCACCTTAGGGGGAGCATCTCGCCTGTCAGGTACCATAGGTGCCGCTCCAGTGCCTTAATTGCTGATGCTGCATCGAGAAGTGCCACCATCTTGTCGCATGCTCGACGATCGCTAACCAATTGGATATTGGCCTTCCCATACAATGGACGCACCAGCTCCACAACGACCTTGGCAGCCTCAAACCGTGACAAGGTTCCGTTCAAACCTGGTCGCTTGGCATGCAGTTGTGCGTCACAGTTGTACATCATGCACCGCAAAATCTTGCGACCGCTTGGCGCCAGTGATGATGGCATCTGTATGGGTGAGGCTGGCATCCAGACTAAAGATCAAGCTGCGGCTGCTCGGGCGGAAGACTTAGGGTAGTTGCGTCATCTTTTGAGAGCTGGACCCTTTTGCAGGTTTTGGTGGTGATACAACCCTATTTATCCGGCCTGGGGCTCCGCCCCTCTGTGCTACGCTGTTACCTATTTTACACTTTTTGTTTAATACCTTACTGACCCCTGAACACATTGCACAACACTTTCCTTTTTACTCATTATACTTATATATCTGGACTCTTTAATTGTCACTTGACAGAAAATAAAACACATTGCACCGCAATAACGGAAAGAAACCTTGTGACTTCCAAATAGGTTGGAAGAACAAGACAAACCTGAAAGTGACCAACCCTGCAATTTATGCCAGGGTAAATTAACTGTCAATGATAATTAGCTAATATTAACTAGTTATTAGAATATATAAGCCAATGTTAAGTAAACTCTAAAGGGGCAGTCCAGTGTATATGTTTTGTCAGCTTTGATAGCTAGCTGGTCATTTCCAATTGAAGCCTCCCGTTAGCCTTGGCAAATGATCTGCAAAACCTTTAGTGAGCTAATGATGAGGTAGCATAGCTAAGTTATACTAGTTGTCACTACCCAATGGTAGTCGCACATGCGTCACTTTGCGACACTGTCGACAGCAGAATATAATAGCTAGCTACAGCTTGTGGAACTTCGTGAAAGACAGTATACTTTAAAAAGGTTGGTCATTGTATACAGCTGTAAATTCTTAACGTTTGTATAATAAAGAACATGTACTGGATATCCCAATGTCTTTTGTTCTCCCCGTCAAGTTCTTTTGGCTAGCACATCAATGCTTTAAATGTTTAACCTAATGCTATATTTTCTCACTCCTTCATAATACAAACGAATTGCCTTTTACCATGATTCCTTCTCCACACTTTTTTAATTAAATATTACATTAAATATGCCCACATTATGAGTTAAGACAACCCCATATGTTGTAGTTGAGCCTTATGCCGTAAACCGTTTGTGTCTGATCATGCGCGACTACTATCGGGTAGTGACACTAGCTATCGATAATTAGCTACTAAACTCATTGCAGAATAGACTATAGGACAGGCCAAAATGATCTCCAAAACTAACGTTAGCTAACGATGAGGTAGCAAAGCTAAGTTATACTAGCTATCAATTGCTACCTAGTTAACTCATTACAGAATGGACTATAGGCCAAAATCTAAGTTCTCGTGGAAATGATGTGTGTGTGTGTGTGTGTGTGTGTGTGTGTGTGTGTGTGTGTGTGTGTGTGTGTGTGTGTGTGTCCTTGCATTTTGTCACATGGCTTGTTTATTCTTCTGGAAACCAAACATTGAAACCAAAGCCCAAAGTGATGGCACCAGAGAACGACATCAAAAATGTATCATGGCTCTGAATGGTAGCTTACCCCCTTTTGCCTTAAAAGCTGATGTGCCGTTTCACCTCTAGATCACCACGTATCGCACAAATATTTAGCATTTATTGTTTTTGCATGGATGGTAACACTTTAAGCACCCAGACTGATATATATGCTTGAATTCTGTTTTTTGATGCAACGGGCATCATCTCGCAGTTTCTTACTCTTTCTTTTTTTCTGCCCGGGGCACCCACGTTGAGTGTGTGTTTTTTATTTGGGGGGGGGCACCATCGTAACTTTTTTTTACCAATTAAATATATCGCTTGTTCTGCCTGTTTTGTGATACACATGCCTAAAAGGTGCCTTATATTATATCTATACTGAAATAATATCGGCATAATAATTTGATGATTTTTCCGTTGTCTATTTTCTGGAGCCCCCTCAGGACGTGGTGCCCTACGCACAGCGCGTAGTGCGCGTTATGGGAGCGGCGGCACTGTATACAACATTAACATACATGAGGATAAACATTTGATTTGATACAACTTACGTGTAAGTATGGCGGCAGTCTTCCGTTCAGCAGCAGAACAGAGCAAAAAGGACCATGCTTCAATACTCTTCTTCATGTATTTTCTCAGGCTTTGCATTCTGCTCAATAACATTCTCATGCCATCCAATGGTTAGGAGCAGACTTTTTTTCTAACAAATGTCTCAAGTCATTTCAACTTACGGGTCGCTCACATTGATGCGTTGATCCAACGGAAGGCGGAGGAGGAATCTGGCGCGTGGGGTTCTGATGATACCGGAGACGTTATAGTGAGATTGACAGGTCAACAAACCAATCACGTCACAAGCAAGCTTTTACCCTGTGAGTAGTAGCATGCTATCATTAGAAAGGGTGCTCAGCAGGGGTGAAAGTAAGCCGGTGCCAGGGGGTGCGGCGCACCGTTAAGATAAATATAGGATTTATGTTGTAATATTTATTTATTTTTTAGCAACTTTCGCTGTTCAAGAAGAAAACGTATCTACCCACTACATGTAATTTTTTACCAGCTCCGATGAAGATAACAGCTTGGCTTGCTTTAAATAATGATAGGATCTCTGGAGCTTGCGTTCCGTTTCCATCTGCTGCCCGCGCTTGCTCCGCAGTTAGTTCTAGTGAATTAAATCGTCTTGACTCTCGTCTTTAAAATTGTGTCAGGGAAATGTTTAATCAACTTTTCTTAAACTGCATTTTTGGCATACTGTGGCAAACTGAGACATGTCTTCGTTCCACTCGGACAAATAATGAATTACACTTCTTCAAATAGGCTGTTCACGCTGTTTGTAACGGGGGCACAGCTGAGCATAGAGCGTATGTCCGCCTTAGTGAGCTACAGGAGCGTAAGCTTGTGATTTAAATATGAGCATGCTTTTCGAAGTAAGCACGCGTTTTCCTGACACCCTAAAAGTATTCATATGAGCCCTCTCACTCCCTGTAATATTTACATTATCACGTGCTAAAATATTTACAGTATATCAACTAGACAGCCAATATGAAATGTTTTCAGAAGCTGATTCAGGAAGTGAGAGCTGTGAAGAAAAGCATCGTGGTACGAAAGGAGAAAAGAATGCAGAAAATAATAACCGATCTATTTAAAAGAAAGGACCGAGATAATGAAAATGAAAATCAGGGGAAAGCAGATGGGTCGACGCATGCAGTCCCTTGCGTGGAGGCAGTGAGTGAGAACGCAAATGTGAATGAGAGTGACTTTGCAGGTGCAGGACCATCAACAAGTGATGATGGGCCTGCTGCAAGTAGGGTGGACTGAGTACAATTGAGTACAGGGTACAGTTGAGACATCCGTAATATCTTTAGTCGCAAACATGCTTCTGCGCTGATTTTTGCTCTGCACATGCGTATAGACGTCCTCTTTCAGCGTGGGAGATTTGAACTGTGTGTTTGAAAAAAAAAAAAAATGTCTGCTAAGTGTAATGTAATGTATTAGCCTAATGTGCTTTTTGCATTTCTAAATGTTTAAATGTTTTTTTGTTTGTTTGTTTGTTTAAGGTCCGCAAACTTGCCTTTGAGGTTGCCAAGACGTACAACATAAAGATCCCGGATAAGTGGAATGAGGAGTCCATGGCCAGTGCCAGCTGGTTCACAAATTTCATGAAGAGGCATCGCAAGCTGGCGATCAGAAGGCCCCAGGCAACCAGCCTTTACATGCAGAGTAGCTTTAATGAAACGAATGTGAACAAGTTCTTCACCAAGCTCACATCAGGGTACAGCAAGTACCAGTTTCAGCCACAGGATGTCTGGAATATGGACGAAACCGGACTCATGACAGTCCAGAAGCCAGGCCACCTTGTGGCAACGAGAGGGGAACGCCGGGTGGGGAGCATCACCTCGGCAGAGAGGGGAACCCTTGTGACGATGGCACTGGCCTGCAATGCCATGGGGAACACTATCCCACCCCACTTAATTTTCCCCCGGAAAAGGTTTTTGCCCCATTTTGTGCTGGGTGGTCCTGAGGGCTGCCTTGGCACAGCCAATGGGAGTGGGTGGATGCAGGAGGAGGATTTCTTGACTTTCCTCAGGCACTTTGTGCATCATACAAGGGCGTCTGCGGAGAAAAAAGTCCTTCTCCTGTTGGACAATCATTCCTCCCACGTTTCAACGGCCGCAATCAACTACTGCAGAGAGAATGGGGTGGTCATGCTGTCCTTTCCACCCCATTGCACACACCACCTGCAACCCCTTGATAAGGCAGTGTATGGGCCATTGAAGAGGCTGCTTGCAAGTGCGATGGACCAGTGGCACCGTCACCACCCCGGCAAAACTGTGACAATCTACGACATGCCATCGCTGCCGAACACCATCCTGCTGGAGGCGGCATCCCCAAGCACGGGGATTTGGCCGCTGAACAAAGACATTTTCCCAGCTGATGTCTTCCTCCCAGCCACGGTGACAGACAGACCCCCTCCAGTCATCCCTGGGCCATCCCATGACGACCCCTCTCTCTCTCCCTGGGCCATCCAACACTGACCCCTCTGTGATGTGCAGCGCGAATCTCTCTCTCTCTCTCCCTGGGCCTTCCAACGCCGACCCCTCTCTCTCCCTCGCCGGCCCATCCAACGCCGACCCCCCTGTGATACGCCGCACTGACCCCTCTCTTTCTCTCGCCAAGCCATCCGCCGACCTCTCTCTCTCTCTCGCCGGCCCATCCAACGCGGATCTCTCTCTCTCTCCCTCCCTGGGCCTGCTGCCGTTGTGTCATCACAGCTTCTTGACGGCTCCCTTACCCTTGTGTTCCCAGAATTCCCAGACTTGGAGTTGGTGACCATTCTTTTGGGGGAACCTGAAGAAGTTGTCGTCACTACTGAGGTAAGAAAAACTCATACCACATTTAATAATTGATTTCACATTATGATTTTGAAAATGCAATGCACAGTATCGATGTGTTTGCAATAAAAAAATGTGTTAGTTTGTGCTTTTGTCCATCTTCACTAGGAAAATGAATTTTCACCCGAGAATGTCAGGCCCTTTCCACGTGCTGGCCCGTGGAAAGCGAGCAGCAGCAGGAGGAAGAGGAACACAGAGATCCTCACAGACACTCCAGTAAAGGAGGCTATGGAGGAGGAGAAGGCTGCACCAAAAAAGGTGAAGCGACACATACTGAAGGAGAAAAAAAATGGAGGGAAGGTGGGGAAACAAAAAACATATGAGGATACTCAATGCCTTGTGTGCTCGGAATGGTTTTCTGATTCAAGACCAGGAGAGGATTGGACGGCCTGCTCTGTTTGCTGTATGTGGTCCCACACTGCGTGTACCCCTGGTGGTGCTAGTAGTTCCATGTACACATGCCACCATTGTGAGTAGGGCTAACATGTATGTATCTTTGGAAAAAAAAAAAAAATGTAGCCTAGGCTAAGCTTAAAAAGTGGAGGTTTGTAGTTTTCTTTACCCTGCTATTAATAGATGGTGTGATGTAAATGACATTGATTATAGACTTATGGGTTGTAGTCTATGGCATTTTAACCTAAAACATTAGAAAAACACAATGAAACATAATTATTTCAAAGATTTAAATACAAAGACAAAGACTGCAAAGACTGGCATGTCACATTTCCATTGTTTTCAATGGAGTCTCAACTGTACCCTACCATTTTTCAGCGAGGGTACAGTTGAGACAAAATAGTACTTTTTTATTTGATTGATTGTATAAAAATGAGACACCTTCAAGATATAAATCCTTGGTTATATATTGGCACACACCCTGAAAATATGTTAAGTCTAAAAGAATTAATTTTTTGGTGTCTTTTAATAGTCTAATTTGTGTGAGGAAGCTGATAAAAGTAAACGTGTATCCAACTGTACTCAGTCTACCCTACCGTCTACCCCCCTGTTTGGTCAAAGGAGCAATTTGAACAGTTCAGAATGAAAAAACGAATGGTTGTATGCCCAAAATGGTACGCTTGTCTGCATCTCGTGCCGTGATGTTAAGTGCCTTGGTGTCAGCAGATCTCGAGGAGTTAATATCGCAAACAATTGGGCAGAGGGTAATGTCGCCCCATGTGGCCATTCAAGGACTATGCAGCTGTCATCTCTCCGCAAAAAAAATCATGAGCACAGAGAATCTGCAGCCCACAATGAAGCTGTTAAGATTCTTAAAACTGCACAGAAAGAGACCCTTTTAAATATGAATGCCACCAGCCAGGAGTCTGCGTTTGAGGCCACTGCCAAAGTGTTCAGGACCGCTTATTTTGTTGCAAAACATGACAAGCCTTTTACAGATTTTGAAAAATTAATTGATCTCCAAGAATCAAATTCAGTCAATTTAGGTTGCATTCTGCACAGCAAGACAGTCTGTGTTGACATAGTTGACCAAATTGTGAGAAGGATAATTGAAAATAAAAGTAAAATTACTGTGTTGGCTGATGAGTCAACCAGTGTGGGGCACAAGTCTAAACTGATTGTGTTTTTAAAGGCCAGCGTTGACGGAGAGATGGAGCCCATTGCTTTTCCTTAGATTTGATTGAGCTGGACAGTTTGTCTGCTGCTCACATCAAAGGCAAGATAATGCACTGTCTCCTCAACAATGGATTTACAATGGAGCTCCTGCAGGAGATGCTGATTGGATTTTGCAGTGATGGGGCCAATGTGATGCTAGGAGTGAAGTCAGGCATTGGGAAGCTGCTCCAAGGTGATTTTCCAAACATAATTCTGTGGCACTGCCTGAATCATAGCCTGGAGCTGGCGGTGGATCAGGCGTTGGATGCCACTGGAGGGACAAAGGACTTCCAGGCGTTCCTTAATGCCCTGTATACATTATACAGTCAGTCCCCAAAAAACATGCGGCAGCTGAGTGAGTGCGCCCACAATCTTCAAATCACATTGAGAAGAATTGGAAGAGTTTTCAATGTCCGATGGGTGGCCTACTCATGGCGAGCTGTTAATGCAGTCTGGCATTCTTATGCAGCACTGGCACAGCACTACCGAGATGCATCAGAAGACAGTACAAGAGATGGCAGAGAGAGGGCCAAATTCCAAGGGCTGCTTTCTAAGTTGTGCTCCATCAACTTTCTTAAAAATCTTGCACTGATGGCTGTGATGTTACTCATTCAAGCAACAACTGACTTTATATAAGTACTTTTTATTTATAAATAAACGTGCCTTCATTAACAAGGTATTCTCATTCTCCTACTATCTCTGTCTCTCTAGATCATTCAAGCTCTATTTATGTACAAAGCCCCAGGTGCATTCCTAGTGGTTGGGAGTCAAATATCACATATCATTACATCCCCCTTTCTTTAGATGCGTGTTACCATATTCATAAACAAGCTATTCTTCTAGCACCTTAAACATGACAATTTACATTCATATCATATCAGGAACAGTATGACCATATTTGAATTCAGATTACCTTAAATCATCTTAAACATGACAATTTACGTTCATATCACATCAGGAACAGTATGTCCATATTTGAATGTAGATGATAATTTTCAAAAAGGATACACAAATTCATTGTCTTCCAAGATTCAGTCTGTCCGGTGGTTGACGGTTACGTATGGATCTTCTCAACACTGGTAAGACATTCTGCTCATCTGGCCCGCAGGTGTCCATCACTGCTGTTGGTTCAGTTGATGTGGTGCTGGCTGTGTCCATCACTGCTGGTGGTTCAGTTGATGTGGTGCTGGCTGAATCTTCCTCTGCCAATGTCTCTCTTGTTTTCCGCAGACTCCTTCGATTCCTCCTCAGGACTCGGCCATCCTCTGTTCTGACGGTGAAGGACCGTGGGTTTACTTCTTCCAGAACAGCGGCTCTTGTGCTCCAAGTGTTGGAATCTTGAATCCTCACTGTGTCATGTCTTGCCAATGGTTTCAAGCTTCTTGTGCACTTATCATAGTTTGCTTTTTGTCTCTTCTGTAGAAGCATTTGTTTCTGTTTTACTCTTTTCTGTTTTCGACCTGCAGTGTATGGAATTGTGCTACGTAGCCTGCGTCCCATCAAAACTTCAGCTGGAGACAGGCCATGTTCAAGTGGCGATGCTCGATAACTCAACAAAGCTAGACATGGATCTGAATTACTTTCTTGTGCTTTCTTGAGCAACTGTTTAACTATGTACACTCCTTTCTCTGCCTTACCGTTTGACTGAGGATACAGAGGGCTTGAAGTCACATGTCTAAAGTCATATTCTTCTGCAAAACTCTGGAACTCTTTACAGCTGTATGATGGACCATTGTCACTATAGACAATCTGGGGAATTCCATGTCTCGCAAAGATGGACTTCATGTGCTTGATCACACAAGTCGCAGACATGTTAGAAAGCAGTGCTATCTCTGGGTAGTTGGACAGGTAGTCGATCACCAGAAGGTAGTTCTTTCCATCTAAATGGAACAGGTCTGTCGCAACTTTCTGCCATGGTTCATTAGGTAGGTCTGTGATCGTCATGGGCTCTCTTGGCTGTTTTGCCTGATGTTTCAGACAGGTGTCACAACTGGAGACCATCCTGTCTATGTCTGCATTGATTCCTGGCCAGTAGATGGCTGTGCGGGCTCTTCTTTTACATTTTTCCATACCTAGGTGGCCCTCATGCAATCTTTTCAGCATCTCTGGTCTCAGTGAATGAGGAATGATGATTCGGTTATCCCTAAACAGCAGTCCTTGAATAACACTCAGGTCGCCTCTTATGTTATAGTACTGTTGACACTCACCTCTTGGCCAATCTTCATTCAGAAGCTTGATGACTCTCTGTAAGCTTACATCTGCCTGTGTTTCTGCAGCAATCTGCTTTGATTTCCTGTCAGACACAGGTAGAGACTCGGTGATCAGGTTCACGTGAAGAGTGACGTCAGTGTCTGTCATGCACTCACCCTGTTCTTCACTCAGTGTTGTTGCTCTGGACAGAGCATCAGCTAGCACTATGTGCTTACCCGGTGTGTAGATCAAGTCAAAATCATAGCGTTGTAGCTTCATCATCAACCTTTGGATGCGTGGTGACATCTCGCTGAGGTTTTTCTTTATGATGGATATAAGCGGTTTGTGGTCCGTTTCAGCTACAAACTTGGGTAGGCCATAAACATATCCATGGAACTTTTGGAATCCATACACCAGTCCTAAGCACTCTTTTTCAATCTGTGCGTAGCGGCATTCTGTGCTGGTCATGGTTCGTGACGCATAGGCGACTGGCTTCCAGTCTTTTCCAGCAGCCTGTAGTAATACAGCTCCTATGCCATCTTTGGATGAGTCAGTGGATATTTTGAGTGGTTGGGATGGATCAAAGAATGCCAATACAGGCTCTGTAGTGAGCGTGGTTTTAAGACTTGCCCACTCCTGTTCGTGATCTGCAGTCCATGTAAACTCACATTTCTTCTTTAATAGTTCCCTTAGATGCACTGTCTTAGAGGATAGGTTGGGAATGAATTTTCCAATGAAATTGATCATCCCTAATGCTCTTAACACGCCTTTTTTCTCTTCAGGCCTAGGCATTTCAAGTATTGCTTTCACCTTGCTCTTGTCTGGTTCAACACCCGCCTCAGACAACTTATCTCCAAGAAAGATGACCTCCTTTACGCCAAACTGACACTTTGCTCTGTTCAGCTTTAGTCCATACTGCTGAATTCTTTGAAGCACTCTGATGAGCCTTTCATTGTGCTGTTCCAGTGTGGCACCCCACAAAATCACATCATCCACATATACCCGTACGCCTTCAAGGCCTTCAATGATGTGCTCCATGGCACGGTGGTACACTTCGGGGGCGGAGCATATTCCAAAAGGCAGCCGTTGGAAGCAGTAACGGCCGTAGGGTGAGTTGAATGTGCAATACTTTGTGCTTTCTTCATGCAGTTTCAACTGCCAAAAGCCTTGAGAGGCGTCTAGTTTGGTGAAGTACTTTGCACCAGCCATCTCACTCGTGATTTCGTCTCTAGTGGGGATCTGATAATGTTCCCTCTTTATGTTATCGTTCAGATCTTTAGGATCCATGCACACACGCAAGTCTCCATTCGGCTTTCTGACACACACCATCGAATTAACCCATTCTGTGGGCTCCTCGATTTTCTTTATAACTCCTAGTGATGTCATACGGTCAAGCTCTTCTTTCAGCTTTTCTCGCAATGGCGCTGGAACACGTCTAGGAGCATGGACAACAGGCCGTGCATCTTCCTTCAGTTGTATTTTGTAGGTGAATGGTAAGACACCAAACCCCTTGAAGATGTCAGGATACTGATCCACAATTGAAGCTACACTATGCCGTGCACCGGCGTTGTTAATGCAGTACACCCTCTTAACTAGGCCTAAATTTTCACATGCTTTATCACCTAGTAATGAGTCATGTCCATCTGGAACAACAACAAACATAAGGTGATGCTCTTTGTCTTTAAATTTCACTGTCAGTCTGCAGATGCCTTTTGTGTCAATTTGCTGTCCATTGTAGGCCTTTAGTTTCACAGAGTTGGAATGAATATGCGGTTTTACCTTCATGGCTCTGATGTCACGTTCACTCATCAAGTTAGCTTTGGCCCCCGTGTCCAGCTTGAGAGGAATGACAGCTCCATTTATTTGCAATGGCACAATCCACTTGTCCTGCTCAACACTGTTCACATTTAGCATTTGTTCAGTTTTTTCTTGTTTAACATCTTCCTGTTTTACCATGCCAACAAAGAATGAATCTTCTAGAGCCGTTTCTTCTACTGTATGCACTCCACTCTGTTTCCCCCTAGAAAAGCATTGCTTTGCATAGTGATTTTTCCCTTTACATTTGTTACAGATTTTTCCAAATGCTGGGCATTGTCTAGGTCCATGCTGTGAGCCACATCGTTTGCACATAAAGTTCTCAATTTCTTTTTGTTGCCCATATTTTGCTGCGTTATACTTATGTGTTCGCCCTGCCACTGTTGCCACAGCAGCGTCTTCCTTTGTACGCTCACCGAACGTCTTTGCATGTTGCTGGGCCACCTCACTAGCATGGCAAATCTTCATAGCTCCAGCTAAAGTAAGATCACTTTCTCGAAGCAACCTCTCTGTCACTTTTGGTTCATGACATCCAAAAACAATTTGATCCCGTATCATCGAATCTTTAAGATGTTCAAAGTTACACGTTCTAACCTTTAGTTTCAAGTCCGTGACAAAGGCATCAACACTCTCAAATTCCCCTTGTGTGCGTGTACGAAACACATACCGTTCGAATGTCTCGTTCTTCTTTGGCGAACAGTGTTCATCAAATTTTTCCACGACTTTGTCGAACTTTTCACCGTCATCCTCGCTAACAAACACAAACGTATTGAATACCTCCACAGCTTGAGGTCCGGCGACGGTAAGAAGCAGTGCAATCTTCCGTGTATCTGGTTTGGTATCCAATCCAAGGGCTTGCAGGTAAAGTTTGAATCGTTGTTTAAACGTTCTCCATTCATAATCCACGTTTCCAGTCCAATTCAGAGGTTCAGGCGGCTTCAAACCTTCCATGACTTCTGTTGAACCACTCCTGGTACCATGTGATGTTACTCATTCAAGCAACAACTGACTTTATATAAGTACTTTTTATTTATAAATAAACGTGCCTTCATTAACAAGGTATTCTCATTCTCCTACTATCTCTGTCTCTCTAGATCATTCAAGCTCTATTTATGTACAAAGCCCCAGGTGCATTCCTAGTGGTTGGGAGTGAATCACATATCATTACAATGGCTTATGTTCTGACAGAACTGAAGAACCTCTCTGAAATTCTTCAGAATATGAAGATCACTCTCCCAAAGGCACATGACATCATGATGACATACATCAAGAGGATTGAAAGTCTAACCAGATATCCTGGACAACATACGGTTGAGGCATGTCAGGCAGAGAAAGACATGAAATTCAAGGGAAAAGATTTAAGTCGGTAAGTCCCCCATCATTGATTCATCACAGTTCATCCAAGCAGTAGCAGACAGTTTGAATGAGAGGCTCTTCACAACCACTGCCAACAGAGCACAGGCCAGTGTTGCAGCTCAAAGAAAAGAAAGGTACACCACATTAGGTGCGTTTCCATCCCATGTCTTAATGCGCATTATCTCTATGCGAATATTTAATCCTGGTTGAAAACGCGTGCGATGTGCATTAACTTCCCCAATGCGCATAGAAATTCGATTCGCCAGAGGGAGGTGGATTAACTAGTTATTCGAATTTAGTTAATGTGCTTAACGTAGATGGAAACAGTTTATTCGAGCGATTTGTATTTGTTTATGTTCGGAGTGCTGTCTGCTCAAACTGCCAGCTAATACACCACACCTCATGCAGCATATGCACTTGCTGTTATATACTATAATATATGGTTGCTGTTTGTTGTTTCCCCTGAACATCATCATCATTACCTAGTTTATTGTAGGCTAACTGATTAACTTGATTTACGTGCAAACTACGTGGACAATATGTTATCTCCCCAGACGTACTTTTTTGTTGTTGTTGTAAATTTATAGTTTTTTTGTTTTGTGATCATTGATTTTATTCTATCTAACACATGCGGACCTGGTGTGCGCGGTTGTTCCGGTCCGCAATCTCTTGCGCCTCGCCCAGGTATGGTAACTTAATATATGTCTTTGCTTGTACTCGGATGGCAAAGCATACTGCATATAAACATCTATGTACAGAGGTACGTTTCGCCCACAACACGGTATTCCGCGCATGTTGCAAGTTTGTAAAGCACAATTACAATGCGCTCGTCGGTGGACAGGCTTTCGGCAGCAAATACTTTCAGTCAACACAGCAGGGCCTATCCGTTGGCACAGTTCTTGAAATCCTGACCTGGTCAGCCTGAAGTTTTCGACCCACAGCTGGTCAGTGAAGTGGGCCTTCACCAAATTAAAAAATCCCTAGACCGGACGTCAGCGGGGTACGGAATTCGCTATGTGAGTTTGTAAAACATGTTAAAACCTTCTACGCCTTCTCCTTCTGGCAACTATTAAGGCAAACAACTCAAATGCTACAGCATTAAAAGTCCTGACGGCAGAGAGGAGGGGGTCCATTCTAGCGAGCACAAAACTCTTCCTCCAAATTAGACTAAGACTTGGGTGAATGGAAATGCTCGTTGATGCGCATTTGTTTTATGCAAATCACCGTGAATGCGAATCGTTAATGCGAACGAGCTGAATGGAAACGCACCTACTGATGAACCAAATGGCAGTCCTTGACCCAGAGAAATGGGATCATGCCAATCCCAGACATGGAGAGGATGAGGTGAGGGCTTTGTGCCATACTCTACATGTAAATGAGACAACAACACACCTTGGATTTGTTGAATATAAGGCAAGTGGAGGGAGAAGCATTCCAAGCAACATGAAAAAGTTGTGCATAGCAGTAGACACCCTCTCAGCAAGTCATGCAGACTGTGAGAGGGGGTTCAGCGCGATGAACAATATCATTACTGACTACAGGAGCAAACTGACAACCAAAAATGCTGCAAACCTTCTGTTCATCAGTACAGTCGGCCCCCCAACCAACCAGTGGAATCCTTTGCCATATGTTAAGACCTGGCTTGCCAAAGGGAGAAGAGCAGCCCATTCCACATCTGGCATGGCTCGCCCGCACACTGAAGAGGACCACTACTTCAGCCCAGTTTGGAATTTGTTTTAAATATTTTGTTTGGGTGGAGGGAATCCACCATTTTGCATGTGGCATGGCTCACCAGCAACCTGAATATGACAAAAAGGCCTTGGATTTTTTTTTACCTGGGACATGGATGATGTTGAAATTGAATCTGAGCAGCCTTAATCTGAATCTGATAATCCTCGGCGGAAGGTCATCCAGTCCAGTGTTCTTATGGTAAAATCTAGGCCGCTCAAGTATCCGCGCAGGCACTCACATGCCTAGGTCGTAGCTAAAGCCTCCTTTTCTATTTGAGCATATCTTGACTCGGCTTTGGTCAAACTTCTTGAAATGAAGACGACAGGTCTCCACTCACCACCTAGCTGTTTTTGTGTTAAGACGCCTCCTAGTCCATACGAAGAGGCATCGGCTGACACCATGGTTTCATGGTTTGGGCTGTATTGGGCTAACACCGTCTCTGACCCTAATTCATTCTTAGTGTCCAGAAACGCTTTCTGTTGTGGTGCTCCCCATGTCCAGCTGTTCTCTGTCTTCAACAGGTCGCGGATGGGCTTTGTCAAGTCAGGCAGACGTGGTGAAAATATTCCTACAAAGTTCACCATGCCCATGAAACGGCGAACATCTGCCACATCCTTCGGCTCCGGCATGTCACGGATCGCCTTTATTTTATCCGGGTCTGCTCTGATGCCCTGGGAGTTTATGACATGGCCCAGGAAACGGACTTCTGTCAGTGCAAACTGGCATTTTTCATTCAGAGTGAGCCCAGACTCTCTGAATTTCTGTAGCACCCTGTGCAGCCTATCGTCGTGCTCTGCCCGGTCCTTTCCTGTGATGAGGACATCATCAGCATGACACAGCACCCCGTCAATGCCATCAATCAGCTGGGAAATCCTCTTTTGAAAGTGCTCAGGGGCCGATAATATACCAAAGGGTAACCTCTTGAAGTAATATCGGCCCTCTGGTGTGATGAACGTTGTCAACAGCATTGAGTCTGGATGGAGTGGTACTTGCCAAAAGCCTGATGTCGCGTCAAGCTTTGTGAAGACTCTGGCACCTTCCAGCTCGGCCAGCGTCTCATCCACTACTGGTAAGATGTGTCTCTCTCTGATGACGCTCTCGTTCAAATGAGTTAAATCTACACAGATGCGTAGTTTCCCCGATGTTTTCACGACAGGGACCATGCCTGCGCACCATTCAGTTGGTTCTTCAACACGGGCTATGACCTCCATTTTCTCCATCCGGTCTAGTTCCTCTTTAACTTTGACCCGGAATGGGATGGCTACACGTCGTGGGGCGGAGAGGACATAGGGTGGTCAGTGGCGATCCTAGGTTTTTGGGGGCCCCAAGCAAAAATGTAACCGGTGTTTTTCACAAAAAAATAAATTTTCAATAGCCTACATCAACACTAGAAAACTGTGAACTTTATTTCACAAGTTACCATTTTCTACAAGATAATGGATTTTGAAATATAAAACCATTTTACAGTGTGTAAAAACTGTAGGAAGGCTAGCAGATAGCAAAATAATTTAAAACAAAACCAACCAAAAATGCTCTGCCTTTACAATTAACACTGCTGGCAATTACTTCAGTTATTTAGCACAATACAGAAAATACTGTACACTGCAATTAAAGTATCAATTAACTTAAATATACACATAGTTCAAAACAAAAATCTTATCTTTTAACCTTTGGAAATTGTTCTTTAAAAAATAGGCATGTCTTCTTCACAGTAACAATGTTACTAAGTACTTCAGTAAGAAAGTTGGCACAAAACGAAATGCAGGCCAATTGCAGTATCACCTAAAAATACTCATAGTCCAACACAAAAAGCAATATGTTCACACTAAGATTTTGAGACCTTAAACCACATTATGAAGTCACTGTCCATCAACACCCTTTCGGTACTGATTCTACCAAAACTGTTTACGGGCCTTAGCTTGTGCAAATGCTGTTGCCATGTCCTCCAGATCCAAAGACCTCCGCACCCTGTGCTCAATGGAAATAAGTGCTAGGCCAGAAAGTCTGTCTTGACACATGGTTGACCTAAGATAGGTTTTGATGAGTTTTAAAGCTGAAAAGCTTCTCTCCCCAGAGGCAACAGTCACTGGGAGTGTCAATGTCGTGTGGGCCATGTGTGTTTTATTATGAGTGATGTTATATGTATAGCTGGATGTATATGTATAACTTCTGATTAATGTTGGGAGTGACTCTGTTGGCTATCTGCCCTTTGACAATGGGGATAAGGGGTTTATATGTGTTATATTTATTGTGGACGTTGCCATATCCGCACAGTTCCGTGTTTTCATCTGTCTGGTGTTTTTACTCGCTGACTGATCCACTGATTGCCGTTCAAACATTGACTAATAAGACACGGCTGTAGGCAATCAGTGGAGTTGCGCGGCCGCGGCAAAGATTGGCTGAACCATAATGGGAGTAATATAAAAAGACTCGCAGCGGCGAGATGTGGGAGACGGGGTACTGGATTCCACGACCGAGCCAAGGACGGGCTGCGGGATCCGCGACTGCTACCATCTCCACCGCCATTGCCACCGCAGACTGGTACGACGCTGACTACGACGCTGACTACGACGCCTTGGTCCCAAAGGAGCGCGAGTGGAGAGACATCTTCGAGATATATTGTCCAGCGCTCTCAAACCCAACTAAAGGAACGTTGGTTTAAATGATCCGATTGCTGTGAGTGGGCTGTCGTGTTGTTAACCATTGAGAGCTTACTGGTTGTTTTGTTGTCTCCAGATCCACAAGCAGCACGAACGCAGACTACAGACATTTCCGGGAATCCCCATTGCTGACGTCATTGGAGTTGGAGAAGCCCCATCGTTCCCCTGCCAAAAGACGCAACCAGGCGTCAAAACAAGAGTCCTGGCCACCCGGGAGCGAATTAAGACTGATAGAGATTATTTCCAAACACTGTTAATGACTTAAGAATATAATAATCAAGTGACTTGTTTGAATATATTCCTGTGAATTATGTGCTTATGAAAGCAGGAGCATGGCTTTTCTCTCTGTGTGTGTAACTAGAATATTAGGTGCCACTAAGTCTGCATATGAACAAGAGCATGTTTAGACCAGAGGAGATAAGAAAGGAACTGTGCTTCTTCCGACCTTGTGCAAAACTGCCATCCTTGCAAGACAGGGAGCCTCGGACGTGAGAAATCCACCACGTGATCATCCCTGCTCAAAGCTAAACTTCTGACTATATAAACTTTGTGCGAAGAGTTTATCAGGGCTTCACTGTCAGCCTCGGCTGGGAGGGGAGCCCAATTGCAATTGTTGTTGTTTGTCTGTCTAATAAATATACTTTCATGCAGCTCCGGAGTTCTGAACTAACTAGGGTGATTTTTCACCTATCATAATTGGGGGCTCGTCCGGGATTCCAACAACCTCTTCGACTCTCCTTGCTGGGCTAATCATCAGGACCTGAACCGTATGGAGGAGTACGAGACTCCGTTTTTTTCTAAAGACCTCCAAATTGAATTGGATGGAGGCCAGGGCCTGCCAGCGAGGAGAGCTGAGAGTGAAGGAATGGAATTTGACTATAGGGGGTGGACTCCGTCTGTTTGTGAGTATATTGGTTGTTTTATGTAAGTGTACGATAGTATGTGGTTCTTGTTTGTTTCGGTTTTGCGTACACTTGTCTTCAAGTGGGGTCGACACTAACTTTTTGCATGTTTGCTGCGGAGTGGATAGGGGAACAAAATTGATAGGACTTTCCTGTATGCCCCGTGTGTTGAACGAATTGCTAGAGTTAGAGAGACTTCTGTTATAGTTTTCATGTTCTTAGAGCGCTCAAGGCATATGTTGGTATATTCCTGTTCACCTCGAAAAGGGTAGTGTTTGTTTTTTGAACGACTAAAGGGTATACGCATGAAAAGCCTGTTGCCGTGAAGGGCTAGCGCGCGCTATATGAGATATAAGCACTGTTCACTTCCTTCGCCTGGTGGTTGGAAGGAAGGGTATCGTTCGTTTTGGAAACGATAAAGGTTATATATAAGAGCGCTGTACACCTCCTCTGCCTGAGGGTTGGGAGGAAGGTGTCATCTGAAGTTGAAAACTTTCTAGGCCTATTTTCTCCGGATATTTCTGTATACATTCCTGTTCGCCTTTGATGAAGGGAACACACTTTTCACCTTCTGTTTTCCTGTTGGGGTCCCCTGGAAGGACTGAGTGCATTGTTAAAAAAGAAAAAAAGGGCTATAGAGAAGGATATAGTCTGAAACGTATAGAGACATACCTGTCTAGCCGGATTTTAACAATAAGAGAAAATAGGAAACAAAGGATCTAAAAATGATGACAAATCCCAGTTAGAAGGGGACATGAAACATATGGCAATACAAGGAAATGCTGACTGTGTAATGCACAGACATATGTGGAAACAAGATTTTGAATTTTAAGAGATAAAGAAAAAGAGTCAGAGATACTCTAATATACTAATACTTGTGTGTTATTTTTCTGTGGGGTTGAGACAAACTTTTGACAATGGGTAAAACCAGATAAATATAGTAATAATGTATGTAATTAAAGATTTCGCATTACTGAGATGCCTTGACCCGGAACCAGTAGGGGACTGATCATCCCAGGGAAATTCCCTAGCCTCAACCTCCTCAAAAAAAACGAGTGAGACGGAGGACCTCTGGTCGGGCTCGGGTTTACTCAGCATTGGGATCTCAAGAACAAACTATGAGAGTCTGAAAATAGAAACATAACTAACCCTAATGTGAAGAATAAACTAACGGTAATTTAAAAGGTTTCAATATCAGTTAAAGGAGAAATACATAAAATGACTACAACAAGAAGAAAAATTGACTTAGAAATGGGAAAAAGTGCGTCAAAATCAGAAGACGTACATGATAATGGCAATAAGAGATGGATTTAAAATGTCTACAACAAAAAGAAAATTGTAAACACAGCTTTGAAAATGTTTTTGCATTATTGGTTGCGCCAAACAGAGAAAAGCTTACGTTAATGGTGGCAAGAGAGCCAATGATTTTTTGTTTTGTGTGACTTTGGTGCCTGCAGAACCAGAGCCTCAGTAACAAGAGAATAACATGCACAGAACAGAAAAAGAATGAGACATCTAAAAGCAGTCATACACATAACCCATTACTTTTGAAGAGTCTGAAACGGGACAGATATTTAAAATGCAGATTATGTTTAAAAAAAACATGCTCTACAAACTTATTAGGAAGAGATATGATGTGGGTTGGACATTAGAATTGTTCCAACAATACATGGGTTTTAGAATAAATTAAACAATGGTGTCCCAAAATGTTATTAGGCATAGAATATACACTGTTTAGCCACTAAAAAGGATTTAAAGAGAATGTAAGCCTGTCACACTAACTCTATTAACTTAGATTGATGCATTGGACTAACACAGGATGGGTGGGGGCTGAGTGCTGGCTCAAAAGACTATATTCTCACAGGCCATGAGCTGAAACTTAGCTACAGTTCGAGAGACAGTCAATTGTTGTTGAACATCTTGTGCTGTTCTCCAGATAAGAAGATTTTAGCAGAAACAAGGCCACAAAATTAGCAACTGTGGTCCACTAAAGTAAAACTATCTTTAAAAAGCACCTCAGCCACAGACAAAGAAATAAATTATGTATTTTCTGGGATTAACTTAATTATGTAGATAATGGATTCCAAACCATGCGTTAGAAACACAAATGTTGCAGAGTTTACTTTATTCTCAGCCCATGTCAGCTGGAGATATTATTAAAAAGCCTGAAGCGGGAAAGCAGGCATTTGAACAGTTAAAAAATACTGTTGGTTAGTTCTACTGTCTTAGCACATCCATGACATGACAAAGCTATTCATACAAGCTGTAGACTGGAAAAAATATATATATATATATGATATATGTGTTAATGCATAAAGGGGGACTTAAAGTTGAGACCAGTGGCATACTATTCCACACAGCTAGATCAGGTAGCCCAAGCAATGTCTGAATGTTTACAAGCAGGAGTGGCTGCAGCCTTGGCGGTGCAGGCCTCTGCTCCTATTGTACTAAACAGACACTTACACTGAAAGTTCCACATGCTTATTTTTAATTTAATTTGTTTTGCTCTCACAGCCTCATATCACTTTTGAGCACTGCGTGACATTTAAGCCAGCTACACTTTTACGTACAGCACAAACAGATAAAAACTATGGCAGCCAGAGCTGACCTACAAGATATGCCTATTCCAAAAGCTGATTTAGTCATTGTTGATGGTTCAAGCAAACAAACCTTGAACACATAGCCACTACTTCCACACTATTCCGCACAGGCAGCGGAACTGATTGCCCTGATTGTGCACACAGGTGCAAAAAGGTTTCATTGAGAAACCACAAAGCAGACAAGGCCACTAACCAGGCAGAAGGTTTTATTTCTTTTATTATGATTTTAGTAATCCAAGAAGCCTATTGGAACATCAGGTTCTGATACGATGTTGACCATTATTTTACTCCAGATATTGCTATTGCTACTTGCTTTTATTAATTTTATGTAAAACACTTTGAGCTGCAACAACCATCTGAGACACATACACATTTGAAGAATTAAAACACACAATACTAAAAGATATGCTGCAATATTGAGCCATGGTGAAAACATGCCTCAATAAGTGGGGATAGTAAGCATGCATATATTTTTAGTTCTTGTTTTTATTTTATGAGAAAGAAAGTTAATCATTCATCATTGATTTGATATTGTTTTACTTCTTATTCAATTATTTACTTTGAAAGATGTTTAAACATTCAGTTATAGATTTTATTGAGTTAAATCCCAACGAAAGAAAGAAATATTGTCTAGCCATAGACAATCACTGCTCATACAACCCCCAGTCAGCCGGACTGGTAGAAAAGAAAGAATTGATCTATTGAAAGCCAATTCCGAAAGTGAAATTAGTGATATTAAGCATGCATGTTGATATCACTATTTGAAATGATATATGGAAGAATCTATACTGCCTAAACTCTCAAACCATTTGCTAAAACAGACAAAGATATTGAAAATACATGGCAAAGATGATGTTGAAACTAAATGCTCTCAGACTTCTCTCCCCTACACAGGAACACTGTGAGGCTGAATCCAAGGTTGGGCCAGGAGATTGGGTCCTAATCAACAGCCTCTAAAGAAAACACTTCCACTTGCCCAAGTGGGACAGAGCATACCAAGTGCTACTGTCAACATTTACCACAGTCAGTCAAAATAGCTGAGAGACACACGTGGATACATCTGACTAACTGTAAATGGGTAAGCCTGCATACGAGGCAGAGGAATAAGGACCATCTTTCTTTGCTGTTTCCAGGTATTGCCCGCAGTGACAGAAAGACCAGTCTACAAAGGGGGGTTGATGTATAGATTCTTCTCGTCTCAAACGCTGGCAGTAGATATAGTACTGTCCTGTGGGATTAGAACCGAGTGGAAATTGTGGAGTAAAAGGTCTATTCCTCTGCAAAGTCATGGGAGGTTACGCAAAATGGGCCAAAGTATGTGGGGGACTCCTAGTAACGACTGTGGGATTTTACATTGTTGGTCTAATAACATGCTTATAAATGACAGCATCACTATTCACATTTTAACTGGCCCTACATGCCAGACAATGCTTCACCACCTCCACACATCATTAGCAAAGATGCTCTGTTTGAATGCTATTTAAAACCTGGGGAAAAGAACGATACACACCTAGGACACTGGACACAATATAAAACCATTACATATGTGCTTGATAATGGAAGAGAAATACAGTTAAATACTTCATCTGAATGTAAAACTGCGGGGATGTGTTTGAATGGCAGACTTCTTGAAGTACAGGATATAGCTATAGCTGATATGTGGTGGTTATGTGGGAATGGTGAACTAAGAGCTACACTGCCTGTGGGTTGGTCTGGGACTTGTGCTTGAACAATGTTAGTACAACCTTTTCAGATTACCCCCAGGTCCAAGATACACCAGTACCTGAGGAACATTCCAATGCATTCCGTACGAGGGAGAAGAGAAGCAGGGGATGACAGCGGGATTTGCTTTCGATGGCCTGGGCATTCCCCGAGGCATACCAGACGACTACAAGGCCTTGAACCCAGCAGCGAATGGCCTGGCATCTACCCTCTGCCCCTGGTGCGTCATCGGAGCACACACAGATTGGATTAATTTCCTTTACTACGCAGAGATGAAATTCCAAAACCTGACCAGAGACGGACTACAAACGATCAGAGAAGAACTACACGCCAACTCCAGGGTAACACGGCAAAACACGGCTGTGCTTGAGATCCTCACTGCCGAGAATGGAGGCATTTGTGTCATGCTTGGTACTGACCAATGTTGCACACATGTCCCTGACAACACCAGAGATGGGGACTACCTAAAGATCATCCGTGATGGGGGAACCAGACTGCCCAAACACATTTTCCACAAAGAGACTGTTTACATTTTCCTGCCCACTGTAATATTCAACAACCGATGTGTTCTGCAGAAGGCAGAAGGCCTTCAAGGACACAGCAAAGAAACCTTGTTTGAATGTTATCTGAATCCTAGGCGAGCTAATGAAACACACATAGTCGACGCTCACTATGTTGGCCTACAAATGCAAAGTATTCAAATGTGTGATGAGAAATATGATGACATTTTTGAGTGATTGACTGATGATGATATGGAGTGATGCTCAGTAATGTTCTCTGTTCCGAAAATCCATGTGATGAAGCTCAGAATGATGATTTTGAAGTTATCCATTGAAATTGATAATTAATGCTTAAGAAAGATGATTTGTGATTTTGATTGTGTTTGTAATTTTTGATTATCCATTGAAACGGATAAAAGGAGGGATTGATAGAGATTATTTCCAAACACTGTTAATGACTTAAGAATATAATAATCAAGTGACTTGTTTGAATATATTCCTGTGAATTATGTGCTTATGAAAGCAGGAGCATGGCTTTTCTCTCTGTGTGTGTAACTAGAATATTAGGTGCCACTAAGTCTGCATATGAACAAGAGCATGTTTAGACCAGAGGAGATAAGAAAGGAACTGTGCTTCTTCCGACCTTGTGCAAAACTGCCATCCTTGCAAGACAGGGAGCCTCGGACGTGAGAAATCCACCACGTGATCATCCCTGCTCAAAGCTAAACTTCTGACTATATAAACTTTGTGCGAAGAGTTTATCAGGGCTTCACTGTCAGCCTCGGCTGGGAGGGGAGCCCAATTGCAATTGTTGTTGTTTGTCTGTCTAATAAATATACTTTCATGCAGCTCCGGAGTTCTGAACTAACTAGGGTGATTTTTCACCTATCAAAGACACTGGCCAGGTCGTCAAACTAAAAGTCCGGCTGAGGGAAGAGTACTTTTCGCCGGCCTTACCCCCAGGTGGACTGGCGATGCATATTGACTGACCTAGTCCTTCTATGAGCCAGAGCTTTTCTTATTTTTATTGTTTCGGTCGGGAGGGACTCCGACCGAACGGACATTCTTTTTGTTGTTGTTGTCTGTGTCTACCTGCCTGCCAGACAGGTGTTAGCTTTGGGGGTGGGTCAGACAGTGTTGCCTGGTAGAGGCTTGGGGGTCCTTATGTGCACGGGAAGATACTGTGTGCTGTGTGGGTAGTGTGTAGCCTATTGGTTTTATGGAGTGCCTATACCTTTCCTAAGCTAGTGTGTGGGATAGACGTTGATGCCCAGTGTGCCATTTTTGCTGTGCCATTTTTGCTGTGCCATTTTTGCTGTGCCCTTTTCACTCTATTTGTAAAGACCCCAGCCTCACTGGGTGACCACTATTGGCCTGTGGCCCGCTGCTAAACCTGCTTGGCCAAACAGGGAAACTTTTATGAACTCTAATAAAATTGTCAGTATTTTTCAAAAAACTAAAACTCCCGTCTCTGTTGTGGTGTGTCCTGGGATTCCTGGCTTGAAGTGGGTTGTTCGTCAAGTTAGGCGACACCCCTTTTTGGCGTAGTCGGCAGGATCCCAGTAACACCCACAACATGGAGGATGAGCTAGAGCCTAGACCAGAGGCCGGCACCGTAAACACAGTTATGATGCCGTGGTTCATGGGGGGGCCCTGGATCCCAAAGTTTAGCGGGCAGGGTGGTTCAGCTGCAGTTGCAGAATGGCAAACACAGATGGAAGCCTTCCTTAGGGCGCAGGGTTTGAGCGGCCAGCAGAAGGTGGATTTCGTCCTGAGTGCTCTAGAGGGGGAAGCTAAGCAGGAAGTCCAGCTTGCCGATTCCACCAGCAAAGACACGGCCGAAAAGATCTTCACCCTCCTGCGGGGCTTGTATGGGGGGCCAACATCGATTGCCCAACGGAGGGCACAGTTTTTCCAGTGCAGACAGGGGGCCGATGAAGGAGTGGGGGCCTTTACACTCCGTCTCCGTGGATTACACCATCAGTGGCGGGCCGTAGACCCAGGCCCAGCCGCAGGAGACGACGAGATGCTTCGAGCCCAGTTTGCCATGGGTCTTCGACCAAGCCCCATCCAGCAGGAGTTGCAGCGTCAGCTGCGGCGCCTTCCTGACATGTCCTTCACTGCAACATGCGCCGAAGCCAAAGCCCTCGAGAGGGAAGTGGACCATGGAGGCGTGCAGGTCTGCCGGGTGAATTCTCTAGAGCCTACTGCTCCTACAGGGCCTGCTGCTCCCACAGCGGCCGACTCTTCCTGGAAACAGTGGAAAGAGTCTTTCAAGTTGGAACTCCAGCAGGAGCTAAAAGAGCAGATTTCTGTGCTGAGCAAGACCCTTGCAGAAGACTTCAGGAACCTCCAACTCCATGGACATGGAGTGGATCCATCTGCAAGAGAGCGTCGTTTCCCCGCCACCTCAGAACCAGCATCCAGGTCCCAACCAGCCCGTGGAGCCCAAGGCGGAGCCCAGCCATATCGGTGGGATGCACGGGGCCGGCCTATCTGCCTTGATTGTGGCGAAGCCGGCCACACTCAACGATTTTGTTCCCGGCGACAGCGCCCCAACCCCTCGGATTTTTAGAACCCTCGGTTGCTGTGGGGCGAGCCATCGAGGGAGGTGGGACCACCACTGCTATCAAGAAGCCCTCGCTGGTAGGAGACTGTCCACAAGTACAGGTTAGTGTGCGTGGCAAAAATATACCCTGTGTCTTAGACACGGGATCCCAAGTGACTTTATTTAGTTATTCCTTTTTTCAGAGACACTTTGGGGCGGATACAATTCATGACGCTAGTGAGGTCCCTTGGCTCACTCTGCGGGCAGCAAATGGCCTGGCAATCCCCTATGTGGGATATATCCTTCTAGACTTTGAGGTGGGTGGGGTCCAGCTGGTTGATAAGGGGGTTGTGATTGTGAAAGATTCATGCCTTGGTTCTGATTGTGGAATACTGGGGATGAATATAATCTCTGACTGTTGGCAGCAGGTATTCCAGGGGACCCATCCGGGAGAAGCAGCATTCCGAACGACCAATAACCCAACCGCCGGGAAAGCCTGGGCACAGGCGTTTGCCACATGCCGGCAGGCCTTGGTATCAGGGCCTGGGCCCTATCTCCGGGGGGTTGCCAAGCTGGAACCCCAGCCACCAGTCATCCTCCCGCCAGAGATGGAAGTAATGCTGTGGACCAAGGTACCCCAAGGCAGCGGTCATCCTGACTGCTTGGTGATGGTGGAAGACCTGGATGATGGCGACCATGAGTGGCGGGTGGCAAGGACCCTCGGCTGGCTACGTCAGGGGCACGTGGCTGTCCGTCTTTGTAACCCCAATCCTTTCCCGGTTCAGCTCCCTCTGGGCCGCCCACTGGCTGCTGTGAGCCAGGTGTCGTCCAAAGATGTGCAGGGTCGGAGCGAAATGGTGCTAACCAACCCAGAGCCGACTGTGGTGGAAGTGGCTGTGCGACCAGTCCAGGCGAAGACCACGGGTGAGCACCCTGTCCTGGCCTTACAGGGGGAAGGCCTGACCCAAGAACAACAGAACCAGCTGACTGCATTGTTACGGAAGTGGTCACCGGTGTTTGCAGCCCATGAAGAGGATTTCGGGCGAACCAATGCAGTATTACATCAGATACCGACAGGCAGTGCACCACCTGTACGGGAGCGCCATCGTCCAATCCCACCGAAACTGTACTCCGAGCTGCGTACGCTCCTGCAGGGCATGCTGGAGAGTGGAGTTGTAAGAGAGAGCGCTAGTCCCTGGGCTGCCCCCGTAGTGCTGGTGCGTAAGAAAGACGGTTCTTGGCGCTTCTGCGTTGATTACCGTAAATTGAACGCACTAACACACAAGGACGCCTACCCCCTGCCACGAATTGAAGAGTCCCTCACGACCCTGAAGCAGGCGGCATGGTATTCCACCCTGGACCTGGCGAGTGGGTATTGGCAGGTCGAGGTGGATCCTCTCGATCAAGAAAAGACCGCATTCACCACACCATTGGGCTTGTACCAGTTCGAGAGGATGCCCTTTGGCCTGTGCAATGCCCCCGCCACCTTCCAGCGCCTAATGCAGCGTTGCCTTGGCAACCAGGTAAACGACTTCTTATTGGTTTACCTGGATGACGTAATTGTGTTCTATTCCTGTTTTAACAGTCATCTGGACCACCTCGAGCAGGTCTTCGAGCGCCTTCAAGCGCATGGCCTTAAGCTCCAACCCCACAAGTGTCATCTCTTCCGTCGGGAGGTCCGATACCTGGGCCACGTGGTCAGCGGACGTGGAGTGGCCACCGACCCAGAGAAGACTGCTGCAGTGAAGGAATGGCCTGTTCCGAGCACGGTGAAGCAGGTGCGGTCTTTCCTGGGCTTCGCAGGCTACTACCGACGATTTATCCCTGGCTTCTCGAAGATTGCCATCCCCCTCCATCGCCTGCTCGAAGGCACTACCGGAGCCAAGTCTGCTGCTGTCCTGTGGACGGTGGACTGTCAGTTGGCCTTCGACCGATTGAAGACTGCACTGTTGGAAGCCCCAATCCTGGCTTATGCGGACTTCAACCTGCCATTCCGTGTGTATGTGGATGCAAGCCTGAGTGGGTTGGGTGCCGTGCTGTCGCAAGTCCAAGATGGGCATGAGCGGGTGGTTGCCTACGCGAGCCGAAGCTTGCATCCAGCTGAGCGCAATGACCAGAACTATAGCTCGTTCAAGCTGGAGCTGCTGGGGCTCAAGTGGGCAATCACCGAGAAGTTTAAGGACTACCTCTGGGGGGCCGAGATCGAAGTCTTTACCGACAACAACCCGCTGGTGCACTTGGCAACAGCCAACCTGGGAGCCACAGAGCAGCGGTGGGTAGCCCAGCTCGCCAACTATCGTTATGTTGTCAAGTATCGCCCGGGTGCCAAGAACGGGAATGCAGATGCCCTCTCCCGGCTCCCAGAGGAAGCCAGGGTGACAGCAGTTCAGACGGGCCAAGAACCACCGCCTCCCGGGGACGTAATCCCATCAGGTACAGCAGGGGACGGCGAGGCCATGCTCACGACAATTCCACCCAGTCAGTGGAGGGACACACAACAAGCCAACCCTGCCCTTCGACAGTTGCATGATTGGAAGAGGGCAAATTACCTGCCAACCAAGGAGGTACGTGCTACACTGACTCGTACAGCCCAGAGACTGCTTACCGACTGGGCCTCAATCGAGATCCTAGATGGGGTTCTGGTGCGACAGACCAAAGAGCCAGGTACCGGGATGGACGTTCACCAAGTCCTGGTTCCAGGTGGCGAAGCCCAAGGACTATGGGCCCAGTACCATCGGGCCTCAGGGCATGCAAGCAGCGAGCGAACCCTGAGCCTTCTACGACGGAGGTTCTATTGGCCAGGAATGGTCACCGACAGCAACGCCTGGACCAAGGACTGTGTGGAGTGTGCCATCAGCAAGGCCGGTCCTGAGGTGAGAGCCCCCCTACAATCCATTCAGTGCACCTATCCTTTTGAAATTGTTGGCTTGGACTATTTGTCATTAGGGAGGCCGGCTGACGCTTATCCCTATATCCTGGTTATCACTGACCTGTTCTCTCGATATGCAGTAGCCGTGCCGACCCGTGACCAGACCGCCCACACTACGGTGAAAGCCCTGTGGGGAGCATTCATCCAGACATTTGGCTGCCCCGAGAGGATCCTGTCCGATCGAGGTGGGGCTTTCGAGTCAGAGCTCATGCAGCAGTTGTGTGCCCTGTATGGCTGTGTCAAGAGCCGGACTACTCCGTACCACCCGCAGGGAAACGGAGCCGTTGAAAGGTTTAACCAGACCTTGTTGGCTTTGTTGAGTTCCCTAAAAGCTGAGGAGCAGTCTCAGTGGCCAGCCAAGATGCCTGCACTAGTGCAGGTGTATAACAACACGATACATAGTTCCACCGGACTGACCCCTCATTTTGTGGTGTTTGGCAGACACGCCAGGCTCCCCGTGGACTTGTGTGTGGAGGCCCAGCCGCCCCGAGAACGAGCCACCCTAGATGGATGGGTCGCTTACCACCAGCAGGCCCTGACCACAGCCTACCAACAGGTCCAAGCACGCACACAGCAGCGACAGGCCTGGGACCAGACACGCTACAACAGGAGGGCTCGGGCTGCCCCATTGCTGCCAGGGGAGCGAGTCCTCATACGAAACTTCAGACGTCGGGCCCGGGGAAAGCTTGAACCCAGGTGGGTTCCTTCACCTTTTGTGATTCTTTCCCAGGTGCGGCCTGGCCAACCAGTCTACCGTATCCGGCCCGAAGGGAAGGAGGTTCCGGTTCGCACTCTCCATCGGAACAACCTTCGTCCCTGCCCTGCTGGCCTCGAAGAGCCTCCCACCTCTCCGCCCAGCGACGCCCCCAGACCAACCAGGGAGGAGAGAGACCCGCCACCCCGATGGCCAGTGCTGCTATATCCGCCTGTGCCGATGCCAATACCTGACCTGCGCGCTGCGCCTTTGGCTCCAGTGCCAGTCCAAGAAGCTATACCTGAGCCTCCTACTGATACCCAGGAAGGTGAGGGGGGACAGGGAGGGTCGGTACCTCTGGTCAGGCGGTCACAGCGGCCCAACCTTGGTGTACGTCCACAACGTTACCAGCCATGAAGTGGTTCGGGACGACCACCCTTTTAGTAGGGGGGGATTATGTCGTGTGGGCCATGTGTGTTTTATTATGAGTGATGTTATATGTATAGCTGGATGTATATGTATAACTTCTGATTAATGTTGGGAGTGACTCTGTTGGCTATCTGCCCTTTGACAATGGGGATAAGGGGTTTATATGTGTTATATTTATTGTGGACGTTGCCATATCCGCACAGTTCCGTGTTTTCATCTGTCTGGTGTTTTTACTCGCTGACTGATCCACTGATTGCCGTTCAAACATTGACTAATAAGACACGGCTGTAGGCAATCAGTGGAGTTGCGCGGCCGCGGCAAAGATTGGCTGAACCATAATGGGAGTAATATAAAAAGACTCGCAGCGGCGAGATGTGGGAGACGGGGTACTGGATTCCACGACCGAGCCAAGGACGGGCTGCGGGATCCGCGACTGCTACCATCTCCACCGCCATTGCCACCGCAGACTGGTACGACGCTGACTACGACGCTGACTACGACGCCTTGGTCCCAAAGGAGCGCGAGTGGAGAGACATCTTCGAGATATATTGTCCAGCGCTCTCAAACCCAACTAAAGGAACGTTGGTTTAAATGATCCGATTGCTGTGAGTGGGCTGTCGTGTTGTTAACCATTGAGAGCTTACTGGTTGTTTTGTTGTCTCCAGATCCACAAGCAGCACGAACGCAGACTACAGACATTTCCGGGAATCCCCATTGCTGACGTCATTGGAGTTGGAGAAGCCCCATCGTTCCCCTGCCAAAAGACGCAACCAGGCGTCAAAACAAGAGTCCTGGCCACCCGGGAGCGAATTAAGACACTGGCCAGGTCGTCAAACTAAAAGTCCGGCTGAGGGAAGAGTACTTTTCGCCGGCCTTACCCCCAGGTGGACTGGCGATGCATATTGACTGACCTAGTCCTTCTATGAGCCAGAGCTTTTCTTATTTTTATTGTTTCGGTCGGGAGGGACTCCGACCGAACGGACATTCTTTTTGTTGTTGTTGTCTGTGTCTACCTGCCTGCCAGACAGGTGTTAGCTTTGGGGGTGGGTCAGACAGTGTTGCCTGGTAGAGGCTTGGGGGTCCTTATGTGCACGGGAAGATACTGTGTGCTGTGTGGGTAGTGTGTAGCCTATTGGTTTTATGGAGTGCCTATACCTTTCCTAAGCTAGTGTGTGGGATAGACGTTGATGCCCAGTGTGCCATTTTTGCTGTGCCATTTTTGCTGTGCCATTTTTGCTGTGCCCTTTTCACTCTATTTGTAAAGACCCCAGCCTCACTGGGTGACCACTATTGGCCTGTGGCCCGCTGCTAAACCTGCTTGGCCAAACAGGGAAACTTTTATGAACTCTAATAAAATTGTCAGTATTTTTCAAAAAACTAAAACTCCCGTCTCTGTTGTGGTGTGTCCTGGGATTCCTGGCTTGAAGTGGGTTGTTCGTCAAGTTAGGCGACATCAACAGGAGGCGAAGGGCAATGCTGAGGTTTGCATATAGATCCAGAAGTTGTTCTTTGTATATGTAGTCCAGCATCTCTCTGGGTGAAGACACATTGTCTGGAAATGCATGGTAGGCAGCCCTGACTTCAAGAATCAAATCCTCAGCATCTAGGTCATGGAGGTTTCTCTCTAATTTCCTACACTTTTGTCCAAGTGTGCCATTTCGAATTGTGTCATTCATTTCCTCTTTGGAGAACAGAAAACCATAAAGGTCAAAAACATTCTCAAGTTTGCTGAATCGATCATTTAGACTGCTGAGAGCTGTGTCCACTAGGATCAGAAAAAATACTCTCTTAAAATGTTCTTCTGGAGAAGACTGGGTCTCTTCCTGGCCCTCATACAAAAATTGCCTGGTAGTTTTTCTTTTTCTTTTTGCTGGAAAATTTCTTTCAATGTCAAGAGCTTCAGCAATCTCTCTAGCATCAGTTTCAGAGGCAACAAGCCCATTTTGTCTGAAATCTTCAAGAAATGCTCTGATGGTGTTTGTTTCTCGTTTCAGTGTTTCAAGAGAAACACTGGGGCTCTGCACAGTCTTGCTAATTCGGTTGATATGATACAAAATATTGTACCAAATTACGGTGCACAGTACAAAGCGCCATGTCATTAGTTCAGACTTGATGCTGGTTGCAGTGGACAGTGTCACTGAATCCTTCTTTGCAACTGAGTGGTCTTCAAGAGCAGATAATGCTTCTATGACCTCTGCCAAGTAGTAGCGCACCACCTTGACACTGTCAATTCTTGCTTCCCATCTGGTTGTTGACAAGGATTTTACTGTTAGTTGTGTGACATGTTTCTTCAAAATTGCCCAGTGTTGAACAGATGAGCTGAAAAGATTGTATAATCTCTGCAAAACACCAAAGTAGGAGATGGAGATCACTGATGATTGGGCTGCATCTGAAACAACCAGATTGAGGGTGTGGCTGCTGCATGGGACACACAATGCCTTGTCATTGAGTTGCAAAACTCTAGCTTGAACACCTTGTCTTTTTCCCATCATGTTACTCCCATTGTCATAAGACTGCCCACGGCAATCTGCAATGCTCAAGTTTAACTTGTCTAACTTCTCCAGGAGTGTGTCAGTTAAGCCTTTTCCAGTGGTGTCTTCAACATCAATGAATCCTGAAGTAAGTGCTGACTGAATGCTAGAGGTAGATGTTGACTGAATGCTGGAGGTAGATGCTGACTGTCCACTGGAGGTAAGTGCTGACTGAATGCTAGAGGTAGATGTTGACTGAATGCTGGAGGTAGATGCTGACTGTCCACTGGGGGTAAGTGCTGACTGAATGCTAGAGGTAGATGTTGACTGAATGCTGGAGGTAGATGCTGACTGTCCACTGGGGGTAAGTGTTGACTGAATGCTGGAGGTAGATGCTGACTGTCCACTGGGGGTAAGTGCTGACTGAATGCTAGAGGTAGATGTTGACTGAATGCTGGAGGTAGATGCTGACTGTCCACTGGGGGTAAGTGCTGACTGAATGCTGGAGGTAGATGCTGACTGTCCACTGGGGGTAAGTGCTGACTGAATGCTGGAGGTAGATGCTGACTGTCCACTGGAGGTTAGTGCTGACTGAATGCTAGAGGTAGATGTTGACTGAATGCTGGAGGTAGATGCTGACTGTCCACTGGGGGTAAGTGCTGACTGAATGCTAGAGGTAGATGTTGACTGAATGCTGGAGGTAGATGCTGACTGTCCACTGGGGGTAAGTGCTGACTGAATGCTGGAGGAAGATGCTGACTGTCCACTGGAGGTTAGTGCTGACTGAATGCTAGAGGTAGATGTTGACTGAATGCTGGAGGTAGATGCTGACTGTCCACTGGGGGTAAGTGCTGACTGAATGCTGGAGGTAGATGCTGACTGTCCACTGGGGGTAAGCGTCGACTGAATGCTGGGAGTAGATGCTGACTGCGCACTGGAGGTAGAGAATAACTGACCGGCCAAGGTAGAGACTGACTGCCTACTGGAGGTAGATGATGACTGTCCACCAGAGATACAAAATTTCTGACAGCCTGAGGCAGACATTGACTGCCCACATGTGGTATAGACCATCTGCCCAGTATAGACTGACTGACCACTAAAGGTAGTGACTGACTGTCCGCTGGAGGGAGTGACTAACTGCCACCCTTCCAATGTAGAGACTGACTTCCCACCAGGGATAAAGACTGACTGTCCGCTGGAGGTGGAGACCAACAGCCTGTCAACTGATGGCCCGCTGGGGGTAGATGCCGATTGCCCACCAGCAGAAGTGGACACAATTTGAGCTGAAATGGCAAAAAAAAAAAAATGACATTAACCTTTGACATTACATTTTTGGAGCCCAATGTGCATGGAATACTGAACTTATACTCACCATCATTAGCTTGCAAAGAAGGCACATCGTCACTCTCTTTAGGCACTGGTGTGAGAAACTTCAGCAATGATCCTGAAGACATTTATATTAAAATGCTATTATGGATAATAAATATAAGAGTCACATGTCCATTACATTATCTTTTTCACGTTTAATGTAACTTTTTTTTTTTTTTTTTTTAATTGATCGGATTATTTGTCTGTAACTTTCACAGTTCAGGTGTAGACAAAGGGAAGAGTTTCAACAAAGGATTTAACACATATCCTAGGCTACTCAATATGCACTGGCTACTGAAAAAAAAACTTGACTTAACAAAACTTCACAAAATACAAACAGTTTGCAGTTCAAATAATAATAAAAAAAACTTATCATACATATCATAACTTTGGCTAGCATCCATAGCTTGACTGCTTGTCTATTAACATCGCAGGGTTGCATCTGACTGTCCAAGTTAACAATCTACTTTATTGTCCAGTAAATCAATAAAGTAGTCAGGTTAGGTATGCTACTACTGTCTCCCAACCTTTAGTTTCTATCTTCATTCTTCCAGCCTGAAAGCTAAGCAGTCAACTGCGGTCTCTGCTCAGTGGTGCACACACTCGATTCAGTCAAGTCGCATCCAGTAGTCTGTTCTCTCGTCCTAGCCAAGTTAGGCTACTAACTTTGCTATTCACTGATGTTAAACATACGGTTATGCTAAGGCGAATGAAGCTAGCAACATTTGGTCATAGCCTAATTGCATCGTTATTTTTCATTTTTATGCGCTTTTTTCACTTACCACTGTCTTGCTGTTTTCTCTCCTCTTCCTCTTTTTTCTTCTTTCTTTTCTCACTCCCGGAAGAATAGCTCCTTCTCTTCATCTTCTTCGAGTTGCCATTAGGCCCACATCGTTTTGATAACCGAAATCACTGTACACGAATGAACGCTCCAAACGAAACCACCGCTTCTGTAGTTTAAAATGTGAGCTCTCTTTCGCCATCTAGTGGCTTGGGGGCCCCAAGCAGCTGCCTGCCTTGCCTTCTGACAAGATGCGCCGCTGAGGGTGGTGCATTGTCTTTCAGCTTAATTTTATATTCACCTTTAAGTTTACCTAGCCCTGTAAAGACATCTGCGTAGGTTGAGCGGAAGTGTGTCTCTGCATTGTCTAGGCTGTGGAGCTGAGGAATCATCTGCAGTCTGCGAATGGCTGGCAGGCCCAATAAGGGTGTGGTCAGGTCTTTCACGATGAACACCTCCTCCTCAATCTTTCTGTCGCCTCTCTGAATGACAGCATGCACTTGCCCTTTGACATTCAGAGGTTGACTGACGGGGCCCAGCAGAGGTCTGTGTGCCACTGTGTAGCTGCCGTATTTCTCTTGTGTGTATTCTGTTTCTGGGATAGCAGTCACAGATGCCCCTGTGTCCACTTTAAAGCACATCGGGCCACCATTTATGGTAAGCATTTCAGTCCATGTAGACGACTGTGGATGGTCAACAGCTCCCAAATAAGCCGCCACATGATCCTCCTCAATGGATCCTAGGTTTAGAGCTGATCTGCACACAGATGCAAAGTGTCCCCTCTTGACATTTTCTACATTCAGCATCTTTTGCTGGGCATTCAGTCCATACATGTGTAGGGGTTTTGCCACACTTCCCACACGGCTTTGGGTTGGTTGAAGCATGCTGAGGCTGAAAACGGCTAACACGTTGAGCAGAATTTGTCCTGTAAGCCTGTCTCTTGCTATTGTAAGACATTGCATCTATTTGACCCGGTGAGTCGGCTGACCGGAGAACAACTTGCTGCTTTTTCACCTCTTCTTGCTGCCTCACTTGAACTATGGCTGTAGCTAAATCCAATTTTGGGTTGAGCTGCATTTTTTCAGATAATTTCAGATCACTTATCCCGACAACAATCCTGTCTCGGATCAACTCTTCCCGCAAGGCGCCATATTTGCAATGTTCAGCTAACTTGTGCACTGCTGTGATAAAGTTCTCTGCAGATTCGCCAACTTCCTGATTTCTTTTATTAAACTTGGCTCGTTCAAATATTACGTTATGCACGCCTACGAAATGTCCATCAAAAGCATTTTTTACCTCGTCATAGTCATTTTGTTTATCCTCAGCCAACTGCAACGAGCTCAGGATATCGTCAGCTTTATCACGCATTGTGTAAATGAGAGAATTCACCTGGTAGGCTTTGTCTTTTTCTTTCAATCCAGACGCAAGCCTGAAGCGTTCGAATCTTTTTATCCATGCGGGCCATGAGCTTGGCTCGAAGTCGAAGGGTCCCGGTGGTGGGATGGTAAGAAGGTAATCCATGCTGTGTGCTAGTAGTTTACCGCTAGCCTGTAGTTAGCTTTCACCGTCAAACTTTCTCTCTAGCTCCGGACGTCACCGTCTTCACTCTCCACACCGTTAAACTACTCCAACTAGTTGTCTGTACCACTAGACTCTGTCTGTCGCGGGTTAAAAGCTTCTGACACCATGTATTGTGCCTATATATTTGGTACTCAAGGACACAACCTCAGGATGTAACTCGACAACTTTAATTATACTCCTTCTGCACGTATAACACAACATCTTATAAACAGTGCGCCACACCTGGCCATAGCCGGCCACTACAGCCCCGACGCACATCATGACACGCACACAAACCCACGCCAGGTGCACTGACACATCAGTGCTTTAAAGTCCACAGAACCACTCTATAAATATGATCAGTTTAAAGCCAAGGATAAAATGTATGTGTGAAGTAGACTACACTGTAGACAATAATAAACCAATAATGTAAATGTATACATATTTCCATTCATTCAAAAGCAAAAACAAGGCTAAATAGCCAGGGAATGAAATAACGAATTGATTAAGCATATGCCTATTCAGTGAAGCAACAGCTTGGCTCCGCGCCCACGTTTCTATGCGAGAGCACAGACGTGCGGTCCGGGGAGGCAGAGCCTCACCTGTCATCATTAAAGTAAAAAAACAAATAACGATCAAAGGAAATAAATATTTTCTACTGGTCTGTGATATAAATGTATTTTCTGCATGATTCCAATCATTTCGAGCAGTTTTATAATCAAAATCGCTGAATTTGCGCATGTCCTGTTCAAACACACAGAAGACAGCAAGACGATGACGCCCGACTCACATTGTTGCGTTTGAAGGCATTGATGCAACGGACGGTGGAGGAGGAGTCTGGCGCATGCGGTTCTGTTGATAACGGAGACGTTATAGTGAGATTGACAGGTCAACAAACCAATCAGGTCACTAGTAGGCTTTTACCCTGTGAGTAGTAGCATGCTAACCCTAACCCATCATTAGACAGTGTGCTCAGACACCTCGCAAATCCTATGATACGTATTTCTCAGTTACAGTAAAGGGGTTTTTACATTGTACAGTGTCTATTTCTCGGTAACTTTTAAAAAATCTAACCAAAAAAAAGTCAAACAACCAACTTGTAGGTACAAATACGACCATCTACGGAGTTTGGCAGCCATGTTTTTTTTTTGAGTTTGCCGCTCTGTAGACGTGAGCATATACGGGAAAGGATTGGCTAGTGCCTGTGCTGTCAGTTATGCATGAAAGGCAATATGATTGGCTGACGCATGCATTGCCTGTTGAAAAGTTAAACCTTCTTCAACTCTTGTCGCGAGCAAAGCATGAAACGCAACGCACGCGAACCAAACGGAGCCACAATTCAGTTCGGCAAAGGATGATGTCACCCCATGCAAAGTGAATGGGGATGCGTTAACCCTGACGCATCAACGCCTTCCAACGCAGCAATGTGAGTCGGGCGTGAGGCAACGCATCTCAGATTGCGCAATACCTCACAAACTGGATTGAGCGTAGAACCTATTCAGTCCTGCTGATCTGACAAAAAACCTCAGTGAAAACCTCTACACTTATATTTGACCATGACTGTGAAAATGGAAGATTCTATAGCTAAGCTAAAACATTTCACTTAGCTATGTCTAACTGGCTTGCAAATAATGTGTCTACAATTTTCAATGAATTAGCCTAATCTGCAGCGATATGCGTGAGGATAAGAACTCATACATCTTCAATTGCTGAAAGAATTTACGTTTCATTAGGCCTATTTAGATGGAGCCGGGAAGCCTGGTTTGTTACCTGCATCATCGTATTTGAAAGCACGTTATTAAAAGTGTAGGCCTATCCCTGTCTTAATGCAATGTGGTGCGAACCAAAGCAAAGTTTAGAAATGTGAATTTATCTTCTTCAGTCTTACTTTGCACTTGAGGCCTTTTGCGATTAGAGGGTCACGGTCCACGGACCAGTTTTTTTGGCCCCACTCTCGTGCTTTCTTTGACCAGACATTATACCTTTTTTCACTCTGAATGTTTCTAATGTTATGCCCGGAGACGTTGACTCACTCAACATCGGACAACCTGAGGCCCCCCCTGGTGGCGAGGCCCGGGGCTGCAGCTCATAAAGCCCATTCTCTTAATCCGGCCCTGGCTGTAGCAACAAACATTTATGTGCTGTGAAAGTGTTAACCAGTATGTGAGTAACGTGAGTTTTATTAAAGCATAGTGTGTGTAATGAGTAGCTATTTCATACAGTTTGCTAACCTTTCCTGCTGTCTGTATTTACTAACCAGCAGCAGACCTAAAGGCAAGGGAATTAACCCTGAAGTTAAAAACATGCAATCTACTTCGGCCGTGGAGCATTTTACTCCCCTGCAATCTCCAGACAGACAGCAGGAAAGGTTAACAAACGGAATGAAATAGCTACACATTACACACGCTATGTTTTAATAAAACTCATGTTTTATGCTACACCAACGGAGGCACAACAGACATCACCATGCGCTGCTCACCTTTTGCAAAGTGGATGCGAGTAGCCATGTCACGTGATCACGTAGGCCCACTAGTCGTTTGAGTGCCGTGCTGTGGGGAGCGCTGCTGCGCCGTAGGCTATATTAAGAACATGATGTGAACAGTTTCCCTGTGCGTGTCATTGTTTTTGGCGAAGTCATTTAAATACTCGATTATGCAATTTTGCACATCGTTTGAACAACAATGACGATATTTTCGCAGACGATATATATCGCCCACCCCTAGTTGCGCCCATGAAAAATTTGCCAAAATTGCTAAATGCTGAACAGTTTTTGGATGTGGATTGGATGATTGAACATTCGATCTGTAACAAGGAACAATTAAGACATATTGGCAATTTTACACTTTATTCATTTAATACACTCTAAGGCAGGGGTCCCCAACCTTTTTTGCACCACGGACCGGTTTAATGTAGGATTTTTTTTCACGGACCGGCTTAAAGGTGTAATTTTCCACCACTTGTTAGTCATGTCATCCATTAGCAGTGTGAAGTTGGCCCAAAGACCCCCAAATAAGAATAGCGTACTTCCGGGTTACGGGATATTATACAAAAGCTAACAGTCACGTGAAGTGGCGTTAACTTGTGACCAACACCATTGTATTACGAATGTTAATGCATGACAAATACAACTCACCATAACGCTGAATCAGTGTTTGGTCTCCATGTGCTGAAGCAGTTTTGAATGCTTCATTAGCTTATTTGCTATCTTAAGTTGTCGCCACAAATTATACAGAGCGGACTTGGTGCGTGAGAATCAACTGTTGTGATAAACCCGTAATTTAAGTATGACTCCTGGTATTGTCTGTTAAAATAAGCTTTCTTTTTTGGAGGTCGTAGGCTCCTCTTCTGGCTCCTTAATGGGCCTTTTCACCTTTGCAAAGAAGCTCTCCAAAGATTTTAGTTTTGTACTAATTTTCGCTAGTTTCGCTATTTTTTGAGTGACGTATCACATGAACGAGACAAGCGTCTTGACGTGACCAGAGGCACAGGCGAATATTACGTCCTAGAAAATCCAGTCGTTTTTCAAAATAAAACACCTTTCAGACGCTAATAATGAATACAGCGGACATTATATAAATTATTTATTCTTTCTGCGCGGCCCGGTAACAGATGCCTCACGGACCGGTACTGGGCCGCGGCCCGGTGGTTGGGGACCACTGCTCTAAGGAGCCTCAGGAGCGGGTGGAAGATTCATATGCAGCCACAACAGCCTGGCATCACCTCCTCATGCTGGTCACCAACCTGGTCACACATTGCTGTGGGATGGCATTCCATTCCTCAACCAAGAGTCGTTGCAGATCAGCCACAGTGGTGTGAGTCCCCTTCCCTTGCTCTGAACATTCAGCAGTCCAGCACTCCCTGGCCTCCAAAGACAGGGTATCCCAGTCAATTTAAGGCTCAGCGATACATGCAGTCACCTCCTCCCTTGTTTGCAGAGCCCTTCGGTTTATTGATTTTTCCGCAAACCTGATACCTACAATTCACCTTGTATTTTATCTTCAATGAACAGAGGCAAGACCAATCAGAGAGGATTTACAGGAAAATCTGTAAAAATATGTGTCTTATTGGCTGACAGGTGTACAATTTCCCATTGATTTGATTATATCAGGTCACAGGTCAAATCATCAGTAAGTCAGTCTAAGTCAGGCCTTATACGATCAATTAACATTGATTGTTTGTTTTTTTTACAAGTAAAGAGGAAAACAGGGCTGAAGCACTGCATAGATCCTCTAATGCTCTATATGACAAAATTACTATATGAGTTTCAACAGGGACGTGCACAGGAGGGGGCTAAGGTTGCTTGGGCAACTGCCCGTTTCCCCTCCTCGACTGAAGTTGCCCCTCCAAAGGAAACGTATATATATTTTTAAATAGTATTACGGCTGCAGAACTTCATGTATGCCTAGATAAAATAATCGCGGGATAAGCGTCCAGGGGACGGGGGCGTGGCAGCGGCAGTTAGTGAGAGTTGGAAATTATCTCCAGGCAAAATATGCGTCCAGGGGACGGGGCGTGGCAGCGGCGGTTAGTGAGAGTTTAAAATGATACAGGCAAAATATGCGTTCAGGGGCCGTGGCAGCGTCAGAATTTACGTGTTGCCCCTTTTTTCCAGGGCAGAGCAACTGCTCTTCAAAATACCTGTGCACGTCCCTGAGTTTGAACATGATACGAGCAGAGCATAAATGTAGCTATGCTTTATTTGCATTACACTGTACACCTAAAAGGTTAGGTAACGTTAGCGTTGCGCCTCTCTTTTGTTAGAGACAACAAACAAGCCTAGTCTCGTGTTACCTAGCCAAAAAGCTAGCCAACTTCTTTTCTGATCAAATCATACATTAACAGCTACAACAGTGTCCGGGGGGGGGGGGGGGGGTCTGCCAGGCATGGTCCCTACCAATGCTAAGACCAAACCTACGCCCTTGGCCATAACTGTCAATTTCATAAATCCCTGCTAGAAATAGGTTATCTCATATACTTATATATTTTACACTAGGAATTCAGAGCCACCTCTTAAGCTCCCAGTGAAGCCATCCATTTGGGTGTGTCTCAAAATGACGAGTTCAAAGACTGTTCACCAATATAACATTGATCTTTCCTGCATTTAAATATAGTGTACTACAAGCTGCCATAGGGTCCCTTTGACACAGGTCTGCTGTCAGTGGTGTCATATATGGGCTGTGCTTCTACTGCATATAATGATCAAATAAATAACCATGTTCTGCTGTTTAAAAGCAGATTAAGTTAAACCAACAAACAGTATGGCAGTCCTGACAGATATTGAACTCTATTCTAGGGGGCAAGGGGAAGCTGTCACGCCCATGCAGTCTTAAAGCAATTGTCACTGGAACACAGCCTTATTTTACACTGTTAATTAACTATATTTTGTTGCTAACACAGGCTACCGCTTACATACTGTAATATTTTTTTGTCTGTCAGAGTTCACACATTTTGCTTGAATTGTAGCACCAACCACAGAAATATTTGTGTATGTCAAATACAACTAGAGTCATTGTAGTAGTAATAGTGTCATGCAAGAATCACCTTCATCATACATTCATAATGTATTCAGTGTTTACCTGATGTTAACTATCGCTCAGATTATGGGTGCTGTATTTCCTGTATCTCATAGTCAAATCTATTTTATACACTGATAAAAAGGAATTACACAAATAGTCTTTTTTCTCTTTCAAACATTGGTATTACATTGAACTAAGTAATTCTGACACAGCATTCAGCATTTATCCTGAATGAATCATATGAGATACACATAAAGCAGTAAAGTAAGTTAACAGCCGGGAAGAAATAATATGTCATTGGGTCTTTCCCAGAGCTTCTTAGAGTTCTACTTAATTTGGAAGATTTACATTAAAATGTACCTTACTTCCACCTTCACTAAACCTAAACCTGTTTCATGGACTTCTTTGCTATCTTTTAAGTCACTCCATTTAAATAATTGTTGTTGTGGGATCAATACTTCTCTTGTTTTTCTGTTTGTGTTTTTCTGAGACTGTTTTGCCATTAAACTATGGGTATTGCATTATGTTTGCTATAAAATGCTTGACCTGAATATTTTTGTACAGATCATGCACATTCTTTTGTCCACTGTAGTAACAGGACTCTTAGGCTGCCCATTCCTACTAACCTCTTAACTTACCTTTCCGATGTTCTACATATTAAATTACCTAATATCTTGTGTAGCTTGCTGTCATGCATGTTTATCAGGACTCTATATGTTAAATGGTGTAAAGGCCAAGGCAAGGATTATATTTGATTATTTTACAGTGACAATTGTAACAATTCTAACAACGGTTGAAATATTTTCATAAAATGCATTGATGCCTGTTGAACTAGGAATCACAAATGCACAGATCAGAATTTCCCTTAGTATGATTGACTCAGAAGACACAAATTCAACGACCCACACATAAATTACTATTAATATTATAACTGTCTCACAAAGGCTTTCTGTGCATCAATGCAAATAACAATTCTGCTCAACCCCTCTGCTGCCCTATTTGCATACGATCATGACGGCAAGAGCTCACTTCCCTTTCAAATTAGCATCCAAGATTCACAATGAAACATGTTTGTGTAGAAACCAGAAATACAATTATTAGGAATCTTGAATAAAATGTGGTTTTGTTATTGTTATGCAAATATAGCTCATAGTTCTCCCAGTAAGCATATGCACAGGCCTTTGTGATGAAATTACTCTGATATGCTGTGACTATTTTTAAGATGTTATCACAGGCATATGAAACATGTAACAATTTTAATTTGTAACATTGTTTTTATTATGAATTATTTGTGTTCACCAAATGAGCATATGCATGTCCATGTCCAAAACAAGGCATATTGACGCTTAAAGGCGCACATCATGGTAAAGACATATAAGATAAAAATACTGATAATAATAATTGGACTATCTTACTAAGCCCTCTATCAGGTAGGACCCATCATTAGTAGAGAAAGGTGGGTGTATTCTTCAAACATTTGCGTTTCACTTAAGTTGTCGGCCTAAGCTACTCTGCGGTGTCGATGAGCTCATGTGCTGATGCGCACGAGTCCACCAATCAAGAAAAAGCGTTGAGACTGCATGGAACATTTTCAGCTGCCAAGGAGTTAACGACTTGAAATAGGCCTATACATTTTTTTCGTTCTTCAGAACAGAGATTAGTGTATACGGAGAATAATGGCAGTTTAATTTAAAATAACACGATCTAACACGGATTACGTTACATTGTCACATTAATAATTGTAATTTTCGTAAGCAGCAGCGTGAAGGACAGCGAAGTCAGCTAGCCTACTGCTGCATTCAAACAGCGTAGCCTACTGATGTAACAGTGGATGAAGACGTGCCTCCCAGACTACTTCAAAGGCTGTACCGTTGCTTCTTTTCATAAATTGGCAAGACGGCGTCCATCACACCCTTCCTTTATTTGACAGAGCTTCTCATTTGGAATCACGCCAAACCGCAGCCTGCAAAATCAGGGAACTGATTGTACTAAAGGATTGAAATACAGAATCCATATTGAAGAAAGCAACGCGGTATTCGTTTAGATTTTTAACGACCCGTTAAAATGCGTATTGGATATTGCTTTGAATGGAGTAGCTCCACGAAGCTGTAGCTGTGTTGGTTGTGAACGTTATTGTCGAGGGTCCATGCAAGACTTGCTGTGGAAACATGTGTGGCTACTTCTCTAAACGGATCACTGCTATCAGAGATGGCATTTTGGTCCAGTACAACGATTTTTACCTCTAAAGTGCCACGGAAGATCTTATTCATGTTTACTCTATCCCTCTCTGTCACCTACCTTTTCTACAGTTTGGTGAGCTGTTATACCTCGCTACAATTCTCTGCGCAAGAAAACTATGTATATCAAGGAAGGCCGGTGACAGAGGAAACGACTTTTATGACATTAAGGGGGAAACTTTATTCCACATCACTCCAGGGCGAATTTATAGAACGTACAGGTACCGAGCAACCTACAGTTTTTTCGACGAATCCAGAAAATGCTAAAATCGAAGGGAGGACAGCAGAATGGGTTAGAACAGATACGGCTCCCACTAACACCATCGCGATGGTTCATACGGCAGTTATGGACCAGCAGCACCAAGGCTTCAGCACTACGGACAGCGTTTTCAGAACCTCGATGAACAGCACTCCGGAGTATGGGGAGAAAAAGCTGCCACAAGCCATTATAATCGGGGTGAAGAAAGGAGGTACCCGAGCTTTACTTGAGGCTTTAAGGGTTCACCCCGACGTTCGAGCTGTGGGCAATGAGCCCCATTTCTTTGATCGGAATTACGAGAAAGGGCTGGACTGGTACAGGTATGTGTCTTATATGTCTGGCATTGTGAGGTCTCTATAACCTTGGTTAAACCAAAATAGTGCCCTGCCAGAATGTGCATAATGACAGTAAATGTAAAGGCAAAATTGCAGAGCATACCCCAGAGTCTTCAGTGCATGTCAGGTCTACCGTTGTACATATCTATCCGCTTTACCTCATTTTGAGGGAAAGGAATAAATATCTTAATATTATTCACAAAAATATGACAATAAACTATATAGCTATGCACAAATTCATGACTGCATGACACAGTACAACACTACAGTGATTAATTCAAAGAGATGCTCTGCTTTAAGCTTGAAAACAATGACCATTTGGAGGGAAAAAGATGACATGCCTTGGTGTATAACATCCTCTCAAGTTTTCAGTGGTCTACTTTGCCTCATGATAACCACACTTAATCCAGGTGGTTTGCCATCGCTCTGACAGGCATCACTAAAAGCAGCACATTTGTTTTGTTTATTCTCAATGCCTTTCCAGTTTGAATGATGCCCAAGTATAAGGTTTAGCCAAGTGCACTGTACAATACGATACAAGCTGTGGAGAGTGAAGACTGGGAGAATAGGACTCCATTTCAAATTGTTATGTGGATTTTGGAGCCTCGTAACTGGGACTGTTCTTTTGCTCACCGAGGGATGTGAGGGGAAAACCAAGGGGGCAATAATATCTGCTGGTTCTGACTTGAGCCATGTTACTTGGACTGGAGTCAATGTGAACTCTTTCATTGCTCTTGCAGTGTCAGTGTTATTAGACAGGTAGAGACTTACAGACACATTATATAATTATGGTAATCCAAAAAGATGTGAATTCAAATCAACAATTGAAACCAGAAAACCCATTTCTATTCCTTTTTGTCATGCAGCTCCACGACCATGAGGCAGGTTTGATTATTGTCTGATATACCAGTCGGACCCCTGGCAGTGGTACCAAAAGTGTGGGGTGGGACCCGCAAGAGGGGTGCAGATTTAGGGGGGTGAAAAGACAGAACAAGAAACCTGTACAACCAGTTACAGTTCAAATTTGGTATGGAAGTGCTCTTTATATTGCAGCATAGTAGCTTATAACTAGCCTGTTTGCTTAACTCATAAAATATTTAAGTTTAACTGATAAAATTAAATTGAAATGTTCAAATGCAGAAGCAATGTTTGAGAAAAGCTATGCAACAGCTAATGGACATCTGTTTTTCTTTGAATTAGAAGTGAAATTGCAGGTAATATGTGAGTGTCTCAAGCTTTGAACCATGGTGATGAATTGGGTGGTGCACTTTTCAGCCCAATGACAGAACTGTAATAACAGTTCAGAACAGTCTGTAATGCAATACCAGAAATTGTCTTGATAAGGATACTTCACATATCCAGGATTTTGTTTGCACTTGTAGGTCAAGTCACCAAATAAAAAGACTTTGATTATGACATTAGACCTGATCGTCAAAGGTCTTACATTTCAGCTTGATTAAACGCCATTTTGTGTAACCTCCTCCTACATGAACTCACAATTTTTGTGCTGATATATTTTCCCATATGATCCACATGCATTCCATCCTCACGTGGAGCATCTTCAGCATGAGGCAGAAATCATGATCTCAAGAAAATAATGTTTAGTTGGTGTTGAGTGCATGAAAGGTCTTAGTTAACTCCTCTCACAAAATACAAAGTTGGTTATTACATTTTACATATCACATCTTAAGGCTATTACATTTTGAGCTGGCAGGGAAGCTCATGCAGTGCTCACATCTTGGTCAAGGACACATAATGGAATATTCTTGTCGTAGTATCTGGTGTAGTAGTAAGAAACTCCCATGAGGTTCTTAAGCTAGCTATCTTGTTAAACTAAATTGACATCATTTAAGGAGTGTCCTTGCTCCCTGGTCATATCTGTCCTTCTAGACCTTGTGGGAGCTTGTGTTTACCACCAGAGAATCTTTGAACGCATTGTTAATGGTAAATGGACTGCATTTATATAGTGCTTTTCTACTCAAAACGCTTTACACATAAATGCCTCAGACCTCTACCAAATCATACACTGATGGAGGAGGCTACTATTTAAGTTGCACTTAGCACTCTGTATGCAAATAGGAATTTGCCATTTTTCTGAAGATAAAGTTTAATTTATCTATGTGCAAAATAGTTAATTGTTTAAAGAGTGATTACATGTTTTCCGTAAATATAAAGATACCAAAACCATACCGCTACCGTGGCCAAAAAAACATGATACATACCAAACCATGGGACCACTGTGCCATTGCATCCCTAGTTTGATGGATCATTGGCGTGCTGTGTATCTTGCAAAATAGATCACAGCATGATAACTTAATAGCTCAATAGCACCAGTTAGCAAAGTGGTGGGCTATTTCATTGCAAGGCTCATAGATGTTGGTGGCTTTTGGTGATTTTTTTTATATTGGTATGGCAACACAGATAGCTAAAGGCCAGTGGCCACTGTCGGCCCACTGGGAGTACAGCTGACAGTCCACTGGCCCTTTTGCTGGTTTTCAAGTTGTCCGCTGGTGTGCTACAGACAAAAAGGCCCCCATTTTTGTTCTTTTTCTTCATACTTCTTCATTAGTTTTCACCAACCCCTAACATTTTTATAGATATAACCATCTTTGTTACCGCTTTGGCTTATATTTAAAAGTATTTATTTAGAACTAGTGAAGATATTTTGAGCCAGAAATATACTATTGCTTAGGCTCTGTAAAGACCTTGACACAATGTCAATTGTTAATGGTAATATGTAAGGAACACAACTGATCTGAACGGAACTGGCTTGCAGTCACCTTCAAATCCTTTCAAATCCATTTTTTGGGGACGCAAAAATGTCAGTCAGACTTATCAGGTTTCCAGTGCCCCCCTTGACACTTACATATAAGCCTTTATTTCTGACTGATGTGGTCTCATAACACATTCTGGGGGAAAAAGAACACAAACACAAAATGCCAAGACATATGCATCCAAAGTAGGCATCATGAATCACTTTACCTAAGGAAGGTTTCAAAATCATGGGAAATCTTATTGTGATAGAAATTTCAACAACAAAAAAACTCACAAACTGTGTTTCTATAAATGGTACTTGTGTACCCTCTGGAAAATGAAATCCTACAGAGCATTATGGTTTGTTCCTAAAAAAAATCTTCGTTGTAGAATTCCAGTCCATTTACACTAAAGACTGCGGAAGGATAATTACATTTAATCTAAGTATGACCACAGTGAAGGGCCTCAAGGGAATACTTTGCCATTCTGCAATAAGTCATGCTTATGATATGACTGATGACATAAGAATATGGCAGGCTGAATTCAATGATAGGGATGAACTCAGAGCTGTGAGCCAAGTCCTTTGTTTACACCCCTGTGTCACTGTCACACACACAGAAAAACACATTCATCAGCCTCCTGAAGCTTGTTTGCTGATTGTTCAATTGGCTTTGAAGTTTCTCACTGCTTTATATTGCTTGTTTATTCATGGACTCAAAACACCATGAGGTATTCTCTTGGAATAATTTTAGCACAGTGTGAAATGGTGTAGGAGTAGAGCATCCAATGTGTTAACTGAGAAAGGAGGAGACTGAAAATAGCGCAAAACATGTACTTTTAGCTCTATATAACGAGTTAAATCCGCGGACCACAGATGTGACACCAGAAGTAATGTAATTTATTTAATGTAAAGATTGCTGTTTTTCACTTAAAGGAGGAGTCTGCATTTCTAATCCAATAAATTTTTTCGGTCAAATTCAGGCTCCTCATGGTTCTCTGTCTGTCTGTCTGTTCTGTGCGGTTAAACAACCGCAGTGTTCAAGCACAGTCCTGAAATAAGAAACCAAGTTTCTCAGAGAGGGAGTTAGATGCAAAGATGTTTGTTTTGTAGTGAGTCGTACAGTCATGGACTCTTGGGAGTGGAGGCCTGTCTTCCACAAACATATTTCGGCCCGCTTCCACCCGCAAAATACTGTGGGTGGATGTTTACGCAGGAAGGATTTTTCAGTCCCACTCCTGCCCACTCCCAAGAAAATGTGCCATTCATAAAAACAACCACCCTTTCACCTGTTTATGTAAGACATGGATTATTTCTTGTTTGTCTTGAGCAAACACGAATAACATTCCGCATTTTACGAACGTAACGTACCATCCCGGACATAAAACTTGTTTGTAGAGGTCTACGCGAGTTCGATTTTTCAGATTTACCTTTATTTCATTATATATATATTATTTATATTTTATTTCTTTAACTCCTGCACATGCATCCATTTTTTGCCCACCCCCACCCACACTCCACAATCGACATTAGTCTCTCACCACTCTCTTTTGCACTTGGTCCCATAGTACTGCCAGTTTAGACTATTCAATTTATAAATACTATATACATTTGTTTGCCCTTAATGGTAGAAGCCCTTATGTATCAACTGAGCAATTATCTCTTAGTTGATGTTAAATCCCATCTATAGTGAATAACCTTTATAGTTCAGGCTATTTACACTGACTTAAAACAAAGGTGGTAAATTGAAAGTCGAAAAATAAGGTAAATATTGTTATATATTGTAGGCTGTTATGAGGAGTGAGTAAGCTGTGAGCTTTAATGGACAGAGGGAGAGAGAGAGCACAAGTGTGTCTGTCAGGGCAGTGATTGAAACAAAATGTAATGACAGTACAGTGATTCTTGAGACCTGGGACAAAACATGTCCGTGACATAAATCACAGTTTTTTTATCTTAAAATGTACGATATATAATTTAAAAGCCTCACCAAACTCATTAACATGACAAGGGTAGCACAACAAAGTGTGTTTTGTTGTTGTCTAACATTTAGTTTTTATTCTAAATGATATGATATGTGACCAGTACCTACAAAAACCCATGTCCGAAAGCAGGTCACATCACACATAAAAAGTCTGAAAAGTGATATAAAATTGAACTTTATCTATATCATATGTAAATAACATAGTATTTATTTCACAAACATTTAAAAAAAATATTTTGAATTTTTTTTAATGTACTTTCTGGTCAGTTGAACATGTGTCCAGAGTTTTCGTCAACACCATTAGACTTTTTTAAATTGGGAAAAAAAATCAGGAATAATTTAGGGCAGCTTTAACTCAAAGGACCCCTTTCCTTCCTCCTTGGTCTTCTTGGTGACATGAGAATATTTGAGCTCTGGTAAGTTTTTAATAATACTTTGTTTTTCATATCTATTTACTAATATGCACATGTCACAACCATAGCGTATCAACTCCAAAATGGCTAAAGAGTCAACATTAGAGTAAAATGTTCTGCAATCTAGTGTTTATTTATATAGATTGGCTGGACCATGATCAACAGATGATAAACAAGATGGCTCCTCCTTATCTTGTGTGATATAAGGAGAAATGTACTTTTTTAGTCAACACCATCAGACGTCAACACCATCAAAACACCATCAAACACCATCAAAATTTGTGTCTGATGGTGTTGACTTTCTCTGATGGTGTTGACTAAGGCCATTTTAGTGTCCATTTTAATCATTTTAATAGTGTTTATGCCAAAAATATCACTACCTATGCATTTTTATTGCTATTTCAGTTTCATGTCAAATTAAATCTAGTTTAGATATAGAGTGTCAACTCCTTCAGATATATATTTTTTTAAATGGTATCTGTTTCATTCATTGAAGGATATTTGTTCAAAGACTAACACATTTACAATGTAGATGTGTATTTTTAATGCTGTTAAATCTGAAGGTTAAAGACAAATGTAATTCGTGATATGATTTCAATTCTACTCATTAAACATTGAGTTCTTTGGCTATAAACTTTAGTTTTTAATGATTTAAAGACCTGTGTACATTATAAGGGGAACTGCGAAAACTAATGAGTGAAAATATTTCTGATAAGATAATTTAAAATAATTTCCATAAGTATATTTATGTTTATGATGGTGTTGACAAAAATCAAGTGCTGACCCAGCAAACATTTAATTAACATAAAAAATATACAACTGGGAGGTTGAACCAAAACATGTTTGGATAGACAAAACTTCATTTGAAAGAAATGTAATCATATATTTTGGAAGTTATCCAAATATTTTTTTTTTGGGAAAATCAAAACCTGTTTTGTCCCTTATCTCAAGAATCACTTTGTGACTCCAGAAACATAGGCCTACATGTTTGGGCAAAACTAACCGAAATGCTTTCCTACTGTGTATTTGAACAATGTTACCCCCAAAATGATCACATCTTACACACTTTCTTATTTCAAGAGTTATCCTAACTGTTTTTTTTTGTTAATATTGTTTGTTGTTATATTTTTGGCTAATGTATGCCAATATTCTGCTGTTTTTGGTCAATGATTGGGCTAGGATAATTATATTTTTTCAAAGTTGGCTTATCGCCTGATGGTTGCAATTTCTTGGACTTCACAGACATTTTCCCGACACCTATTGCTTTTTGTCGTATGACTGAGAAGGTCCCAATAGGAAAACTGTATCTGGCCTGTTGTCACACTGTTCAACTTTTCTCAATTTGACTGCAAATGATACATCATAATGGTGAAAATGTGAATGCAGTGAAAGACATCCTCATGGTTCTATCCTCAGGCCTAAAACAGCTACACAAACATAGTGAGCCGCACATTGCAAATATGTCAGTCTCTCACTCACACTACACAGCAGTCTATTCGACTTGAAATTATTATTCTAGGGCTATTGGGAGTTTAAATCTGTGAGATTTAGTGAGATCCATGATATATGAGAAATGTTAAAAATCTGTGAGCCTCACAGATAAAATGAGACTCGACAAGTATGGTCCTGGTCCAAGAGGCAGTGAGGAAGAGCTAAAGGAAGAATTGCGGTGACCACATCCATTGATTGTCACAAAATTAAATTAAGGTCTCTAAAATGGGTATTTGTTCAATATTCGATAAGATAGTTACATAGTTAGTAGCTAGAGATGCATATGAGTAACCTTGCGTTTGTAAATTGAGTCAATTTAGAGTCAAACTTGAAGTTTCTGACATATATTCTGTCAACACGCTGGTTGTTGCATGAGTACTGGAATTTAAATATGCACATCAGCTTCACACTTATTGAATATGTCCTGATTGCATAGGCAGAAACACCATACCCCTGGCAGGTACTACTAAGCCAGGCAGTTTTCAGGTTAGAGGCCAGTCTAAAAGCCACATTACCATCTCCCATTGGCAGTAGGATGATTGGATGAAGATTATGCCGATATATTTGTCATTCATATGAATGGTGTTTCTGCCTATGGACATATTCAATAAGTGTGGTGCCCATGTGCATATTCAAATTAATTTCAAAAGAAACTTGTAATACAAAACTTGTAATGAAAATACTTTTCATGGGTACTTTCATTGTGTAAAGTTAAGAGTAAAGGAAAAAAATACATTTTTGAGGTAAATTTTTACCATGCATTATAAGCACACATCTCAGATTGATGAGAATTAAACATATTTCCTCAACTGGGATTTCTTAGGACTTTTAGTATGTTGTTCTGGATACCTCAAAGAAATGATCTATGCTGAAAAAAAATCTTTTACAATTAGTCTGTCGTGAAACGGTATTTTGCCTGGACTACTAGCCGAAGTGCCAGTTTAGGAAGGGAGGTGCTCTCTGAAGAGTTGGGTCTTCAAAAGCTTCTTGAAGGTAGAGAGGGACCCCCCCTGCTCTGGAAGTGTTAGGCAGCTCGTTCCACCAACGTGGAACTACAAATTAGAATAGTCTGGATTGCCGGAATTGCACAGACGGCAGTGCCAGACGACGCTCACTGGATGAGCGCAGCGTCCTGGGTGTAACATTTGCCCTTACAAGAGCATTTAGGTAGGTGGGAGCAGAACCAGTAAGCACTTTGTAGGCAAGCATAAGTTTACATGGAAACGTTAGCCTGACAATGTCATACTCATAATTCTAGTCAGAATATGAGTCTGATACTGACCCATTGGGCTGTGATTATGGGGCGTGTTTCAACGAACCAGGAAAAAAATGCTTCTTCGCTCAATTGGATACCTACAACCAATCAGAGCAAGATAGTATGACCATCTGATACATTAAAACTTTTACCGGATCCCGTAGGAAGGACGGCAAAAACATATTTTCGATCGACAAATGCTTTGATCGCGTTTCTCTGTTCCTCTTTTAAATATCTGTGAGATATGCCTGCTCACGTACTTATTAGCAGCGAGGCTAGCTAGCTACTATGTGTTGCAATGGATTTTTTGTCTAAGCGTTAGCAATAACCTATCAATAATGGTCTAGAGCGCTTCAGTTAAGACCTACAATCCTCGGCAACATTCGTGTTGCACATACACAACTAACCGAGTCAATGTAGACATAAAAAAGTCGTGTAGATAGCTTAAATCACATAAAATATGTCCCACTAACAGGCTCCCGAGACGCCGCTATGTTGGTACGATTTCTAATCTATCTATCTAATTAACTCAAGCGTTGGTTGGTCATCTGTCCATCATCGTATAAAGCCCGCCCTGACAATTTGACTGGTACGGCATAATCCGGCCGCTGATACTCTCTCCCTAACTGCACAGAGCCAGACTGAGCTTCCCAGACCAAAAATGTTGTGGGCGGGGTTCGGGCTGGTATCCAGGCTATGGAAACGTTTACACTCAACATAAATATCTTAATGTATAAATAACCAGACAACACTATTTTATTCATATATGAGTTGTTCACAAACTTTGCTGAAAATAATGGTGCCCTCCACCAATCAATTAGTTGACCTTTATAATATTTTAGCAGTCTGACATTTGTTATTTAATTTAAGAGCTTTAATCAGAGCTCCTGATCAAAACATTCACTGGGTGATCAAGCACGTTCCACCGTTTGTCTTTTCCACATGTATGACATGAATTATGGTGCTGAGATGAACCAATGAAAAGCTTCAGATGAAAAGTCTCTATTACACACCTGAGTTTCAAACAATAATGATGCGATGAACGAGACTAGTGGGTAGACATGAGCTCATTTGTCAGACACACATTTTATTTCTGTTGGTTTGTGACAAATTTGCCAATTTCAGCAAGCCAGCGGTAAGAATTACAGTTTTAATATTTGGAATTAAAATAATGCAATTGCATAATGGAGGCTAACCATCTGCATTTGCAACAGTAGTAAACAATTACATACATTAGTACCTTACTACGTATTTTTCTCATTATTATTATTATTATTGTGCATTGGCCTTGTTTGTCCAAGACTCCTAAAGTGATCCATATGCAAAGTGTGTAAGGCCCTATAGAGGCGTGAAGAGCAGACAGGGGTGAATGTTAATCTATCCACATAGCAAGCCTGACCTTTATGTTTGCAGAGTCAGCTTCTGATGGCAAGAGATGTCCAATCCTCCATCACTGTCAGCTTGGCTTAATGAATGCCCTAGAGCAGATTGGAGAATGAATAAAGCTGATTTGCGTACTGATAAGTCATGACTTAAAGACCCCACCATGCAGAACTGAACTGTGAAGAGTTTTCTAGCTTCTCCATACTCTCAAAGGAGTATCTTTTATACTAATGCTATTTATTTATAATTATGTTTTCTTTTTCCCTTTCATGTGCACATGAGACACAAGTGTGATAGCTGCATAACTTACGGTCTGATTGTAGGACATTTGTCGAGTTCAAGTGGAGTACTTGAGTAAAGCTTCTCTCGTGATGTTCTGAGAGACTACTTCTAAAGAGAATTACTATTTATTCAAAATTATTGAAAAAATATTGGCCAAGGATGACAATTCTCCATCTCCAGTTTGCGTTCTCACAAGACACTGAAAAAGAAAAAGATTCTAGGGAAGTAACTACAATTATGAAGTAAAACCCTTGCACATACACTACATAAATGTAGGCTTAACAAGGTTAAGCATGGATCATTTTGCTTGGCTATAAATGAACTCAACAAAAAAGTTGAAAAAAATCTATAAAGATCCTCAAAATATTTTTTAAATATATCAAAATAAATAGTACTTTAACCCAGTTGTAAGCATAGACTTTCCATATGGCTCAGCTTACACAGGTACACCATGTTGTACAGAGCTTACAGACATGCTGTGGTCTCACTATGATCAGTGATATTGAAGAAAGATATTGGCCTGAAGTTTCTTACTTGTACTAATAAGAAAAAGCTTTGTTGTTTTAAGGGCCATTCATTTCTTTGTCAGTTACCTTGAATCTCCTTCCATTATATAATTACGTTCCATTAAAAATTATACCTATAACACTATACTCCCTATAAGATGGAAATATGCATGTGGACACAAACATGCACTTATTTTAATTATATCTACATCTACATTATATTCTAAGTTTAATCTATGGCTACTTTCCAAAATGCTGTTTTGTCAAGCCAGTAAAAATTGTCCATTTAAGTGACTGAACACATTAGGTTCTGTTTGTGAGGCAAAACTAAAATGTGTTCCTGTTTCTTTTAATAATATAAGGGTGATGTGATTAGCAGATGTGGCTTGATGATGGCAATCTAAAGTGAACTTTGAAAATGGGACACTTGAGAATCCCTCACATGTCCCAGCATCCTGGGATGCTTCCAGACTACATCCCAGGGAACACTTAAATAACCATAGACATGGTCAGATAGGTTGTGTCAAATATTATAGACATATTTTATAATATTATAGACATATTTTCTTATTTTTTTATTATTTGTATTAAATACTATAGCATGGCTATGTTGGCTTAGTTCCCCTTCTTTGGCATTTCTGTGGAGGTGCTGCAGTTAGTTTGTTGCAGTCATGTTTGTATCACTACCATATCAGTAGGTCAGTGGCGGCTCCTGAAAAAATTCTCAGGGGGGGCAATTTTTTTGATAATGATTAAGGCGACCCATTCAGTAGGTACATTAAAGTATCCGATAATCAAACAGCAATACCTTTTTGTCCACTATTGGCAGCAACCAGCAGTAATATTTCCCCTCTTTCTACATAGCTAGAGTAGAAAGTTACAGGTGGAACACTATGGAAGAAAGTTAAATTTAGGAGCCTTCATAAGCAAACATGATGTGGCTCCACATTAAATGATCCCACTTTTTCATTATCCACATGTCCCAAATGTTGTATGATGTAACATAGCTGAACAGGACACATGATGTGTCCAGTAACAACATAAAGGGGGCAACATAAGTCAAAACCAACAATATTTATTGACTAATCTTGAAGTGTTGGCATACAAAAGCAAAATAAGTTATCACATAAAAAAATTATTCATAGTTAGTTCTCACTGTGAAACCTATGAAAGTGACAGTGGTAGGCTATAGAAATACAGACCGCGTTAGCCACTTCACAACCGGGATTATCTTTCGTTCCAATTTCCCTCACTTTGTAGAAACCTGTTGAATGGATACATTTGGTCTAGGAAGTCCTATTGTTTTTTTTGTCCATTTATCTTCATTAGAACGCTGACTAAAAAGAAGTTTCTGTCCAAGAGCGGATGGAGTTGTTGTACTGAACAGGTGCCATCTTGACATGCCTCTGTCGAAGCTGTGTGGCGTCCTTATAGGCTTTTACCATAGGCTTTTACGTCCATTACTTATGACACGACATGGAGGGGCGAGCATATCAAAGGAAGTGTTACTGTATTCTTCTTTTATCATTGATGTGGCTGCTATCGTCCTGAAAATGTGTTTTGTCCCCTCCTCCTAAAGACGAAAGTATAACATTTTCAAAGAGGTATTAGCAAGTAGATGATGGATGAGAGTAACAAATAACCCCAATTTTTGAAAGGTCTGGAAAGATTGTTTTTGTTCCATGAAATTGTATTAAGATTTAACACATCAAATTAGCAGTCTCTTGAGAGGAAAATAATCGTGTGCAAGTAAATTGGCTGCTAACAGAGAGATCATACAAGTATTGAAGCATGTAAAAGGAGCAATAGTCATGGGCTAATGCTGTGGTCCACGTAGAGTCCAATAGTCAGTCATGGACTAATACTGTGGTCCACTTAGAGTCCAATAGTCAGTCATGGGCTAATGCTGTGGTCCACTTAGAGTCCAATAGTCGGCAATGGGCTAATGCTGTGGTCCACTTAGAGTCCAATAATCAGTGATTATTATTATTATTACAAGTATTTTGCATATTATGAGTCATCATTACACGCAGATTAATTTGTATCTAACAAATCTATATCAGATTATCTAACTGCATCTAAATGCATATTTGTGGTGAAAAAAGGGATTGAATTCAGACCCTCCTGATCGAGCATTTCAAAGAAAAGGGTTGAGATAAGGAACTTTGTATACGTCTTCATGCAGTGGATATGCTCAGTTCCCTGTGTCACTTTTGCACATAGAATACGTAATGATGGTTTCAATCTACACATTTAATGAGATTCAGCTGCATATAGATTTCCAATCTTAAAGAGTGGGAGTGATTTGTCATGGCCCAAAGTCATATAATGAAATGTGACAACGTCTACATCCTATGTTATGTACACAGTCATGGCACCAAGATGTATATGATCATTTCAGGTGCCTATATCACATATTTCACTTCCAAAAGTATAGAACTAGGTCAGATAGACCAATGATCTAAAAGCCAGCTTGGAGAACAATTACAACTTTATAATATCATTTAACACAAAAAAATGACAAAATGCCTTAAATACTGACATTTAATGGAGGCTGTCCCCAAACAAAATCAATGACACAAAGCACAACTTTTATGTAATCACTGAAACATTTCAGCAGGAGGTACATACATTCTCCATGTTTCTTTTTTTTATTGTTGTTTCACAATTTCTCTTGGGCAAAGTTCAGCTTTGTAGCAGTGTTAAAAAATATGCTTAAGAGGCAAGCTATCTCAAAGAAGATAAAAACAAGATGGGTTTAGGGAGAGTTTACGAACAAAACAGGTAAATATTGCATAAAAGTGCAGACATAACATGAACCTAGACAGAACCAGAACATATTTGAACATTCCCTGCTGTCTTTGTAGAGATATAAAATACAAAGTCTCAGTCTGAGACAGCCTGATGCATTATTGCATATAAGTCTTGAAAAACATGATCCGCCAGTTTCTCTGTTATTGGCTCTTCTTGACTTGCCCTGATATTACACTGCAACAAACAGTTTCTTACTGGACCAAAAAAGGATCACTCAATTAAAATCACACAAAAGTAAGTTGTTTCGGCCATCAGGCCCCAATACTTTAAAGTTAACAATAAAGACTTTCAAGTCACAATTCATGTATATTTACAAAAGTCTGTGTTCTACCAGGAACTCCCTCTATTTGCAACTAAACACATGACACCATTTTTCCACAACCAACTTTCATCAAAAGAACAAAGTGGTCGGGGGAATAAATCTAAATGATAGAATTTGTATTCAGAGGTGCCGATCCAGTGTAGCATGGGCCTGCACAAGGAGTTGGGTCTCGTCTTCTGAATATTATAGAGGGTGAACTGACAAGACCTTAAGATGGAAAACTCAGAGTAACTAAGTTGATCTTCAATCATAACGCCCAAGTTTCTTGCAGCTTTTGTGTGGGTCAATGATGATGAGCCAAGTGTGATGTTAATATTTTGTGGGATTGTCAGATTGGCCAAAATACCAGGAGTTCAGTCTTCAAATTATTAGGAGGGCTGCAAACTTGTTTAAGATAAACAAGTTAAGTACAGGAAAAAAAGTTTGCTGAATTAGAATTTTCCACATGAATATTCATGTTACCAACATCAGTTACAGCCAATCAATCGTCCATTGGAAGTGCATTGGACAGCAGAATGCCCAGCTCATCATTTCCAATCATTAGAGACAAGAAAGCCTGTTCTACCTCCTCTACCAGATAAACGTGAGGTGTGAGAAAAAGCATGTTAACAGTTAAATGAATCTAAAATACCCAGAGCAAACAATCGTGTAACAAGAGAATGATTAGCTTAACTGATAAAAAACCTTAATCTAACAACATAGATGCAACCCACAAAATCATAAAACTCTGACTCTGAATGTCCTAAAACTTAAAATTGCATTACTGATTAGTCATGACCTAACTATTACCACAAGTGTATCAAGTTGGCTACTTCAATGGATTAAGGTTATTTTGTGTAACATTAAAAACATCAATCCCTCGTAACATTCCTACAAAAAGGCCAGGCTGTGTGAAATTAAACAGGCAGCCATAATACAAAGTTAATAGAGCTCAAGTGAAATGCTGATTGTCGTCTATGTTGGCTCTGATAAAAGTGTGCTAGCTGTGAAAGCCTTTCTTATATTTCCGCTGAGAGTTCTGTCCGGGAATATAGAATTACAGTAATGACTACCTCGGCCAGTGGGAATGATGGTTTATTGGTCTTCCACATGGCCACATATTATCAAAAGGAATTTGAAGATGATACCTTAACAAGTTGCTATTAAAAAGAAAACCTCAAAAGTGGTACATTAATGCATCATGTTGCTTTAATTAGCTTTGATATTCTCATTCATAATGGCACATAGAAGATATGTTTCCAAATGAAATGAATCGGCCATTAAGTGATAATGTGATGCTCTGGGCAAGGTTCTGTTGGACAACAAATTCCGACATCACAATCTGACACTAAATGTTGCAGACCAGCTGTACACCCCTTCCTGGTAATGGTATTGCCCAAAGGCAGGGGCCTCTTTTAGTAGTAAAATGAACCCTGCCACATTCCACACATTATTCAGAAATGATTTGAGGAACATAATGAAGATTTGCTAGAATATCTTGAGGAACATGACTAAGGTGCTATAACCAAGTAGCACAGAGTGGATGTTTGCCATGCCAGTACAAACAGTATAAAACAATGGCTGTAAAAATCATGGACACAATGATTACACAGAAATGAAGCAAAAATGTAAGCCAAAATTCAAATTGGAGCCAGGGGACAGGGAAGTTACAAATAATTACAACTTTTGTTGTATCAGGTTTAAATGTTAGCACGCTAAAACAAAATGAGCTAACTACCTACAAAGTAGACTGTTTGCCAGCAAAGTTAAGCAGTGTTCATCGATTCATATGAATGATCAATCTGAATGATCAATCTTTCTATAATGACTGCATTTATCAACACTTCCCCCCCCTCCAAACATCTGCCAAATCCACCATTAAGTGTGCTTTTTCAGACCTTGAGTAGTAAACAGAATATCAGACAGGTCCGCCCAGAACTGACACATATCTCTTCATTCTTTAGCTTCACTTTTGAAATAAGTTTATGCCGCCATTTGTTTTAAAGTCACTGGTACAATAGCTCATGGAATCTGATATCTTCAGATTCGACCTGTGCCACATCAACACGTTCTCATTCCCAATTTGTCAAAATGTGAAGCTTGGTCAGTGGCCTATAGCGTCAAAAAGTGACGCAATAACTGCCTTCTAGCGTCATTTTTCGACGTGAAAGGTTGTTTCATTGATTCCTATTAGGCGCCATTTTTCTACGTGCAAGGGTGTTTCATTGATTCCTATTACACCGAAGCTGTCAAGTTCTCTAGGAACTCAGTAGCATGTGGAAGATCCATACGTAGCCACAACAGCTTGGCACCTCCTGTGGGATGGCATCCCATTCCTGAACTAGAATTTGTAGCAAGTCAGCCAACATGGTTGCATTGGTCACTCTGGCACGTACAATTTGGTTGAGGTCTGGACTCACGGCAGGCCTTTCCATTCTCTCCACTCCCAAGTTCTGGAGGTACTCTGTGATGATCCTGCCTCTGTGGGGGTGAGCGTTGTCATCCTGGAGGATGGAGTAAGGTCCCAGATTCTGGAGATATGGGGTCGCCATTGGCTCCAGAATCTCATTCCGATATCTCACTAAATTCCAACAGAAGAATATTGCAGGGGATTTTGGCAAACATTTTTGGGCTGCTACCCACACGGTTAGCTGTGTTGCTCATTCCATGAATGCTCGATCCACATGCTAATGAGGTCCCTGACAGTGTAAAATGAATATTGTGTAAAAATGGTCAATATGTGTTTTTTTTTCTTAATACTGTGGGAGAATCATCAAATCCACCAAGCAACTCAAAACAAGAGTGAATACCAACAGAAGAATATTGCAGGGGGTTTTGGCACATTTTGGGCCACTACCCACACGGTTAGATGTGTTGCTCATTCCACGAATGCACGACCCTTACAAGTTGTACCTCGTTGTAAAGGTGACTAATCAGGCTTTCCAATGATATACAATACAATACCAATTGGTATTATTAAAGGGGAGGGATAAGCGACTGAAGAAACGTTTCCGAACTTTTTTTGAGGAGTTTATATATCTATGGTTTCTGCAACGGAGCTGTGTTTTTTTCTGAATAAAAGGCACAATAGCGTTGACATTTCTCACCCGAGTCATTTTTATACTCAGAGTTTTATGATCTACGTGAATTTATTATTATGACTATGAGGATTAACAATACACAAGAAGCATGTTACGTTGTCATGTTACAGTTTTTTCCCAGAGAGGTTAGATTTTATATTGATATTGATATACGCACATAAAAGCATTATAATTTCAACCTCTTCGTCATATGAATGATTCCTTCACTGACCAAGGCTGTTAAACCACTGACTACAATTCAATTAATTTATATAGTGCAAAAACAATTACATTGTCTCCTTAGAAGTGGTAATAATGGAGGGGCAACATGGCAAATGGTCAGACCATTGCTGATATTCACCCCCAGGAACCTGAAGCAGCTGAACTTTTCCACCTTAGGTCAGTTGATGTGTAGTGGTGCATGCTCCACCTCCTGCCATCTCCTAAAGTACATAATCATCCCCTTAGTCTTGCTACAACTAGCAATGAATTCGAGCAGAACTTAGCTATGGCGAAGACCACGCTGTTGTCGTTAGTCGGAAAAAGCTTCACCGTTGATGAAAACAATTACCACTTTGACTAAACTAGGCAAAAAAAATATACTGTACATACAATTCTTAACTACTGTATAATATTTGGGCCAACTGAAAGTTTAAGTCTCCAAACACTAAAGGTTTTAAGCTGAGCAGGAACGTAGCTGTCTCTTGGTCTTCAGGAATTCTGGGGTACTTAGCTCTAAAGTAGGAAACTAGTATTTTGAAAGAAATGTAAAATATAAGTTCTGATTGGCTTATAACCAACCATTATGAATAAAAGGGAATACAAATTGGTTTTAACATAGAAAGATTAAAGTAATGCATCATAACTTAGAAGCTAAACTAAAGAACTCTGGGAAACTGAGTGCTGGCACCTGATAGCTTAGTAATGAAGCAAAAAACAGTAGGACTGTCGCAATAAGCACATTTCTAGAGAGCCCTTCACATGCATCACAGCTCCCCCCATCTGAATCACCTTGGATGTCATGAAAGGCACTTTTTAATTGAATGTATTACTATTATTATTATTATTATGCCATCAAAAATAATTTAGTGATTTTATAAACCATTATCATAATATGCTCATTATCAAGCGTTTAGAACATCACACTGGATCTGCACACATTCATTTTCACTCAAGGGTGTCGGAGCTTAGCTTTTGGTACATGCCAAGGCTAAGATCAGGGTTATTTTGCACTGCATACTAATTAATAATTCATAGTGGGACTTACACATACATGTCTTGTAAAACAAGCACTTTGATTAATATTACTGCTGTTATTGGCTTCATGCATGACAGTAATGCCATCTAAACTCTGGAGTGCATGTAGGTCGTGTCATCGGTTTCTTTTCCGACAGGCTTGAACACACATCTGTTGTTGTATAGGTGTAAGCAGACAGTCTACATAAACCAGATGCAGGCAAAAAAATCGAAACTCTCCACGAACGCATACAGCGTAATCATAGCCATAGAGTCCATTAAGGCATGCAGCGTAATCATTGCGTAGAGTCCATGTCTTGGTGGGTCGGCTGTTTTGTCGGCACATAAAGGAGCATTTTGGATCACTGGTGTATGTGTATACAAACACATATATTTTTTCATCAAAATGGATGAAGAGTTGGGGATTCATGGACAATTTTAGAGGTTACCACTTTTTATTATAGACTCTGTTCTAAAAAATCTCACAGCGCCTTTTCTAAGGACATACAATAATGATTGTCATACCTGTAAACAGAACTGCTGGTGTCATTTAAATAAACCACATCCTATCTAAATACAACTTTTAATAACATGCAATTTTACAAGAAGTAGATTGTGGTTATGAATTAATTAATCAACTAAATTCATATTATCTTAGGTCACCCAATATAAATTAGAGACAACCAGTCCCACTGTAGTGTACATAAAATGCATTGGAATGAAATTAAGATTTTGGAAAGTGGTTTGTGAGTACTTTTGGGTAGCAGGGGCTAGGAGAAGACCTAATAGAAAAAGAGCAATCTTTCAGATTATAGCTACAAGAGAGACTACCCTCTGGAGATAAAGATATCTGGGATTTATTTCATCTATGAATGTTGACATGTTTTTTTAAGCCTTCCCGTTGGTAGTGAGGATTACAAGAGTTAATCTTGGGATCTGTAAAACATTATCCTACATTGGCAATGTGTGTTTGTGTCAGATTCTCTCACAGTGTCAATCTAGCTCTGTTTAGGAGATTAAAGTTGTGCACAGAGGTTTGCGGGATGTGCTTAAACAAGCTGTTCATTTGGTCGCAGCCTCTGAGAGCTGTGGGGAGATTCTAGGATTATATCTACCTCATCACCTTGGTATATCTCAACACTGTTTGTTTTGAGCAGAGACCTGACCCTGGCATACAGTTTATGCTTTCCATCAGCCTACAACAGGCACAGATCAAGTCAAGGAAGTGTGGCCTAGAAAATCTCATAAGGATGTTCTGCCACCCTTCTGCAGGAATTTTAAACATTTGGAAAAACTACTTATTAAATGACCAAAAATCTTTATTGAAAGCTACTTAAAACTCCAACTTATGTAATTATTTACTACTAAGCTCCATCTGACCTGCTCTGGTTGGTCTGTCGGTCTCCCTATACTTTCTCTCTCTTTTTTTGTAGTTAAATTCATGTACGTTTGAAAAATACACAGTGCAAGGTAATCATATCTTGCCGCAGATCTCTATTTAGAAAGGCTTTTTGACTGTCAGAATTTACCAGTTAAGCTCATATGGTAATACTGATGTTTTGTGATGACACAGAGAATTGCAGTTAGGCGACACCATCAAATAGCAGAGACTAAATAACTAGAGACTAAAATATAGAGGATAGAGTCCTGACTTTTGTGTGTGGCAGGAAACACAGGTCCCAACAGCAACAGCAGCCTTCCCATTGGTCCTAGTGCCTTTCCTGTCTTATTTGAAACACAACGGTACCTCTTTTTTGGATGGGGGAGAATGGTTGAACTTTAAAATGGTACCACCTCTAATGTTCTTGTGTTATTTCACTATTGAGAATCTGATATAGTATCATTGTCAGTGAAGTGTAATCAAGTATCTCTGCTGCTATACACAGCTATGGCAGAGAGAGGGAGAGGGAGAGAAAAAGAGAGTTGATCTGAGTAATCTGTGTCAGTCAAGTAAAAGCACCATTTGGATTACTAAGGGTTGCAATGATGGATAAGCTTAGCCCTTAATGGAGGAGATTAGACTCTCTAAACATGACATAGCATTCTTAGCTGCCTTTTTATGCCAGATGTTCACCAATAAACATCATGGAGTAATTATGATCCAAACCACCCTACCCCTACCTGTTTAGCTTGCTTTTACCCAAGGCATGTTCTAGTGTTGATGGACTGACTGAAAACCGGGTTCATTGAACTTGGTAAGTTCACTGAGCTGGTCGAATCGGCTGGCAAGAGCAAATTAATTTGTATTTGTATAGTTAATATTGTTTTTCTTTCATCGTTTATCTCAGTATGGCATAAATACCAAGCCAGATCTGTTTCCATAGCTAGCAAAGTCTTGGCAGGACTTGCCATTTGTTCTATAGTGTTTTGGCAGGACTTGCCCTTTGTTCTATGGTGTTTTAATCTCCTACACCACTAACCCCTCTACTGCCCTAGTGGTATTGCTCTGCATACCGTGAGTAATAAAGGAAAAGTGTGCCACTTGCAGGAAACTTGTCAGTGAACTTCTAATAATCATGTGTGTATAAGGTGGGGGACATGGGGTCTAAACTTAGCTGGCATTTGGCCCTGTTGCACAACCCTCTCAGCCACTCACATGCCCTGCTCCAAGCCTACCCTCCCTTGCATGCTGGGCAGGCTATCACCTAACAACCTATTTTAGCCTCCTGTATCTAAACAAGTATATAGGGGTCCCAAACCCACTATTCCAAAGTGAATTTATCCAGACTCCAGTCTGTGAGGCTTCACATAGCTGTAGAGAACCTGCTTCCATTTAATGCTACGAGTATCACATACTTGTGAAGGTTAGATGAAGCTAAGATTATAGCTGATGTACACCACTATGGCGGACCTCCATGATTAGGAACCCGGTCACTCAGGAGACTTCCCTTAAATGTTTGTACATCCCCCATCATCCCATCAGCCCCAACAGCTTAGTCTTTATCTGCGCTCACCAATACTGAGCAGACTGTGAACTAATTCATGCTACCTGGCCCTACCCTGGGCGCCTCTTCACTGGGAACAGACTCCTTGGCGAACCAAAAAAAAAGACTTATGGCCTATCAGGCACCAATCCTGTGGAATATTTATAGAGTCTTGGCTACTCAATACGATCCCTTGGGGTACTGAGTGAAGCTCATCATTCAGCAGCTGTGGGATAAGCAGCATGGTTGAGATGACCCCCTCTTACCCTCCAAACTCCGGCAAGCCTGGTCCAGCTGTGAGGCTGAGCTTGAGTCACCTTTTGCAGTGATCAGCGCAGGCTTGCAGGAGTCTGTTCCCAGTGATGGAGGACTGGCCCTGGTCGATGGAGCCTCTCTTGGATGGAGGTATCCCCAACCGGCATCTCTAACACCTCTTAGAGATGGGTGGTAAAGGCATCGAGGCAAATCTTCTTACCAAATCTTAGAAAAGAGTATGGATATAGAACCTCAAATCGGTTTTAGGGTTCTATTTCCATACTCTTTTCTTTTTATTCACCACAATGGGTAATTGTTTTAATATCACTGTAGACTTATTGTGCAACTCTGATAAGTAAAGCTTGATTTAGCCTGACACTTGAAGCACTAGCCAATTACCCCTTTGTTCAAGACAGATATTTCTTAAATGCAATATAGACTATTTTAATTTCAACCCCACTTAATGAAACACACTTTAGATAATGTTTTGAAAGTAGATTTGTACAACTGATGAATGTAGGCGCATATCTGTAGAAACCTCACAGAATTAAAGCATGATAAAAGAAACACTATATAGCACTGCAGTGTTAAGGATATACACTGATCATTATGTAAGCTCTTAAAATGGGGCCTGTAGAAAGCACAGATGGAATCAATTAGAAATGACTCGTCACAAATTAGGGGAGAGAGGACTCAAATGCATAACAGAGGAGGCAGGAGTAAAGCAAAAGCGTGATTTACTTACTCAAAGAACAGAAACAAAAACCAGGCAGGCAGAATAGAGACCAAAGACTACAGACCAAGAGAGAGACCAAAGACCAAAACAGAATCCGAAAGAGTAAGGCACAAAGGTCAATCAGGAAAACAGATACTATTATGACAGTGAACTAGCAGACAACATAGAAGAAAAGAAAACACAGATTAAAAGTACAGACCAATTATGCACAATGAGAAACACAATGGGAAACAGGTGAGCACAAGAAACTAAACAATGACAGGAAGTCACATGTGACAGGTGAGGGGCGGAGACAACACATGGAACAATAGAAGCATGTGTCAAAACGTAAACAGAAGCACGCAGCAAAACAGTAAACACAGAGTACAAAATGGCCACTAAGTTGGGCAACACAGAATCCCGCCTAAAACCCTGACATTACCAATTACATTGTTGTTGATTTCTTTGCAGGGTAATCTCAAACTATCATGGTTATTTCCCCTGATCATTTCATTAGTAATGTATTGTGTATATTGTAACATTGTTGCTAATGTGTCATCCTTGAGTTTTTAAATTATTTAAGATACTTTAGGTATTTTCAACATCATTTACTTGTGTTTTACAGAGACTTAATGCCCTCTACGTTGGAAGGCCAGCTTACAATGGAAAAGACGCCAAGCTACTTTGTAACAAGTCATGCACCTAAGAGGATATACTCAATGGCTAAAGACATCAAACTAATCATTGTTGTACGTAATCCGGTTACCAGAGCCATTTCAGATTACACCCAGACTCTCTCCAAAAAACCAGAGATCCCAACATTTGAAGTTCTGGCGTTCAAGAACCGGACACTAGGACTTGTTGATGCCTCATGGAGTGCCCTTCGGATTGGTATCTATGCATTACACCTAGAGAGTTGGATGCAGTATTTCCCCCTCTCTCAGATGCACTTTGTCAGTGGAGAGAGTCTTATTTTGGATCCAGCTGTTGAGATGGCAAAAGTGCAAGACTTCCTGGGATTGAAGCGCATTGTTACTGACAAACACTTCTATTTCAATAAAACCAAGGGATTTCCTTGCTTGAAGAAGCCAGAAGACAGCGGTGCCCCACGTTGTCTTGGAAAGTCAAAAGGCAGAATTCACCCCAGAATAGACCCTGATGTTATTCACAGACTGCACAAATTCTACAAGCCCTTTAACATGATGTTCTACCAGATGACAGGGCAGAACTTCCAGTGGGAATCAGAGGAGATTATTGACTCTCAGAGTTCCCAGGACTAGTTAAGTGCAGAGGTTCATAGCAATACCACCAGCCTTTCCATACCAGAGCCCCATCTTGTGTTATCCCTCAAATGATTGCTTGCACACATTAATCAGTCACAGCTGTCTTCTCAATGTGTCTGTATTCATATAAAAAGTGTACAATGTGATGCGCTAATTCACACCCCCTCTGTTCATATTGTTACTGATGGCAGAGCATCACTGTTTATCTCATGTATACAAAAGATACATGCACATACAAACACACACACACACACACACACACACACACACATATATATAAATATATATATATACATATATTTTTTTTATACGTTAAATTAAGATGACTATTGTTTGTTCACATTAAGTCATGTTCACTCTGATGCATGCGATGAGTAAAGTGTCCTTAAGTCCATCTCCTTGACAGATTTTTGCCTGTTCCCTGCCCCCCCTCGCTGATTCTTACATTGACTGTGTTATGTACTCATGATGTCATGATGACATTTTCTGTGTTATGTAGTGCTTCAACTTTCATACCAACTCAGTAACATGACATCATTGCCAATTTTAGATTCATAGTTAAATCGCAACCTCAGTGAATAAAAAAAAAAGCCAGGATGGAAAAAGGAAAATCATTAAGATGTTAACATTACTTTACATTGGCAGGTATCCCTGTACCCTTTAAAACACAAAATAAAACTGGGGGTCACATACACTACCACGTAAACGTTTGGAATCACCCAGAAAATAACACGTTTTCCAGGAAAACCATATTTTTATCCACCAAAGAAGGTGCAAAAATGAATAGAAAAGTATAGTCAATGCATTGACATGGTTTGAAATAATGTTTTCTGCTTGAAATAATATTTTTATGATTGTATGTTTTCATCAAAGATTCCTCCATTTGCAGCAACTTCAAACTTTGCAGCATTACAGCTTAAATGGTGCTTCGCTACTAAGGTCTGACAAAATTTGGAGCAGGTCTTTGCCCTGTGATAGGCTAAAACCTGCTCCAATCAAGCGTCATCCACAGGGTGTGGCATGGTAATGTAAAATTTAATGCCAGCCTTTTTTCTGTGCAAATTTCCCACTTTACCAGCACTGAAGCCCCCCAAGACAATCATATGATTCTCCACCGTTGTTGAGGGACAGCACCAAGCACTCCTCTGGCATCAGTTAATTTGTTCTGGACCTCATAAAGTGATACAAGCCAGGACAAGTAAACCAAGTTAGATTTGTCTGTCCATAACAGGCAGGTATTTTTATCTGGTATTTTATCAAGGCAATTTAGTTTTCTCCCACTTTTGATGCCTCACATTTGTTGAATGTTCTGACTCCTCACTCATGGTCCTCCTTCTGACAGCATCTGGTAAATACAGTGCCAGTGTATTCTCCCCTTCTGAAAGTCATCACCATTTTCTCAATAATAAAAGATACTTACAAATGTTTTTTCATGTTTTTTCATGTTTTCTCAGTATTATTATTGCAAGCATGTATTTTCTAGTATATTTCCAAATGCCAAATTACTTATTTGTCTGTTAACATTAAATTATAATAATTAATTAAAACACTTAAATATACTACATGCATAATTATTTACACGCCTGTGCTTTTGACTTCGAGATGGGAAGTTAATCATAGATGATACAGAGGTGTCACGTATTTGACCATAATTGATTATAATTATTTACACCTACTCATGACATACTAATAAGTGTTAAAGTAGAGTTATCTTCTGGATATAAACATAACCAAGGGTCATTAACCAGGTTTTGGAAATGTAAAGTTGAGGAAATGAAGACCGAAGAGACAAGTTGATTCAAATACGTAAGTGAAGGAACATACTCAAATAAAATATCCAAGTATTTAGATGTCCAATTGTGTAGCATTGGATCTACAAAAGTGGAGGTGCATCACATCAACCAGACGCTCTTTATAAATAGGATGTCCGCCCATGTGCCAGCCTGCTTCAAGTTCTCCACCATTATCTCTGTCCCCAAAAAGTTTAGGTACACAGGACTTAATAACTATAGACCTGTCGCACTGACTTTGGTGGTAATCATTGACCCACCCCTTAACCCCCTGCTGTTTACCTACAGAGCCTAGAGATCTGGTTGCGATCCTGTAGTATATGGACTATGCAGACAACTACGCCAGGATCTTGTTTGTAGACTTAAGCTCTGCATTCAACATTATCAACAGATGAGTGTGCCTGGCGCCATCTACAGATGGATCAAACAGCTACACCTCCAGTCATCAGTCCATCAAGCTCCTAACGTTGCCAGACAACACTACCCTCATAAGGCTCATCTCTGGTGGGGGTGAGTCTGCTTACAGGTGAGAGATTGACCATTTGGTGACCTGGTCAAAAGAACTTGGATCTCAATGCTCTAAAAACAGTACAGATGATTGTGGACAAGCTGCACCTGCCCCCATCACCCTCTCTGGCCCCCCACTGTGGAGTCTTTCTTTTTTTATAGGCACCATAATCTCCCAGGATCTAAAAATGAATGACCCCCAGGACCTCACAAAGAAGGCTTAGCAGATGCATTTTCTTGAGGCAGCCAAAGATATTTAACCTGCCAAAGGACATGATGGTGCACTGCTTCATTGCCGTCATTGAATCCATCATCACCTGCTCCATCACCATCTGGTACTGATGTAGTTTGCCATCACTTCAGGACCTGTGTGACTCCAGGACCTAGAAACAAGCAGGGAAGATTATGGCTAACCCCTCCCATCATGGACAGAAACTTTTTTTATAACTCCCGTTTGGCAAGAAGCTGCCGTCCATCAGAACCAAAACCTCACGCCAAGACAGCAGTCGGTCTCCTCAACAATGGCCCTGTCAAGCTAAAAAGGCACCGGATGCCTAAAAGAGCCCGGGTGATGTAATGTTGACTTTCGAACGACTCTTGAGTGACAATTGCTATGCCAACGCCAATACGTCACCCTAACGCGATTTACCTCAGAGCATCTTGCATTGTACTTTGCTACCTGAGACCAGCTTGCTTGTATTTGACCTACAATAAACCAACCAAAACAACCATGTGCTTGATGTTTGACTTTGGTAGGAAAGTGGTTGATTTGCTAGTTGGTTATAGTATCAAAGTAAGCACATTTCATTAGCTAGCTCGTGCTAGTGTAACGAGCTATCTTGTTAGCTTGAAGCTATTCATCTGTTGTTGTGCTTAAATTAAGAAAGTCCTTAATGTGTTGTGATTTTAAGACATATCTGACGGCACCCACAATTAAATTTGAACAAAACAGGGCATTGTTTGCACAACATTTTACTAAAGAACAATGGGGGCTTGCTAGCTTTGACATGCTAGCGGACATTGCTAACTTACAGGTTACCAGCAGGCAGGTGTAGCTAAAACTTTTTATTCGCTTAATATTGTGCCTAAACGGATACTATGTACCCCGACACTTTTTGGCTATCAGTCAGAGAGTCTCAAGAGTAGTTCGAAAGCCATCAGCTACGTTTTAGTCGCTTAATATTGTCGCACAAAAGGAGGAATTGCTATTAGCAATATAGATGCTAGCGCGCGAAACCTGTTGATGTGTGCTTACTTACAAAAGACCGGCAGCCAATATTAAGCGTGTAAAAAGTACCTGATGGCTTTCGAACAACTCTTGAGACTCTCTGACTGATAGCTAAAAAGTGTCCGGGTGCGTAGTGTCCGTTAAGGCACAATATTAAGCGACTAAAAAGTAGCTGATGGCTTTCGAACGACTCTGAGACTTAAAGCTAATAAGCGCCCGGCCTACGTGGTGACCGGATTACGTAATGCTAACGTTGGCATAGAAACTGTCACTCAAGAGGCGTTCGAAAGTCAACATTACGTCACCCGGGCTCTTTTTGGCATCCGGTGCCTTTTTAGCTTGACAGCCCCCCCAAAGACTGCTATTCAATGTGTCATATTGACGCATTCTTTTAAATTCATATCCATCTTCAGCCTAGTCTATGTACATTTGTAAGTTGGAATTCAGATTTCTTTTGTCTCTATATTTGTTTCTTTTATGGAAAATGTCTTTGTCTTGTCCTCTTAACACACATACAGTAACATATGTGTGCCACTCAACCCTCTGAAGAAGCCACTGTTTAAGAAGATCCATATCAAAGCATGTGTGGATGTTGCAGAGTGTGTGGGGAAAGATGGTCAGATGCGACCATAGTAGAGCTTTATGGCCAAAGCATTAGATGGGGTGTAGATCTTACACTCAATGCACACTCAAGAAAATGTACCTAAAGGATGTGAGTGTCTATACGTTCAGCTTTATTATGCGAATTAAAATTAACACTCGTAAATCACCGGAGGAGTTGTAGCTCTGGGTTCAAAGCTTTGGGCTGTCTAGGGCACTTAAATGGACACATGTAGTAAAATCACAACAAATTTCATGCTGATATGAATGAAACAGTTTCCATCAACCTCAGTCATTTTACCCTTTCCGAATCAGGAGTTAATCCACCCGCTTCTAATGAATACATCTGCTTGGAGCAGGCCAGGTAGAGAGGTAGAGATAAAAAATATATATATAGAATCGGAAACAGATAAATTCATACACGTATCAGGATAAACATGCTAGAATACATGTGGCAAATGTACACGATACATACATTATATGATGGTATATACATGAAACATGTACATGATACATAAAAGCATAACATGGTCTATACATGACACATACAAAATTGATAGTGGATATGCAATGAAACAGAAAACGATGTTGATAGTGGCAATTATTTACATTACGGGTAAATAGGCTATTACAGAGTATGTAGATGTATCATGAATTACAGAATCAGAATTAATGCATGACAGTGTGGTGGGGATTGGTAGGTGTAGGCACAGGGTTTCTGCAAGTAGATCAGGTGGACTACAACATCCCACAGAGCAGACAGTCTAGACTAGGAGGTGGACTACAGCAGCATCCCACAGAGCAGACAGTCTAGACTAGGAGGTGGACTACAGCAGCATCCCACAGAGCAGACAGTCTAGACAAGGAGTGGACGAAAAGAGACAAAGTGAGTGGAAACAATACAATTGTCTCAAGATGCTTTACAGAGCCCAGTGCCTGGACCCCCTTAGAGAAAGGACAATGGTGACAGGGGCAAGAAAAAATCAAGAAAGAAACCTTGAGCAGAACTGCGGCCCATCTGCTTGAAGCCGGTCGGGGAATGGGAATTTTGTTTATGTTTAGTTTTGATGAGTTATGTTTAGTTATAAACTCCTCAAAAAAAGTTCGGAAACTTTTCTTCAGTCGATTATCCCTCCCCTTTAATAATTCCAATTGGTATTGTATTGTATATCGTTGGAAAGCCTGATTAGTCACCTTTACAACGAGGTACAACTTGTTAGGATCGTGCATTCGTGGAATGAGCAACACAGCTAACCGTGTGGGTAGCGGCCCAATTTTTTTTGCCAAAATCCCCTGCAATATTCTTCTGTTGGTATTCACTCTTGTTTTGACAACAAGAGTGAATACCAACAGAAGAATATTGCAGGGGATTTTGGCAAACATTTTTGGGATGCTACCCTCACGGTTAGCTGTGTTGCTCATTCCATGAATGCACGATCCACATGCTACTGAGGTCCCTGACAGTGTAAAATGAATAAAGTGTAAAAATGGTCAATATGTTTTTTTTTTTCTTAATACTGTGGGAGAATCATCAAATCCACCAAGCAACTCAAAACAAGAGTGAATACCAACAGAAGAATATTGCAGGGGGTTTTGGCACATTTTTGTTTGGGCCACTACCCACACGGTTAGCTGTGTTGCTCATTCCACGATTGCAAGATCCTTACAGGTTGTACCTCGTTGTAAAGGTGACTAATCAGGCTTTCCAACGATACACAATACAATATCAATTGGTATTATTAAAGGGGACGGAAAATCGACTGAAGAAACGTTTCCAAACTTTTTTAAGGATTTTGGCAAAAAAAATGTTGGCCGCTACCCACACGGTTAGCTGTGTTGCTCATTCCACGAATGCACGATCCTTACAAATTGTACCTCGTTGTAAAGGTGACTAATCAGGCTTTCCAATGATATACAATACAATACCAATTGGTATTATTAAAGGGGAGGGATAATCGACTGAAGAAATGTTTCCGAACTTTTTTTGAGGAGTTTAGTTGGTCGGCATAGTGCATGTGAATTTATGTTATACAAGCATAGTAAGGGTGGCAGGATACAATAGCAGTGCAAAACTGTCTGGCAACAGCCACAACATGCACCACATGCTGTACCCGATATCCATTACGGCACTCCTTCAAGGTACAACATGCACTGTCTGTTGCCCAGTTTTATTGATTGACAGTTTTATCTGAGAAGAAGGAAGTGGTTAGTCATCAATGCTTTTAATGTCTTTCAGGCAAGCTTCTATCTAATGGTAGTTGTACAATTTCATCAGGTTTTATGGATAGGTAAAGTTGGGTGTCATCCCCATAGCAATGGAAATGAATGCCATGCTTACTTACAGTATAACAGCACTAGAATGTACAAAAAGACGAGCAAAGGGCCAAGCACAGAGCCTGGGCAACTCCATGTCTCTGGTGTGATTGGATGGCTCATTGTGAACATGAACAAACTGAAAACAGTCAGAAAGGTAAGACCTAAACAGTGATAGGGCACAGTCTTTGAAACCAACATGATGTTAAAATCTCGGAAGCAAAACTATGATGATATATAGTGTTGAAAGCAGCATTAAGGTCTAGAAGAACCAGTACTGAAATGCACCCATGATCAGATGAGATGTCATTCAAAACTTTGACAGAGACCGTTTTAGTTGCCTTTTCTCTAGTTTTCGAGAAGTTAAAGTGTACGAGTCTGGTCAGTGTAACATGGGGTGATTATTTTTTTTCGTTTTCTTATTCTCTTTCACAGGTGCAACAGTGTCAAGGGTTGAGCAAAGCACACTTGTGACATCATCTGTTAATAGGTTGATATGCAGTGGGAATGTGCGTATTCCACCTTCAGTGCCTGGAGTTTTAAATTACATGTTGAATGTAATTGGGTGATTATCTGAAAGGGCAGTATTTTGAGGTAGAATAGGATGGTGAATATCTAAACCATATGTTCATAAAAGGTCACAGATCCAGAAAACGGTATCAACAGCTTAACTACAGATATTCTTGGCAATGAAAGGTGAGACAATCAAGCAAGGTGTGATGGTCCTGCCATGGCTTAAAAGCTGAGGCTGATTAAGTGAGTGGGAGCAGGTGTGCAGGAACAGGCACTGGTGATTAGTCATTATGGGCTATTTTGTGTTTTGTATTTAGTTTTTGTGTTGTGTATTTTGAGACATAAAAAGAACTCAATCTAGTGTAGAATATGTCTGTAACGTTATAAAACCTGAAGAAGGTGAAAGGGGTTTACAGACTTTTCCGGCTTGACTGTATGTCTTTTTTTATGTGAATTACACCTTAACCAGAAGGGGGTGCTAGTTGTAGCCAACACTGCCAGGTCAACAGAAAACCCATATTTGAATTGTTCAGCAAGTCTGTCAAGTTTGCTGCTAATACTAAATCAAGTTTATTTAAAGTATTAAATAGTTGACCATTCAACAGCCAGGGTCATAATTACTTTAAAAAGCAGAAGCACTAAATAGATCCAAATATCGAAGCTCCGACAAGACTAAAGGTATAAACAGCGTTTGCAGCACAACCACAGAACCTGGCTAATTCAAATAATCCATCAATAGCTCCATCAGAATACAGAAAGCACCAGCGCAGTTCATTACAATTCAATTGTCAGTAAAGAATAGTAGTTTTAAGAGAAATAGATAGCAATAGTGCCCTATAAGACCATGGGGATATAACCCACTCATGAGATAGATGGGGATATAACCCACTCATGGGACCTTGGGGATATAGTCCACTCATGAGATAGGTGAGCATTTTATGGTGATAAGACGGGATCTAATCGATTTGGAAGTGACAGAACTAAGAGGGTTCTGCTCCAAAGAGGATTAAACGAGCTGGAAATGCTATTGAAGTAAGTTTATTTCTGTGGTCTGATGTGTTTTGCATTGCTGCCACACATTCCAGTGTGTTTGCATTTATTTACCTGCTCTATCGATCAAATAAATATGATCCACTGACAAGGTATGTTTGTAATGTTTTTTATAAGCATATCATCAAGACATAACAGTAACTTGAATTCTTAATCTAAATGAACGTCTAATTACTCTTCCTTTTTCCTCCCCAGTGTATCTTCCCCACAGGACAAGGCTGTAAAAACACTGGACTACTGAATGGCGTGTTGATGGCTTGCATGCATGAGAATGCTGAAGTTATAAAAGCGAGTTTCAGGTCTTTGCTTGTTTGTGAATATGTCTAATGTCCTAAACTTAAACCATACATGTGTTCAATGTACTGTCCCAGGTTGCATAATAAATCAAATGTTTTTTTCTCCTTGTCTCAAGACCTACTATGAAAGCATTATGATATTTTCCCCAGTTATTCTTATGCTTTTTCCAGATTTTATGTTTTCATTGGTCTAATTTCTCTTTGCCCCATGCTTTGCATATGCATAGGACCATGGCTTGATGTCTACAATAAAAGGAAGAGGCTACCCTATGGAGGACCACAATAGCAGATCTGATGTTAAATGAGTAGGACTACATCTTGGATTGAAGGCCATTGTGAATCGCCTGGCCTCCAGCCCATACTACAGGATAGTCTACACTGTGAGGGGAGCTACAGAAAATACTGGATGCATATGCGGAATGATATGAAAGATGTGAATTAGAAGCACAAAACCCGTTGTCAATGACAGCGGTCATTATCTTTTCGCAGCGGTCATTAGCAAGAAATATCGGACCTGCAAACATTGGGATGGCCCATTCAAATCAACGGTACTTTTTTGAAACATTCTGAAGAAGCCGTACAATAATAAGCGGGATAAAATGAATTACACAAATGTTTTTATGAGCAATTAATGAAGTAAGGGATAATATATTTTCCCGTCGGTAATTATCCAAAAATAAATCCCTTCAGGACGAAACAACACCCCTCCGCTGCGCGTAGGGGTGCTGTTCGCCCCGTCGGGATTCTTTTTTGGATAATGACCTCCGCACAATACGTTATCCCTTACTTCATGAATTGCTCATAAAAACATTTGTGTAATTAATTTTGTTTGTCAGATAATCAAAATAACCTATGTAAGAACACAACACCAACAGCAATAATGATAATAAATATATTCGTAATAATAATAATAATAATTATAAACATCTAATCATGTCTGAGGACACATGCAGGACCAATTGGGGAGAGGAAGACATTGCGCCACCAATCCAAGGTTAGACTTTTGATCAATTGTAGAATACCTGGCCCAAAGGTAGAAATGTTACCTTGAAAGCACCCCCAAGGGATTATTCACCATGGCAACTAATGGCTCAAGGCAAACCCCCAAATCTGGTACATATCTGGTAAGATCTGGGGTTGTGTGACAGGGCAGTACACTCCCAGACGCACCCAGTTGTCTGTGGAGAATCTGGGAGTTCACAGGAGTGAAGGAGTCCCGGATACACCTCTTTTAGCGCAGTGCACCTGTCACAAACTTCACACAAATAATTTGCACCAGGGGGATATCCAGGGTATTGCTACTTATAGGCAGTCCCTGTGTCACCTTGCACTAGGCGCAGATTAGGACCCGTCACAACCACCATGCATTTATGAGTAATAATGATCATTTCAGCAGGAGGACCTTTTGAAGCTTGTCATTACCCAGATAACAACTGGCATTTTAATAGAACAACTATTTAAAAGCACAGATACTACATACATCACAGAACAGACTCTGGACCGCAATGGCGGTGGCACTGACCAGTCTACACAGGCCATGCTGTAGGCATTGACCAGTCATGGAACTTCATGATGCTTGGGTTGGAGCCTAAAGCCAGAAAACACTAATTTAATCTGTAATTTATCTGTGATCACTTGTTTTAGTCTGCATGGATTCCTCTATGAAAGACGGAGACAACACCACATGCACAATTTAGCAATATGGCCCGTGCTTCATCTCTCCCAGGGACTTTATTTCCTACCATAAATGGTAATAACCTCAGCGCAGTGGGATTTTCTTGACGATTCCCACCAATGCTTAGTTTAGCTGCAAAATGATTTTGGATCAGAGTGCTTATAAGGAAATGTAAGATGTTTTCGTGTTTTGGCATACAAGTTAAATACTACTGTTGAATCATTTCATGGATGCACAAGACCAACTCAACAGGCTCAATATCTTCAAACATATTGTGCAGTACACCAGGTGGGAAACCAGAAATGAGATGAGATCAGTCTATCAGTGACATTCTTCTTAATGAATAAGTGGAAACTATAATGTATTAATCTGCAGTGTCTTTGTCCATACTACTGTGGAAGGTGTGGAGCTGTCCACTGCTAAGGAACACATTTGTGAGAAATAACTACCCTGGTATGCTGGTGAAATGAACTGTACATTCCAGTGGACACAGAGCAGTGTATGCTCCAATACTATACATGCTTCAAAAAATGTTTAAAATCACTGATCTTCTTGATAAAATTGAAGAAGCCATATGACCTCCTGGAATGGACATGTCTCATGAAAATAGAACTTATTTCACAGAAAATCAGTTATTGTCAGCAGCAGGATACCTGAATTGATCACTGATTTTGGATGTGGATGGCAGGATTGAGCAATGATTGAAAAGTGTTTGCAAAAACACTAGGACAAATATCTGTGAAACATTTGACACTAATCAGTCACCTACCTTTACAGGTATTATGTGAAATATATGCTGCTGTCTCTAAGCCCACTATATAAACCCACCCTAAACTAATTTGTTGGAATGTAGGAGTATTATTAATGTATCAACATGTATTTCTTTATACTGTATGATTTGCTTTTTAAAATGTTAAAAGATGAGGAGCAAGGCATAAATGTCTCAACTGAATAGCACAATCTTTGCTGGTTGGACTTGACAATCTGTTTTAAACAGACTAATTATTTAACTTCTGTGTCAGAAGTATTAGCGTCATAACCCGCCATTTTAAGGTCATAAAAATGTAAGTTACCCAAAAACGTTTTTAATGCATGGACAATTGATGCAACAAGACAATCTTTGAGCATTCGCATTTTGTACGTTAACTGCAAACACATACATTTTATACATAAAATAATGTAAAACAATATCCCAAATGGCCAATATTACAGTTTTTCACTGTTGCTAAAACCCGATTTTCAAAACAATAACGGCTTTCTCAAAACTGCACACAGAAAACTGAAAACCTCACACACAAAATGATAAACCTGACACTCCCTTTGCAAGATGACTCTTTGCTATCAAATCTCTTAACTGTTCACAAAATGGAACTCGTGTTTTCATTTGGTACACACAACCATATTTTCAAAACACACACGCATACATTCATTTAGTACACACAACTAAGCATTAGCTGCACACTACCAAGCATTTACAGCACACAGAAGTGCAAAATTGAAAACACAATCATCGAATCACACCATATGAATGACAATGACTCATTGAGCCATTTCTCCTTCTGTAAAATGTATCAGTGTAGGCCTACATTTTTCATAGTCAAACATAAAACAGCAATACCGTTGTTCTTACAAACCATATTTACAATTTCAGTCTCCTGTCCCACCAAACACTAGATTGTATTGACATAATATTGTATACAAAATGCTTACAGTTTTTCTCAATTGCTTCCACACATTTTTTTAAAGCATGCCTCGTTTTCTCAAAACTCTAAACACAAATCCCAAAACAACTAACAAAAAATGCAAAACCCTTTATATCTCCTGGAAAATGCTACTTATATTATATATATATATAAAAATATTGAAAGTGTGTTTTCTTCCTCCACAGTGTGGTTCTCTTTCAGTCCTGCAAAATACAAATACTGTGAGCACACTATATTCTATTGATATGCAGTATTACAGTACACAAGGCAAACAGTACTTGTTCTCCATCCTGAAGGTTCTAATGAAAAACCATGAAAAACTCAGTAGAGATGACCATTCTCCTTCTTCTTTCTCCTCCTCCTTCTTCACCTTGTCCTCATTCTCTTCGTCCTCCTTGTCCTCCTCTTCCTTCTCTCTGTCCTCCTACTCCTCAACCTCCTACTCTTCCTCATTCTTGTCCTCCTCTTCCTCCTCCTCTCACTCTTACCCCTCTCCTTCTCTGGTTGTCGATCTTTTCAAAGTTTTCAATCGTTTACCAAACAAAACAGAGGCTCAAGACACTTTTATGGTGCAGTCCTCACTGCAAATTGGTCAAAAGACCTGAAAGTTTAGAGATTTGACTATTTGTGTCTTGCAGGTTGATGCTTTGAGATTTTACTTGAGAAATGTGTGCAACAACAGAACTTTGTGTACAGTTTTTTGACAACAACGTGATGTGTAATTGACATCAGTGTGTTCACAAGGAAAATCAGAGTCTAATGCAGATAAGGGAGTCTTAAGTATTTCCCACTTGGGGCGAGCGATTGATACATGACGTGAAGGTTGTGCAGATTGTGCCGATTTTCGCTTTTTACTTCTTAGCAATAGTGAAAAACTGTAAGGTCAGGCTTTAGGCCAAATGTAATATGCTAGCATGTCGCAACCCCTAATTGTTACTGTTACTAGACCTGTTTTAACAGTAACAGACAGCTAAGAGTGCCAACTTTCTGAAATATCTCTGGTGACTGGTCATCACTCACTTGAACCAATCTAGTTATATTTACCAGTCTATTTTTACAATGGGAATTGTGAGCAATGTTTACTGTCTTGGGGACTTGAAGACAAGTGCCTCTTAACTATTTTACTTGTGTGCAAAGCTGTAAACCTCCCTCTTCAGTAAGTGCAGTCTCATCTACAGTGGTGAGCAGGCCAATGCTAATGATCTCAGCAAGTGGAAGCAATTTATTGCAGCGCTGCAACACATTAATCTTCTCAGCAATCCAACTGATGAATGACCCTGGCCAGCCGTCCTGGCAAATTCTGTACTCCCTTAGGTATGCTGAGACTGTCCCCGTTCATCTAAGCGATGCACACTCATTTCCTGCAACATTGAGGTGTCTGTCTGAAGGAATTCCTGGTCACATCTCCACATTTAACATTTAGTAGATTCTGATATTTGAGAAATTCATCCTGGAGAATTACGATTTCAGTAAAGATTTAAAAGTGTATTTCCTGGGTAAATGCCTGAATGGTTATGATCTAAAAGATGCAAGCTGTGGCTATTTGGGAAGTTGTTTCAGACCCTTTTTTGTTCTTCCATCACTGACAACATGAAAACTGGTTCACATCTTTATGGCGTCATCAGCATGGAGAATACGAGCAAACAGCAAGTATGTGAAAAAAAATGACATCCTAAAATCCAATAATGCATTCTTACTATACATTCGAACTTTCCCATGCTGGATTGCATACCTTTCCAGACTTGTCTCCAACTTCAACCTCATCCTGAACTGATTTTCTAACTCTTTGAAGTTCAGTGTGAACCCCTTACATGTTGATCAGAAGTTACACATGAAAAGTAGATGTGTAAAAGGGGCAATAATATGGGCAAGAGTGGAACCCACTCTGACTAATTAAAGTTATTCTGTGAGTGGGTGGATGACACAATGATCAGGATTTTATGTAAGGGATAACGGCCGACGAGCTGTGCAGTTCTACAAAGTTAATGGACGCTGCGGGGCCAAGAACTCCACGACGCGCAGCGGATATTGACTCTGCTATCGTAGCCACCGTAGCCATTATGTCCGCCATTGATTTCGATATAAAACGAAAAGCTCTGCCCTTCCTCTACGTAGACAAGATGGCGGCCGTTGAGGGAGGAAAGTGTACCTGGTTCCACACTCAGCGTTTTGACCGATCGAAATCGGAACACCCTACATACTCAAACTAAGCATCGTAGGTACGGAGGGTATGGATAGTGATCAGCCCGCCGGTCAGTATCGGAACATAAATCCTACCAGTCAGAGTCAGAACATGAATCCCAACGAATCTCAATGTCTGACCTTAAATGTTTGACCTCCTTAATGGCCATAGATTTTTAAATCTATATTTACTGAAAAGACCACAACAAAATAATACCCTAGTGTGTATTATAGTTTATTTTGAAGTATATCTGATTCATCATGGGGACAATAAAGTGGAGACATTAAAACAAAAGCAAGTATGTTTATGCAAAATTAATACTGTCATTCTGACACTGCTTATTTTCCAGGACACCTCTCGTCACATATACTATACACATACAATGCAATATACTGGCATATGCACATCAATATAATTGGATCTCATGTTGAACCCTCTGACTCTCTAGTCCCCCCCCCCCCCACACACACACACACACACACATTCATTCATTGAAGAATGACACCTAGAGCCAAACATACAGTGGAGTGAAGGCTACCTTTCAACCTCTTTATCAGGGGAACAACTCACGCAATTGATTATATTAAGGTATTCATTCATAACAATAGACAAAATCCCATCCATATTCACAAAAAGCTATACAAAAAAACCACAACATTTGTTACTAGACAGCTCCTGCTTAAAAACAGTATCCACAGGCTTTTTGATTTTGTGAATTTCCATTTCTACTTTTGAAACTGATAGCTTATGGATTGACACACACAAATGTACAGAAATGAAAAAATAAGAAACAATTTGTCTAATCTCATGTGATTTCAGCATTTGATAAATCCTCCTAAAAAGCCACAAACTCCCCATGTGTCTCAAACAGAGGCAGGGAGCGAGAGCTGAGCAGCACGGTCCTTGCCAACACGCAGAGGTGCGACTCTCCTGTCTCGCTAGACTAGACCCTTCTTCGTTTTAGGATATTGAACTGTAATGCCCTTCTACTTTAGGAATGAGGTATATCTATTGTCTTTTCAAGAGCAACAGGTAGACATGGTAAACATGTAAATGATTCTAAGTGCCTCTGAAATGTTACAAAGTTGGATGTGAAGTTAATTAGTTAACAGCTTTGTTAAGATGGGAGGATTGGATATCATCTACTTAAAGGGACCAGTACTAAAAATATCCAATGTCAATATATTTTCTGAAAGTCAAAATGGTACAAAGATGTGGTGGCTTCCCATATCAAAGTTCTGCTGTCCCTGAAAGGTCAGGGGCTCATGTGATGGCCTGCTGTGCCAGTGACTGTTCATGTGGGCAGGCCTGCTCTCTACAAATCAGTTGCTTTAGCAGCTCCTTTAGTTTTTGCGAGAAGTTCTTGTTCATCCGCTTATATACCAGAGGAATAGCAAAGCTGCTGGAGAAGGCCAACAGCATTGACATACACCTTAGAAAGGAATGTGTGCTGCTGTTCTGTCTGCTGAACTCCCTCCCTGGGGTCAGCATTGTGTGGAAAAGCAAGATCATGTAGTACGGAGTCCAGAGCAGGATTTGGATGCAAACCGAAGCCAGTAAAAGACTGTGAATCGAGGGGTCCAACCGGGCTGAGTCCAGGTCCAGTGGAGTAGACTCCTTTCTGATGCGGAGAATGAGAACCAAGGCATACAGAACAGCCATGACTGGCACCACATAACCAATAAACAACATGATGGTGTCAGCTGCCTCCTTATTTTGCATCTTAGAACACTCGATAATTTTGGTGGACACATGGTTGCACACGTAGAATAGTAGCGAGGAGAAGCTGGTGAGTACAGCGCCACCCCAGATGAACCCACACACATGCTTAGTGTTGTATACACTAGACATGTATGTCCGTGGGAGCGCCCTCTCTATGTAGTAGTCCAAGCTCAGCAGTGTGGTAGAGTACATGATAACAAGGGAGGATATGTTGAAGAGGATGAGGAGAGTGATATAGATCTCATTGTTGTGCTCCCACAAGGGCCACTGGGTAAAGCTAGGCCCCAGAAGTTCCACTGGAGCAACAAGGTTTAGCATCAGACCAGCTATGGCAATATTCACAAAGTACACATCTGGCATAGTCATGGTCATCTTATTAGAGAGGTTGACCACCACCAGTAAGGTGTTGTAGCAGAGCCCCACCGGAAAGCAGACGATGAGGTAGATGAGGGAGAAGATGGAGATGGCAAAGCCCAAGTCTTGACAAAGACGATAGTCCACACTGTCTAGTGTTTCATTGTGGGCCATGCAGCTCCACATGGTGGGGACTCAGAGATGAGGATTAGCTTCAGTTGGATGGGTCTGCTGGAAAGAAAAAGGGCAGAATGAATTGGAAGCCAGTGATTTTTTTGTCTCCACGTTGCCTTTTTGTGCCTATCCTAAAGACCTGACACTTCACCTGTAAAGCCTGTATTGAAACCCTCCTGGTCTGTGTCCTATCCATGAATCCTAGCTGGCTTAAAGGGATATTTTGGTGATACATTAGGCAACACTATGTTGTCAACGTTGCTGATATTTCAATGATGCTCTTAATAGATGTTTCTCCGGTGTGGGTTTGTCTATTTTGAGGAACTTCATGATGCTTCAATGAAGAAAACAATATTATCGTTTATAAATAACTTAACATTAGAACATGTCCTTATAAAAGGAGTAATGCTCAAGTGTCAAAATGCAAATTGAACAGTGAAAGGTACCTGAAAGTGAGCTATCATCCCCTCCATCACAGGCTGCTGGAAGCCAACTGGACTCACGAGTCCTCAGCCTCTTGACAATTTACATCTTTGGAGCTTGTGTTCCTCAACCGGCCTTCAAAGAGGGAAACAAAAGTAACAGGTTGTCCTGGAGATCAATATTCCGTCTTCATATTAATCTGTAGTTGGGTTTCCAGACAACTGCATAGCATATTTTAGGCACGTCCATAAAAGTTTGGCTAAAGGAAATGTGCTACCAGCATCTAAAAAATACAGTGAAAATGTGAGGTTTAAAGTGTGGTTAATGAAATGGTTGCCTCTTGTCTCAATCTGGTTTCCAAGGGCAACCTGGTGCTCATCCTACTGCAAGACTGCAAGTTTTAGCTTCTTGGCAGAGGCAGCCAGATTGTGATTTTAAATCCCCTGGTACTTCCTGGAATCCATAATGCCTGTATGTGTATGTGAACAATACTGCCAGGGCCTTTGGAGGAGAAACAGCCCCAAAGCATCACAGATCATCCCCCATATTTTACACTTGGTATTAGGTGCCTTATTTATTGCTACGGCACAGTCATCCAGTCATTCCAGTAGCATCTGGACCGAGTCCTGCGATATACACTGCACTGTAATAAAGACATCACTGCATCCACGGACACTTTTCTCTTCACAACATTGGAAAAACCCTTCCCTCAAGGACTGTTAACTTCCAGTGTAACTGGGTATTAAGCCATCCTATCGTACTCACTACCCGGCTAGGCATATGACTGTTATACCTTTACCATTTGTACATGCATTAGATAGTTAGCTTTAACACACCATCCCAGGGTTATTGTTTGTGAAGCACATAAGGCCTTACATACCTTACTAACCATTTCACTTTTCTAACTTGGCACCTTAATCATACAGATTACACATACATTTGTATTCACATAGCTGCACACGCGAAGGGAACACTCAAACTTCTCGCTTCACATAGACTCGTCCTTTATTCACACACACACACACAAACACACACACATTCTCTCTGGCGCACACCCGACAGCACACACTCGAGCACACAAGCTCACACACACACACACACACACACTTCAATTCATTAGTTAGTAAAATTTAGTTTGATTATATATTGTGTGTTTTTACCTCTGATCTTTGTGTAAATACATACTTTGATTATATATGCTGGTCTATGTTACACAAAAATGAATCCTGCCAAATTCTTCTATTAAGAACTCCAAAGACCTTCAACCTTGCTATTAATAAGGTACCTTTGGTTGTAGTAGTTATTAATTTTATTATTAATCAGAGTTCCAAATTGATAGTTTAAATATATTTTATGAGACTGATATATTGCACTGAGACTGATCTATGGCTGATCTTTATTTTGACCACTGTGGAGGACACTACACTTAGTGTGGCTCCCCCTGTATTCAGCTTGACTGATCTGCTGTTTTGTTGAATTGCTCATGCCTGTTAGAATAGTGCCAGTGTTGTCTTTGTGGCCCTTGTGAAGATAGTATTACTATTTATGCACAATTGCACCCTCATTTATTCTGTTGACAAATGAAACAGTCCCACGTTGTCTGTGGAACAAGACTGTTGACGAGGCTAAAGACAAACAGTACTTGTAATGGCCCACTAGACCTAATAAGCATTAGGAGCAGGACAAAAATTGGAGTTAATTAAAGTAGTGAGTTCCCCTGGCTTGACCGATATGACATGGCACGCTGAACTTTTGATTTCATGACAGGCAGGTAGGTGTCAAATAGCACAGCTTTGTGGTCTGAGATGGGTAGTTCAGTGGCACTGAGACTGTAAGGTGTAACACCAGTGCAGCAGACCAGATCTAAAATATGGCCTTAGTGTGGGTTAAAAGGACACATATTGGGTCACGCCAAAGCAGTCAAACAAGGGCATTAAGTCTTTAGTAGATCGGTTGGAGGAATTTTCCAAATGTAGGTTAACATCTTCGATCAGGATGACATTAAGACATAGCACTCAGTAGTATAGTTGGTCTATACAGTACCACAACAACACTGGGTGTAGGCTCACAGAGTTTGACAGCCAGCACTTCAAAGGAAGATTGATCAGGCATACAGCAGTGCAGGACCGCCTCCCCCTCTCCCAGAAGGACTGGATTTACAGATTATAACAAATCCCAGCGGGGCTGCTTGATTAGAATGTAGAGACCTTAATGTTGCACTAATTTGACAAACTGACGTTTATGGTAGCTGATGTAAGGCTAAATAAGAGAGAATATTACACAAAAGTAGTGCCCAGGTTGTACTTAGCCAATGTAATGAGCTCGTGTGGTGAAATACATTAATTTGCATGTATTTTTGTCACCAGGATATAAATAATAGACATGAAGTGGGCTCTTATTGAATGAAGAGGGGATCCACTGTTCAAAATCATAAAACCATGGGAAATCCTCTGCGAATCTGTTGATGTCTGTGATGAACAAGGGCTTGTATATTAATTTTAATAAGTAAGGGTTTGTGGCAGTAATTGAGGGTGAGACATAATTTTTTTATCCCTAATGACCATTTTCTTAAAGATGCACGCACATGAAGTACATAACCACCCACAAAGAAAGATTGTCAATTGTCTATCAATTCCCTTATCGTTGTGGTTTGGGGAGCTGTTTGCCCACGTCTCTTTTTTTTGTTTACAGCTAAGCTGCTTGATTGTCTGGGCAGAACCGAACAGCAAAGTCTGCGGTGGCTTATTACAGTCTGAGGGTTTATTGCCTCACTCCCCTCCACTGTAACTTTGATGAATTATACGTTTTCTGAAATTGTGTATGTGTGAAATACACTGCATTACATTAATGCAAATTATAATTATAATTTTTTTTAAACCTTCACTTCTGGCCTTGACTAAACCTTTGCTTCTGTCACTACCTATATTGAAAACATGAAAATCTAACTTGATCATACATATCAATATCCACACTTAACATGGCAAACACTCCACACTTAACTTGCAAACACATTTGTTGACATGCTTAATAAGCCCCCTTGTACGCCTAAGCATATACATTTTTTTTTTTTAATACAGTTATTGAACTGATTGGTAAATATTGTTATTCATGAATTTGTCAGAAGAACCTGGAGCACTTCCAGAACACGAATCTGATGAAGACAGTGACTGAGCTCTTTCTGTCTCTCTCTTTCTTTAATTCACCTACCCTTCCAATACGTTGAAAGAACTAAACACTGAGAATCTTGAGATTGCTATGTCTTGCGATAGACATGAATGTTTTATGGTATAAACATGTTTTGGTATTTCAAGATAAAAATTGAAAAACATTACTCTAGGTTGGTCCCCTTAAGGTTCCTGCAACGTAACCAAAACGTTATGGCAACGAAGTGCAGAGCTCTAGAGGGAACGTACAATTTCGAGCTTGGTTAAAATGTACCTTAGTAAATAACTGCTTTAACAGTTTTGTTTTTTATTCGATGTAATGAGAATAATAAGTAGCCTATGCATCTCAATTAATGTACCCTTTTTCTCTCAAAACACAATCACACCCGCCCATCCCCTCCACGCACCTGACGGCTGACAAGTTTGCTAGTTTTATGCTGTTTTAGGGAGCCAGGCCAACTTATAACTTGCTAGCTAACCTAACGTTCAAAGCCCTGAGTCAGAGGTTGCTCAATGATACTAACTTCCTAACCGAATACTTCATTTAGCACAGTGAAATCCAGCACATGTTTACTTGTGACATATGCTTAAAGCCAGGCTAACTATGGAAACAACAAAGTTATCGTAAACTCACCAGGCATGTATTTCTTGGCATCCGCACAGATAATTTCGAGCGTTGAAAAGTTACAAACATTTCCCCCTATATTTCGAAAATAAATAACTTTTCGTTATTCACAGGGCAGGGGAGAAACGTTTTAAGAAACAGTCTTTTACAGCGTAGGCAACAGTAAATCTAAATCCTTTAAATAATGTTTGAATTTGAACTTCCGAGAAGAGGGCGACGACACAGCTAGAACCTACTATGCGAATCTTAGAGAACAACAGTACACACGTGACCCTCCCCCACCATTGCCGTCATGAGTTCGGTGGGGCTTGACTAGACCTCCGGGCAACCATTGGACCAAACAAAAAGACAGGAAGTCTGCCATCCAGCGACACGCCTGCTCACACAGGAAAAAACACACACTATTAGAGGCCCCTGCAAGGGAGTTGCTCACATTGCCGCAGCTTGCGACGTACTTGCCCGTACAGTGATACTGGAACTTAAACGTTAGCGCTTAAGTAGGTATGCAGAAATAAACCATATCAGTTTAACAATATAGGTTATTAACTGGTCGCTGTAGCCTATCTGAAATTCAACCAAAAGCATGCATGCAAAAGGGTGCATTTTCAAACATGTGAAAATAATTTCTTCTTACACTGAATCGAGAACAAACGTTCCTACTCAATTTTTGGTACATAATCTCAATATTTTCACACGACTTCAACTTAAAGAATATTTCCAAACAAAACTGTGGAGCCCAGTAGCAACTAACTGCCTATGTATGTAAAAGCAAGATATCACAAATGCAGATAATTTGGTTAAATGATTAAGCAATTGTTTGTCATGAGCCACCGTACTATATTTGTATTAGCCAATCAGGATGCTCGGTGGTCAAGTTCATGTTTGCTCGTTATCTCTACATCGCTCTCAGTTACCAGTGGTCTGGATTAAATACAGTCGCTTATAACCGGTGTGATCCTTGACTCATACCAACACAGAAACACAATTTTACATGGTGTCAGACGCGGGATACCAACTTCTCGCCAGTGGATATTTTTTTCTACTAGCATAGCAATTGGCAGTTGAGGATTCTTTTAACGAGATGGATGGATTTCGCAGACCCGACCCCCTCACTTTCGATGAGAATATCGCAGAGAATTGGCGGATTTTTGAGAGGGAGTACGAAATTTGTATTGCCGCTGCACATTCCGACAAATCAGCAAAGACCAAGGCATATATCTGATGGAACTGGAATTATTGTTATTATTATAGGTAAAGATGTACTGCGCTGTATCTACAACCATCTAATAGAATATTAATAAAGCACGCTAAAGTTGAAGAATGGACCGGAGGCAGAGTCAGTTTCAGTTTGGTTTGTATTTCAGCATGGAGACCCCTCTCGCTGTTGGTTCAAGAACGGTCTAACCTGGTAGCAGTATGCAATGGCATTTATACAATTCAGGTTACAGTACAAAGGGAGAGGGCCACACCCTTTTAGGTGAGAGAAGGGGGGGTGGGGGTTACAGTCAGAGGTTCACCTATGGGGGGATGATGCCAGGACACAAGGCCTCTAGCAGGAAGAGGGGGAGGGGAGGGTCACATGTCATTTGCATTGGATCTCAGTGAGAGACAGACCTAGTACACAATCAGAGTGAGTTGTAGATACAGAGCAGTACATCTTTACCTATAATAATAACAATAATTCCAGTTCCATCATATCCTTCTCAACGTTGCTGGACCAGAGGCCATCGAAAGAGAGCGTTCCTTTGTCTATGCTGCTGAGGTGCGCGTGCCTGGAGCCGATGGTGGAATCGTTACCCCAGCTGAATCTCGAGAAGACCCGGGCCCTGTTCCGAAGCGCTTAAAAAGCCTCCTTCCTTCCTTCCTATTCAGAGAGCAAGGACGGTCCCAATGTTCCTAAACCTTCAGTTCCGCTTTAGTCAGAGACCTTGAAATACGTCACATAACAGTCGTTTTTCAAGAGATTTATTACCCATAACGCTTTTCATTTTATTTTGAAAACAATGGCGGACATAATGGTTACGGTGAGTCAGTAGACCACAAGGCTACAGATCGTAAATATAAATATCAGCAGTAATTAAACAACTGTACTGATATTTAATGTACTACTAACATGCCATTCTCAAATTAAAGCCAGTGACATGAGTATTTTGGTGGTTTTTAACAATGTATACCGACAGTTAGCATACCTAGCTAGCCTAGCTTGGTAGCATTACCATTGGTTCTGAATGGCAGTTATGCTAAGCCGCTGGCTATCCCCCCAGCCGGGAATGTAGTTAGACCGACGAATAGGCACTAAATTGGGACACTTTTCGTTTGGCGAGCGGGGGCAGGTGGCAGGCTAAAGGCGCTCGTTACAACGGGCTATTCTACCACCGGGAATAGCCCATTGGTGCACTTTTAATCGGACACTTTTCGCTTGACGAGCGGGGGCAATTATGCCGTGATTGATTAACAAATAATTGTCTGAATTCGTTAGGTAGGTATACGGTAGCCATGTCGCTGTCAGTAGCTGATGATGATTGCTCGCTTGCTAACAACGTGCTTGCTAATGCACAGCGTGATGACACCACATACTGCCGTCTGACAGAGCGCACTAGTACGAGCAGATACTGTGAGTGTCCTGAATAATCCAAAAAATCAACATTTTTTTGGCTATCCTTGATGTCTCGTCAGACACCTCTCTGACTGGACATCGAGGAGTCAAGAGTGCTCTCTAAGAATCGGAACGCAGTGCCGGAATGTCTAAAGAGAAAGTTTCGCGAAATTTGCAGTCCCCAAAACAACAGAACGATGGAAAGACACAAATTTCACTCCAGAAATCAGAAACAAGGTGAGAGTATCGAATCATTCATTAGTGACTTGAGAATTAAGGCTATGTTGCCACTTTGGAGATCTGACAGACGAGCTAATCTGTGACCGCATTGTGTGTGGCGCTGCTAGTGACACTTTGAGAAAAGCTCTGTTAAGGAATAGAGAGCTAACACTTGCCAACGCTATTTCAATCAGCCGGATACACTAGATGACCGAGGAAAGTAGCAAGACATTAGCACCACAAACAAGTGCTAGTAGTGTGGATGCAGTTAAGCTGGATTTACATAGAAAGCCCCAGTCATCTCACAGACTATCATGAACTGTAGCAATTGTGGGGGTAGCCACGCAGCTAGACGGGAAAAGTGTCCGGCATTCGGACAACAGTGACACATGTGCCAAAGGTTTAATCATTATAAAGCTGCTGCAGGTCTAAACCGCGCAGCCAGAATTGGCAAAATCCCAGAAAGAACACGGCCAGACATACTGTCCATCAGGTGGACATATTTGAAGAGTCATTTGAGGATGGAACATTCTACGTGGATGGCATTGAGGTAGAAAGTCGTGTCGACTGTGTGAACCTTAAAGCCAATGAAAAGGATAAAGGATACGTCACAATGCACATATATGGCAAGCCCACTGAGATGAAAGTTGACACGGGAGCTAAATGCAATGTGATGTCACTTTACACATTCAAAAGACTGAATAGTGGCGAACAGCTTGTAAAACAGAAGAGGGTTGCCAGCCTTGTTGCTTATGGAGGCACTAGAATTGAGACTAATGGCGTTGTCACACTGCCGTGCCTCTTAAAGGAGCAGCACCTCTCGTTGCCTTTTTTCATTGTGGACAGAGCGGTACAACCACTGCTAGGATTTCGTTCATGTATGGACATGGGAGTTGTGAAGATGAGTCCTGACGTTTACCAGGTCTGCGTGGAGAGCATCACAGATTTCAGCTCACAGGTATTCACACAGTTCAAAGACCTATTCAGCATGGAGTTAGGAGAACTTCCAGTCACATACTCCATGACTTTGGATCCCAGCATACAGCCCATGGTCCACCCAGCTCACCGCATCCCTGTCGCAATGCAAGAAAGAGTTAAAACTGAACTGGAACGCATGCAAAGCATAGGTGTCATAACACCAGTCACAGAACCAACTGACTGGGTGTCTTCCATGGTAGCAACACATAAGAAGGACAAGCAAGACATCAGACTATGCATCAGCTCAAAAGACCTCAACACAGCACTGAAAAGACCCCAACACCCAATGCGCAGTGTTGAAGAGGTCGCAGCCCAAATGTCTGGGGCAACAGTGTTTTCTGTCTTGGAAGCAAAGAATTCTTTCTGGCAGATACGTCTTGACAAGAAATCGTCATTGCTGACCACATTCAGCACGCCATTCGGGCGCTACAGATGCAAGCGAGGTATTTCGTTAGACTGGGGAAACCCTGAGTTTCCCCAGTCTAACGGACTCGTGGAAAGAGCAGTCCGCAGTGCCAAGCAACTCATGGAGAAGTTGCACAGGGATGGATCTGATGTGTTCCTCAGCCTCCTGAAACTTAGAAAACATTCCCCGCTACCCAACACTAGGCTCTCCTGCCGAGCGCCTTATGTCTCGTCAATCTCGTGCTGCCTTTCCAGTGAGCACCAAACTACTGGAGCCTACCACAAGGAACATCATGCAGGTAACTGCCCAACTCCTCAACAAACGGCTAACCCTGAAGCGCCACTGCGACAAATCGAGTCACCCTCTACAGCCGCTGACAGAGGGACAGGTGATCCGCATGCAGACATTGAAAGGCTATGATAAGCTGGGAACTGTGAAGGAGATAAGCAGGGAGCCATGCTCCTACATAGTCCAAGCGGATGGAAAGGCGTACAGGAGAAATCGCCGCCACATCCTTCCCGTCGCAGAGCCGCCGCCACCACCACAGCCCGCTGTTGACCCAGACCCTGAGGACACCAGCCCCCCTACAGTGGACAGTCCTCCCCCAACACAAGTGCCAACACCAAACACTGTGCAACCACAACACCCATTCTCTCCCAAGCCCAAGCCCACAGCACACACACCCATTGAAAATCACGACACACAATACACCACACGTTCAGGTCGCATCTGCAGACCAAATCACAAATACATGTGAGAAAAAGAGGAAAGAAAAAAATTATAATAATGTAATTTGTTCTTTGTGTAATTACATTACTATGTGCATGTTAAGGTCTACCAGTACTGTTCTGTTTGATAATGCTTTAAACTAAAAAGAAAGGATGTAGATCATTTGGTTAAATGATTAAGCAATTGTTTGTCATGAGCCACCATACTATATTTGTATTAGCCAATCAGGATGCTCGGTGGTCAAGTTCATGTTTGCTCGTTATCTCTACATCGCTCTCAGTTACCAGTGGTCTGGATTAAATACAGTTGCTTACAACCGGTGTGATCCTTGACTCATACCAACAAAGAAACACAATTTTACAACAAAGACTGATACAATCCTGAAATAATTCATAGCCTGTACCACTAATTTAATCAAAGTAAGGTATTATGTTATGGAGCTCTAGTTTTATAACCTAGGCCTAACCTACTTGAAAGATAGAGCCACACACTTGAAATTACTATGAATATTACTGAAGAACTAATTGCTTTTTTATTTTGGCTGTGAAGTAGCCTAATCTCTTACCAGGGTTGCCTGAAAAGGGATGCTGCAATACCAAAAGCAGAGTTCTATAAAAGTCTGTAACTACTGTTTAATGGTAAGCCTTATGCACCACCACAATACTGTTAAATTAACTTTTCCTAAAATGTTTTGCATTACAGTTTTTTTCCATCGCTAGCGAGCGCTTACCTATACTTAAAATACTTTTTCTAAACTCTTAACACAGACTTACACCTACAAAACACAATTGGCCAAATAGATAATTTTCTTCTCAAAAGCACATTTTGTTAACTATATACTAACTCTTCATTTCAAAATAGAAGACATCTTTCTCTGCACACACTAACTTTACTAAAACACTGGACATCTGACTCAAAATGAAATTATTCTTTCAAAGAATAACTCTCGTTTTCACTTCACAAGGAACATGCAGCCAATCAAAGTACACCAGGTTTCAAAATGATTTAGGTATTTGCATGCAAAACATGAAATCCACTGTTTTTTACGCCAAATGTTTTGGTTGGGAACTGTATATCCACATGTAATGTTCACATTCAAAAGCATTCCAGTAAAAAGCGAATCAGTTTTTTTTTCTTTACTGTTTACTACAGGAGATATAGTAGAAATACTGTTTACAGTATGATACAACAGAAAACGTTTTACAGTATTGTTTAAAGTTAACAAAATATCCATGAACAAAAAAGCAACAGCAAAAAGCCCAGTAAAAAGGGAGAACTAAAAAAAAAGCACAAAATTCCTTTATCTAATCCCTGCGATCTTCAGGGTTAGGCCACAAGTTTTCATCCACATCGCATCTGATGTTATCCAAGGCGATACACCTTGGATAAAACCGCTTGGAATGCCTGATCCACCCTTGACAATTATCAACTGTGATGTCCCTGCAGCCAGCATCCATGGCTTCAAGGAGGGACAACTGGTCATGTGGCTGATGGTCATAGACTTTCCACCTCCATGTAGAAAAGAACTCCTCTGAAACATTTATTACTGAGTAGGTTACCTACTTGAAAAGTGCAAAGCTTATAGAACTGTACATTGAATTGAATATACACACTATACCTGGATATATTGTTGTCGTAGCACCTTGACTCGCACAGTGTAGAGCTGTTTCATCCGCACTCTGTGTTTGGACAATGTCCGCGTAATGGTTGCGAGGCTGATGCTATTGATATTGTGAAATATCTCTTGGTCCTCCGAAGTTCTGCTTTGAATGTCATGCAGTTTAATTGCGTTATTTGCAACAACCATATCTACTATGGCAAGCTCTTGTTGATGATTGAGGAGCTTTCCTCTTCCCCCAGAGGGAGGAAGATGTTGCATTCTTTTGAGGGACAAAAAAAAATCAACATATGCATTACTGTATGGCCTCATTGACATGTCAAGTGAGAATAGAAACAATCCATGTAAAATGCAAACTTACCTGTTAGTTTGTTGAAAGATGCGTAAACCGTTGACCGCCTCAAATTGGGCTGTACTCTTTCACCAGCCTCTCTTAGTGAAAGACCGTGGTTTATCACATGGTCAATGATAGTGGCACGAATTCCATCACTCACTACTGCCCTTGTAGCCCTTAGAATGCCACCACCACGCATTCTTATACCTCTACCTTGCCCTCTCCTTAGGCCTGCTCTTCTCCCTGGACCTGCTCCTCTCACTACTCCTGCTCCTCTCACTTCTCCTGCTCCTCTCACTACTCCTGCTCCTCTCACTTCTCCTGCTCCTCTCACTACTCCTGCTCCTCTCACTACTCCTGCTCCTCTCACTTCTCCTGCTCCTCTCACTACTCCTGCTCCTCTCACTTCTCCTGCTCCTCTCACTACTCCTGCTCCTCTCACTACTACACCTCTCACTGCTCCTCTCACTGGGCCTGCTCTTCTCCCTGGGCCCCTTGCTCTAACTCTTCCTCGTCCAGACATTTTTTCCGGTTTCTGTTTCCAAAAACATCACTCCTCAAAGTCCTCCTTTTACTGTATACCTAAGTAATGCCATTGATTCTAAGCCAGACTGGAATCAGCTGTGGTTGACCCAATACACCCAACATACATCAGCTGTGTGTCAATTATTCAATTGTTTGTTTATTATCAGCTGGGATATATTGTTTTAGAACTGATATTACTGTATTACAGAAGCAGAGGTTTTTATACTGTATCTAAGGTTTAGAATATTGTGGGATGTTGTGTGTTAACATTTGTAAATAATACAAAAACAATCCATAATTTTGTTTGGAGGTATAGCTTGTCTGTTAAGAAAATGTAAGCATTATATAAATGTGTTCACTGACTGCATATTGTGTGAAAACAACATGAAATGTGTGAATGGTATGGCCACAAAGGACCGATGTTGTGCTAATCGTGTTTAGAGTTTTGAAAATGTGACTACTGTTTAGAAAAACGCTTGTTAACGACTGAAAAAAACTGTAATATTTATGCCCCCAATCTGAACATACTTCCGCCCACTTTCTAGCCCAGGCAAAATGGATCTGCACAGCTTCAGCAGTTCTGCAGATATGGTGACAACAAATCCTATTATGGACCCCTCTTGGCATGGTCTGACCCAAAATTGCAGCCAGGTAGTCGGGTCTTGGGGCCAGTCAGTCGCCTCAGACAAGAGGGTCAGTCGCCAGAGACAAGTGGCTTGGCAGGTCCAGTCCCTCGTCACCACCATGTTGACCTGCCTCTTCACCTCTTTGTTGTGCCACGTAGTGGTGTGACTCACGTCCACCAGCTTTTTTTCTAAAGCCTTATTGTCATAAGGTGCTCCTGCTGGTGCCACCAGGGACAAAATATCACACCACAAAAATACAATAACTTACAAATACAAGTCTGAGTTTAATGCTCTGATAGTTGATAGTGTTGTAGCGCATTTACAACTCTTTCCAAAAACTTAGAGATAATATCCAATCAGAGTCAGAAGTCCGGAGTCCGATGAACTGAAGTTTTATTTAGTCCTGCAGACAGATCATCCAAATATGAGAGTGTTGGTCCATGGAACAGCTCTGAATCTAAGACCCAATGCATTGTCTTTTATATTCATAATTCATCAGTTTATGCAAGTCATGGACATCACCTTATCTTAAAATGACCCAATCAGAATATTCCCTCATACTTTCACACATTTTATCCTCATTATTAGCCACTCAGAATATTCTCGCTCACCTGTTGCGAGGGGACTTTTGCTTTGGGGAGGAAAGATCCTCCTGCCAATTTTCTTGGTTATCACATGTTGAAAGGCTATGTCAGCCTTGAAAGGCCTCATCGTGTGTGTGCATTTGTATGGTTGTGTGCGTATGCGTGTATTTGTGTGATTGTGTATCCATGTGTGTAGGTGTGTGTGAATCTGTGTGTGTGTGTGTGTATGTGTAATTGAGTGTTTGTTTGAATGTGTGTATGTGTGTGTGTGCGTGTAAGTGTGTATGTGTGTAGATAGAAGTGTATATCTGTATGTGTGTGTATGTGTAAGTGTATCTCTGTATGTGTGTGTATGTATAAGTGTGTGTGGGTGGGGGTGTGAATGAGTGACCCCCTCCTGACTGCTTTGTTACTTTCCACTACCCTGCACCTGCACTCTGGTTTTCATGCTAGACCTTACATGATACCCATTCCTGCACACGGGCCTATTGACAATTGTAGCTGCAATTCTGCTCTATGACCACCACGGCACTGTTTGACAATGATAATTTTCAACTATAGCTGTAGGGAAACTGTGTTCTTCGCAGTGATCATGGGCCGTATTCACAAATAATCTTAGGGCTAAAAGTAGCTCATAAGTGGCGAATTTAGGAGAAACTCCTAAAAATAATGGGCGTGTCAGTCTTAAATGTAGGACTCCTATTTTTTTTTACTAAGAGCAATTCACAAAATATTTTATCCCTAAAAGTAGCACCTAAGTCTAGGACAGCTTAAAACTCCTCATGAGGACTCCTAAGTCACTAAGACCTATTCACAAAAAATCGTAAGATGGCTGCAGCCGACTTGGAATTGATAAAAGACATTGCTTAAACCGTGAAGGTATTAATATTGTCGTAGAATTAACGCGGGATGCAATGACGCCTTTAAACAACGATGTGTCCCGAAGTGAAATGTTTGGAAACATAAAGATAGTCTATTTGGCTTCGCGGAAAACGCAAATGACGACACTGGGAACCATCATTCAGCCGTTTAATTCATCAAACTATCAACGCACTGTAGACCCCACATCATCCAACAGTTGGATGTACCGATGACTTGTGCATTTCAACGGAGAGCGGTCTGCAGCAGGTTTTTGAGAACTTACCAGCTGGATGCCGCTGGGGTGACAGTGGCTATTGGTCCTGGGACCAGTAGGCTTTCGCTTAGGCTATACGTTTCACGTTCGTTTCGCTTTGATCAATTAAGATTGGAGGGCTTAAAGGGCCGCATGTGCTGATATTTGAAGTGGTCAAGGGCTGGAAATATAATAGCCTAACAGTTTGCTGGGTGCTTTAATTATTACTGCCTTGATTACATGCAATTGCCATATTTTATATTGATCGGTTTATATTTCTCTTAACGTGCAAAGTGTCATTCCCGTTGGATGCACAAACTTGTCATCATGCGTGTGCATTCTGCTAACTGCACTGTCCATAACTATTTAATATGACTTAATTTGAAGCCTAGGTTATTCTCTTATTTTCAGTCGATATAGTGGGATCGTTAGAGAGACGTCACAAATAGGCCGTAAGGTGAACACGGTTTTCGTTTCAGCCCGTTCCACTCACTGGCATCTACACAATCTTTAGCTTATAAAAAAGAACGAGTCGTGGTTAGTTACCAAAAAAAAGTTCGTCGCTGATTTTCCAGTCGATTGTCTATATGGCTTTGTTTCATGCAGAACTAGAGACTTCAGAGCGTAATAAGATTTTTGTCGGGAGCCGTGCCACGGTTCGACACGTGATCATGCTACACCAATGAGAAGGCTGCATTTGTCAACAGAATGGAAAAATGGCGGCTCCCGTGTGGTTAGAAACATCGTTAAAGATAGAGGAAAACATCCGAACATCCTCAAAAGTGGGCTAAATTAATTCTAATTAGTGCTGTATAGATAGCCGCGTCCAAGGATAACAATGAGGCAAATATACGATAATGTTATTTTTATGTTAAGTCATTGACATCAAGTTTAACATACATGGGAATACCCATTACTGTGGATCTTACATGGACTGTAAACACCCACCGAAGAAATCAAGGCAAAGACTGTACTTCCTACATCAGCTGAGGAAGTTCAGCACCATCAGCTGTGTGTCCTGACAGCATCACTTGGTATGGGAACTGTACAGCCTGTGACTGCAGCACCGAATCATCAGAGCATCTCTCCATATTCTGCAGGAGACCTACAAGAAAAGACCTACCAGCGCCCAAGGTATTGTAAAGGATTCCTAACATCCTGACCATGGACTTTTCAAAACACTGAGGTCAGGCAAACGTCTCTGCTGCTACAAGACCAGAACAGAGAGACTGAGGAGGAGCTTCTTTCCTCAAGCATTCCTTATCCTGAACACACACAATGACTATAAAACATCAATTACACCTTTTTTCACACACTGCTCTTTAAACTCCCTCTTGCTATTTATGAAAAATATTTCTTGATCTTTCTTTCTTCACACTCGCACAGAAAAAACAGTAGTATTTTTATGTATGTGACAAATAAACCTCCATGTATCAATAAAAGGCAGTAATTGTAAATACCAATGACCATCTGTTTGTTCATTCATTCATTCATTCTTCCACAAATGAAAACAACACTAATGAACCATAAAAACACTCTTTATGAAACATGAAATATGATATATAAAACTGTACAAAACTGAATAAGAAATAACAGATTAGGGACACTCAGTCCTCACTGTTAGTGTCAGTGTCAGGACAGTTATCTTCCAGTTCCTACAGCAACGACATAGGTCAACTATGCAACACAATCCTGCAGAAAAACATCTGTCTGTCTCACAGGCACCTTTGCAGCCACAGTGTATCACATGCAAAACACTGTCAGGGGCCGGATTTCTAGTCATCCAGGTGACTGCAAGTTCCCATTCTCTATTTGCCAACCATCCAGCAGGTGATGGAGCACTTATATTATGTTTGAGACAGGACCTCATTATTGCAGCCTGGTAGTTTGCCCTTTTGCAGTGCTGATGGAGGGCATCAGTGGTAGGGGGAATGGATAATTCTGGCAAGGCTGATGATGTCATACAGAAAGCCTTGAACCTAGCTTTATTTACATTATCAGCTGCCGACTGATCATATAAGTGGCATACATACTGGCAAAGAAATGCAAATGTTGACTGCTCCAAGTTTAAGTTAGTACCTAAACTTTTAAAAGCCTTTAGGTACTCATCTTTCTCACATGCAACAGAAAATGTCTTTTTTTTCTCCTTTGCCATTAAAGGCACTTGTTGAGTCACACCCAGAAAATGTTTGAATTCCGATCAAGGCTGAAAACACACTGGTTCCAAGAGCTGATGACACCTTGGTAATGTCAATGATACATGTCCTGTTGCCTGTCCCTGTAAAAAAAACATATAAAGTGCATGGCAAATCTGTCTGCACACTTACAGCAATGACTGCCACATCTGTAGTTGCCAGACAAACAGGGTTCACCTTACAGCCTATATGAGGATGTGCATGTGTGTGAGTGTGAGTGTGCACACACTGGGCACCTTCACGAGGCTTCTCTCCAGTCTTCTCTTCCACACACACACACACACAAACAGAGTTGAAGACCTTGTAAATGTTTTCCCACATAGTATGTTTTTGCATATGAAAATGCCAGTGAAAATGCCTTTACATATTGTAAACATATAAAAGGTCAGGCACATTTATGTGGACCTTCCCTGCCATGTACTATCAGGTGATGTTTTAAAGACCCAGCTTGTTTAGAAGTTTTTCCACATTGGCATGAGTATCAACATATGCATTTGAAAAGGGCAAACTTCAAACTTCAGAATTCAAGCATTTACATGGCTTTTCTTCACTGTGCAACCGCTGATGGCATTTCAGACTTGATGTCCTAGTGTAGTGTTTCTCAACCACTGGGCCGTTGCACTTATCCTTATTACTACTGTATTTTGTGCTGTGTCTTACTGATATAATGTATTTAACCCTTATTTAATGTTAATCACAATTACAAACGAGGGTCTGACAGGGCTTACAATTAGGTGTGAGTGCTCCAGATCAATGAGGAAAAGTCAACCCCCTCCCTGGATTTCTAAAGTTGGGATGATTATTGTATTTCTGTGATGACTTCTTACAATGTTGCATGGATTTCTCATAGTTAAGATCACCTTAGCTGACGTAGGAAGTACAGTCTTTGCCTTGATTTCTTCGGTGTGCTGGGTGTTCACAGTCCATGTAAGATCGTCAGTAATGTGTATGCCCATGTATGTCAAACTTGATCTAAATGACTTAACATAAAAATAACATTATCGTATATTTGCCTCATTGTTCTTCTTGGACGCGGCTATGTATACAGCACTAATTAGAATTAATTTAGCCCAATTTTGAGGATGTTCAAGTGTTTTCCTCTATCTTTAACGATGTTTCTAACCGCACGGGAGCCGCCATTTTTCCATTCTGTTGTCAAAAAGCAGCCTTCTCATTGGTGTAGCATGATCACGTGTCGAACCGTGGCACGGCTCCCGACAAAAATCTTATTACGCTCTGAAGTCTCTAGTTCTGCATAAAACAAAGCCATATAGACAATCGACTGGAAAATCAGCGACGAACTTTTTTTTGGTAACTAACCACGACTCGTTCTTTTTTATAAGCTAAAGATTGTGTAGATGCCAGTGAGTGGAACGGGATTCATTTTCTAAAGCACTTTTCGTGCTTCACCTTGCGGCCTAAAATTAGTTTTTAATGAGAGAGCCTGTCAACAACCAATCACCGTCCTCACCCCTTCTAAACTCGTGCATGAGAAGCGACGTCATCCATAGCAACGGAGTTTTTATCTTAAGCTTAGGAGTTGGTATTATCCTTAGTATGAGTAGGTCTCAGAGCCGTTGTGAATCACTTTTAAGAAATTACTCCTACGTAAAAGGTTTTAGCGCAAGTTAGGAGCACTCCTAGTGTGAATACGGCCCCTGGTCTGGTGTAGTCTGGTGTGGTCTGATCCAATCCGATCCGGTCTAGTCTGAAATGGTTTGGTGTGGTGTGGTGTGGTGTGGTCGTATTTTAGTGCATGTTTGAGTTTAATGTTCTGATAGTCGTTGGGAGAAAACTGTCCTTTAGACGCGTGGCCCTTGCTCTGGGAGAGAGCCAGAGGGCAGGAGAGTAAACAGGTGGTGGCCTGGGTGTAATACAAGTAACAAGTTACAAGTCTTTTATTTGTCAGATGCACAAAATGACACAGGGTCAGACAGGGCACTGACATTCTTAAGACAAGGCACCGCCTAAGAGTCTACCATAACATAACCTAACATAACATAGTATGACAGAACAAAAACATGACGTACAGTCTGTACAAGTACTCTGAACATAATTTACACATAATATACATATAAACATATAATAACCTAAATAACCTTACTAAATATACAATATAAATACACCAAACAGTATGCTAACCATATAACAAGCAAGATTAAATACTAACACATATACATATAACAGCCTATACAGATAATACTACACTATATATACATATATTATGATAGGTGAAAAATCACCCTAGTTAGTTTAGGACTCCGGAGCTGCATGAAAGTATATTTATTAGACAGACAAACAACAACAATTGCAATTGGGCTCCCCTCCCAGCCGAGGCTGACAGTGAAGGCCCTGATAAACCCTTTGCACAGGGTTTATATAGTTAGAAGTTTGGCTTTCAGCAGGGATGATCACGTGGTGGATTTCTCACGTCCAAGGCCCCCTGTCTTGCAAGGGTGGCAGTTTTGCACAAGGTCGGAAGAAGCACAGTTCCTTTCTTATCTCCTCTGGTCTAAACATGCTCTTGTTCATATGCAGACTTAGTGGCACCTAATATTCTAGTTACACACACACAGAGAAAAGCTGTGCTCCTTCTTTCATCAGCACATCATTCATACAAGGAATATATTAATACAAGGCACTTGATTATTAATGACCTTAGAATATAATAGTGTTTGGAAATGATCTCTATCATAATATATAATACACAGAATAGATTATGCTAACCTACACTAACCTAATAACCTATACTAACCTACATACATACTGAGGGAGTTACAGATACAGGCTGGAAGCTCCCTACAGATGATGGATTCTGCAGACCTGACCACAATACGAAGGGCCTTGCATCCCTTGGCTGTGCAGCTCCCATACCACACTGTGATGCATCCAGTCAGGATGCTAGTGATGTGAAGTTCGGATCATTTTACCGACTCGAATCTTTCAATCTTGTTCAGTAAAATGAACGAATCTTTTTTCGAGTCGTTCGTTCATTTCAAGGGGGGGGGGGGGGGGGGGGGGTGTTGCTGCTCAACATTTTTTTATTTTATATCCAAAGACCCGTATCCGAAGACCCAGTCAAAATGAACGAAACATTTCGGTTTTCTCTAGCTTCCCATGCTGAGCCTATGCAGATCACATGAAACTTGCATCCGACAGATGACCTAATCGTTCACCTCCCGACTCTGTGTCTTTGGATCAACGTTTCGTTCATCTGCCGGATATGGGTCTTTCGTTCAATGATTCGTTCTTTTGCCGGATATGGGTCTTTCGTTCAATGTTTCGTTCTTTTGCAAACCATGTCTTTGGGTCAATGATTTGTTCTTTCGCCAACCGTGTCTTTGGATCAATGATTCGTTCATCTGCCTGATATGGGTCTTTCGTTCAATGATTCGTTCTTTTGCCGGATATGGGTCTTTCGTTCAATGATTCGTTCTTTTGCAAACCGTGTCTTTGGATCTATGATTCGTTCATCTGCCGGATATGGGTCTTTGGATCCTTTTCCACGTGACCTGCATAGGCTCAGTAGCCTACAGTCAGCTAGAGGAAACAGAAACGATTCGTTCTTTTTCCGACTGGGTCTTCGGATACGGGTCTTTGGATCATTTTTCACGTGACGTGACCTGCATTCAACGAATAATTTCTGTTTCCTTGGCTTAGCCAATGCAACAGTCCCGATGCGCAGTCATGAACGAGAAAAAGAACGAATCTTTTTTTGAGAGGACTCGTTACTCTCGAGTTGTTGTAAGGATTCGTTCAAAATGAACGAATCGTTCACGAACTACACATCACTACAGGATGCTCTCTAGTGTGCATCTGTAGAGGTTGGTGAGGATGACTGGGTTCTCCTATAGTCCACAATCATCTCCTTTGTCTGGCTGATGTTGAGAGAGAGGTTGTTACCCTGACACCATGTATTTAGGGTAGCAACTTCTTCTCTGTAGGCTGACTCGTCATTGTCAGTGATGAGCCCCACAATGGTTGTGTCATCAGCAAAGTTAACTGTGCGTAGCTGCACAGTCATGTGTGAACAAGGAGAACTGGAGGGGGCTGAGCACACAGCCCTGCGGGGTGCCTATATTTGTGACTACTGTGGATGAGGTGCGGTCACCGAGTCTCACCACCTGTGGCCTCCCCGTCAGGAAGTTGAAGATCCATTTGCATAGGGGGGTGCTTAGCCCCAGGTCTACGAGCTTCGAGACCAGTCTGGAGGGGATGATGGTATTGAATGCTGAACTGTAGTCAATGAACAGCATCCTCACATATGTATTACCTTTGTCCAGGTGGGAAAGGGCGGTGTGCGTGGTCAGGGCTATGGCATCGTCTGTAGACCTGTTGGACCGGTATGCAAACTGCATAGGGTCCAGGGAGGGTGGCAGCAAGGAGCAGATGAATGTTTTGACTAGCCGCTCAAAGCACTTCATGATCACAGAGGTTAGTGCTACCAGGAGGTAGTTATTCAAGCAGGTGACCTTGGTGTTCTTAGGCACAGGGACGATGGTGGTCCTTTGAAGCAGGTGGGTAGTACAGACAGGCTGAGGGAGAGGTTAAAGATGTCGCTGAAGACCCCTGCTAGCTAGTCAGCGCAGCCCCTGAGGGCCCTACCTGATATGCCATCTGGGCCAGGTGCCTTGCGAGGGTTGATCTTTTTGAAGCAGTGCTTCACCTCGGCTACAGTTATAGTAGGCACACCACTGGTAAGGCTTTCAGGTAGCTCCACTGCAGGGGCGTAAAAAGGTCTCACTGCACCCCATCCCTTTGTAGTCTGAGATGGCTCTTAATCCACTCCACATGCGCCTGGGATCAGAGCCATGGTAGCTTGACTCCACCTTGGTTCTGTAAACCCTCTTTGCAGCTTTGATGGCCTTCAGAAGGTCGTATCTAATGTGTCTTTCATGATGTTTTTGGCTCTTCTGAGGTAGCGAGAGTGGGCAATGTTTTCCAGGGAGGGCAGTGAGCAGCCAGCGTTTTTTTTGGGCTGTGTTGATGACCTTTTGGACGGCTCTAATTTCTGCCGCACTGCAACCCAAAAACCAAACTGAAATGCGGTACGTCAGTACACTTTCGATGGTGGGGCGCTCAAAGGCCACCATCATTTTACAGTCCAGGTTGTTTTTCCTCTCAGGAAGTGTAACCGCTGCTGTGCCTTCTTGACTATTGCTGAGGTGTTGGCAGACCATGACAGGTCATCTGATATGTGGACTCCCAGGAACTTGAAGGTATGGACCTTCACGTTCACCATTGATGTGGAGTGGGGCAATGTTGGAACCTAGCCTTCTGTAGTCTAGTATGAGTTTCTTTGCTTTTGAGGTGTTCAGTGACAGACTGTTTTCTGAGCACCATACTGCCAGTTTCTGTATCTCATCTATGTAAGCTAATGAATCGTTTCCTAAATCCAATCACCGTAGTGTCAGCAAATTAGATGATGGTGATGGTGGGGTGGGTTGAGTACAGTCATACAGTATGTGTACAAGGAGTAGAGGTGGAGGACAGTTGGGGGCTGAGTTTTACAGTTTGTGGGTGGTTTATTATGTAAGGGATAATGTATTGTCCGGAGGTCATTATCCAAAAATAAATCCCAGCGGAGCGAACAATGCCCAGAAGCGCAGCGGAGGGTGTTGTCTCGCCCTGAAGGGATTTATTTTTGGATAATGACCTCCGGACAATACATTATCCCGCTTATTATACGGTTACTTGCCAAAAACCATAGAAGACATTCCTGCAACATACCTCTTTTTAATGATTTAGTTGCCGTTTCTTAAGTCCCGTTTAGAAATAAATAGTTCTTCAAGCAAATAGAACTTTGAAGTTTCAGGTGTTGCATAGCAACCCATTACTTGCTGACTTCAATTTACCATGAGTCTGTTAACTTAAAATGACCGGACTTCTTGCGGAATGATATGAAAGAGGTGAATTAGAAGCACAAAACCCGTTGCCAATGACAGCGGTCAATATCTTTTTGCAGCGGTGAATTATCAGGAATTAATGTAGGGAGAACGTTAGCCTGGTGACACCAGCCTACGTATTTCCGCCTGAATTGATTTCAAGCTCATACTCAGTCTGGCCCAACCCCGTTGACAATCGTCTCCAGGACTCAAAATCCAACCGCACCAATCAGCGAACAGTAGAGCTGTGACGCAAAACTCGCCTTGGAGGAAGAGACACGAAAAGCTATCGGGAAAGTTGTCTCAACTCTCGAGAACATCAGAAAATTAAAAGGGGAACAAGAGTATTGTCTTGTAAGTTTTATGATTGGAAAGGACGTCGTAGCTCTTCTCCCAACTGGCTTTGGGAAGAGTTTAATCTACCGAATGCTTACCAAATGTTGCTGATTGGTTAAGGGAACTCCAATGATTTTAAACCTCAAGCTAAGCACCCGCCCATCTCGGAAACGAAAATGAACGGGGTTAGGCCAGACTGACTGACGGAAAAAAATGGAGTCACAGGCTGGTAATGGCCAGGCTAGGAGAACGTTAGGATGGCCCATTCAAATCAACGGTACTTTTTGGAACATTCTGAAGAGCCGTATAATAAACATAAATAATGTATAAGCAGGGGCCTTGCTAGGGCTTGAAAACAGTCAAGGCTAAGCCCAGACCTAAAGGGGGTTCTGGGGACTTCTTTATATTCTGGCAGCTAAATGCACCATTTTCACGCAATCTGAGACAAAAACAGTACGACTAAGCACAGTGGATGGCATGCAGGTCCTGTTGTCTGTCTGACTCCGAGGAACATTATACCACACTGCTTGCCTACATGAAAAACGTTTATGCACCCTGACACGATACACTTGCGTTGATAATGGAGAAATAATTTACAAGGTTTTTATCGACAGAAATAACACCTCATGTGAATATTGCGTGAAAAGAGATGGACTCCTTTACTCCCAGGTACTCCACAGATAATTAAAAGTATCTGGGACTTTGTTGTCTAGTTACACAGTCCTGAATTCTCCTGGATGTGTTTCAGGTTTGGGGTCCTGCCTGGGGCCATTAGTTGCCATGGTGAATAATCGCCTGGGGGTGCTTTGCGTAGGAACATTTGCATAACACACCTTGGGCCACCAGGTATTTTTCAGTTGGTGGCGTAATATCTTACCTCTAAAGCCCCTGTAGCAACCAATAACGTAATAACGGCCAATAACGTAATCATTTAAATGTAATAAAACCAATAACGTAATAAACTGCCAATAATGTAATAAAGTAGCTGAGCCAATAATGTAATAACTTTTGGCCAAAACCGTAATAACTTATTACGCTATTGGCCGGTTATTACGTTATTGGCCTTGCATTAAAAAAAACCTTTCAAAATGTAATAACTTAGCCAATAATGTAATAACTGAGGTGTCACTTAATTTTATCTTCAATATCTGGACAGAAAGTGTCCCACTTAGCCTTAATATTGCATCTTGCAACAGATGCTTAAATATCCAACCTTACAGATACCCCTCCACCCTCAACCCCCCCTCAACAGGAGGCCTTACAGGAGCAATTAAGAGTCATTTTGGATTAATATGTCACTCTCAGGGTTCTGTTATAGTACTCTGTCTATCCAACTCTGTGACCATGAATGCGGTTTGATGGAGTCTTTCTTAGTTCTGCGTTGCAGTTTTCAGTATGGCATTGCAATTCACTGCCGGAACGCTAAGGGTTGCGGGAATTATCTGACCGTCTCCATTGGTCTCAGTCGCCTCGACTGGTAACATTTTTTGGAGGCACACGTCGGGCTACCATAAGCGGAGCCTAACTTTTACTCTAGGATTCTCGAATCGGCCAAAACTGTGCTAGGGCCAGTCTGATCTACAAAGCGACATAAATTGCTTGCATTTTCGGATTAAAATTGAATAACTGAGCCAATTATGTAATTATATATAAATATGACTGCAGCCCCCTCATTCAATAATATCATATCATACTGCTTTCATTACCAATATTTAAAAGCTAAATGTTTGTCTGTGTCTGTGTTTTTGTGTAGTTCGCTCATAAAAATTAGGTGTAGTGGATGGCATAGTCACATAAACACATGTCATTACCACTAGCCCTATGTACTGGGCACCTCTCTCTTTCTTATGGTTAGCCTATTTTTAACAGCTATCTGCTCATCTTGAGTCATTACAATTCTTACAGATATTGTTGTATAAATAGACAGTTGCTCATAATCGTGTATGTATGTAACATGTAATAATGTCTCGGTGAGGTTCTTGCATTGTCTAAATAATAATTTAAAAAAATCATGAAATTTGTTTTTAATTCACCCTCATTCAAACAGAACTCTTATACTGAAGGCTAAGTAACTCTGAACAATTCTGAACAAACTCTCAACTCTTAAATGGCATATTTACTCAGTGGAACTTAGGCTGGTGGCAATGCTCAATTTCAAATGAAAAGTTACCAATTTACTAATTTACTATTGTAAATAAAATAAAAAATTAACATAAAATGTACTACTACTTTTTCCAGGATAGAATCCATGCCCTCATCCAGCAGCT